>NC_135862.1:18642080-18978419 GCF_031162955.1 Sander vitreus | reverse complement strand
TTGTAATTTAATGTGGATGTGGTGTACATTTTCATTCTCTTGATGCCCAGTCTCACTCTTAATCTTTTTAGACTAACACAGTCTCCTAAACTGTTGTTTAAGGCGAGACACGGCAGGCAAAAACTCAATTTTGAGATTTTGGGCTATTTGTCTTCAATAACATGTATGCTTTCAGAATTGTGTTGAAAAAAAGTCAAAAATACACATTTAGGTCTTTATTTTACTACACTTTGTCTGTTTGCGTCTGTAAATTTCTCCTACATTCAACAAAAGTTGGCGTTCTAAATCATCGCGTCTGCACCCTGTCATCACATATACCGTTGGAAAACTACCTCTCTCCTGTACAATGCTTTCGGATCCAAATATGGTCATTTCCTTTTTATCAGCAACCAATCGTGAAAGTAAAAGGGGGGATTTAACTCTAAATGCGCAATCTCATTGGCTGATGCCAATTTCTCAGGCTGTTCCCAAATCACCTCAGAGAAAACAACAACAGGTGTTATTAGCAAGAAGACACGGGGGATTACAAACTGAGACAGCAGATGATGAAATGCCTTCACATAGTACGTTGATGTTTAAACTGTCGTTCAGAAAACAGGAGTGTTCAGACAGTGGAGGTAATCAGACTGTCTCTCTCTCTCTCTCTGTCTCTCTCTCTCTCTGTGTCTCTCTCTCTCTGTCTCTGTCTCTCTCTCTCTCTGTAAGCAGTCTACAGAAATTCATAGCCTACATTTCATATATTAAATATGTAGGTGTCACATATATACTATTCTACTATAATTACTATACAATACTAAACAAATCTGTAATTTTGGGATCGTGGTTGTGAGTCCCTCAGGCTGTGGCAGGCAGATCCATGTTTAGCTGTAACTGGAGCTGCTGTCCCTACCAGCTTCTCTTCTGGTGTTAACTTTGGGAAGTTTTATTTTTTTGGCTATTTTTCCAAGGTGTAAATCTCTTAGTGAAGATAGTTTTTCCCAGTGGAGGAGGAAGTGTATCTCTGTCTGACCCAGTTGGTGGTCATTGAGCCTGTCTCTCTCTCTGACCTGTCTGACCCAGTTGGTGGTCACTGAGCCTGTATTTAGTCAGGATCCGTTTCTTCTTCGTATCTCTGACAGTGTGAAGATACTCTGTCGAATAACAATTTAGTCTACGTTGTTTGCTTTCTCCAATGTTCTAAATATTGGTCTTTTGAATGATTGATAAGAAGCTCATCCCTGTGTATCACCGGATGTCAAGCACATGCAGCATGGAGGCACTCAGAATGCCAACGCATGCCTCAACGCATGCCTATATGGGCCCGATGTCCAAAAACAGTCTTTGTGGTGAAAACCAGGGTGCAGCCAGTATGGCTATTTCTACATTCAGTGAGGGTGCCTCTGCCATGCTGTCTGTGATGGAGAAATTGTGGCTTCAGAGCACAGCCTGTCAATGCAATGAAGGATGACGACATGGTTAGGATCTCAAAAGCCGTAAAAGTGTAAGCACAGCCAAAAAGTGAAAAGACACCAGCAGGAGATGGAGGAGGGCCCTACATATGGTGCTGGCATGGATATGTAGACTGTAAACTAATTTGGGGGAACTAGGCTGTGTAATGGTTGTGTTATGTCAGTTTAAAGTTTGTGATGTAATGGTCTTCAGTTGAAGGCCATGTTGATGTGTTGTTTTGGATGTTATGATCAGTGATGGATGAAGCAATAATGAGTTTTGGATGTTAAACAGTGTGATACATGGATCTTACTTGGACCTAAAGGGATATGTGTCTGTAATTCATGGCTTTCAATAGAAATTAGTGGAATTTTGCTATAAAAATCTTTAAAGCCCGTTTTCTCAAAATGACTTTTCTCTCATACTCCAAGTCTGAAATCTCCACTTCAGTAGCATCTTTATACACCAAACTTTCCAGTCCTGTACCTAGTTATATTATGAAGACATTTACAGAGGGATTTGTAAATATATTATTCCTAGCCTGACTTATATAACATTTTATTCCAAAAAACATGGCGAAAATCGATTTTTTTAAGGCTATTGACAGTATATTCTGATTTACAGGATAACAAAAGTAGATATCCATAAATCCCTCTGTAATTTTTTCCCCATCTAATATGTGAACACAATGAAAAAAGAATTTTGAACTTGGCTTTATCCAATACTCAGATTTCGTTTTTTTTTTTTTAATTATATGCAAATTAGCGCATATTTAATTAGATAATGCCTAATTTGCATATTTAAACATTAAATTACAGAAAACCTGTAATACATTTTTTTCTCATATTAATGTAAGTAATCAACTGGGAGAGTTTCATGGTGATATCTGCTAGTTAAAAATGTTACCCTATTCACCTGTAGTGTCTCGCCTTAAACATAAAAATACTGAAGAAAATGACATCCCAAGTCCTAATATCAATGCAAATAACTACCAGTGCTTGCTCGAGGAGGAGGGGGAACCCTGTAGGGGAGACCGTAGCCTTTGGTACATCAGTCTGCAACAGTCAAAGAAACTTGAACGGCACGTTTATTGGGAGAAAAACATCAGCTGACACCATTGTTCTCGTTTTGATTTAAAAACTTCATGTTTTCAGGGTTTCCCTCAAACTCTGAACAGAATGTGGATGCTAAAGAGAGCCTCTGCACTCATGCTGAGAAGAGGGATCACAACTTATCAGAGCAGATTGTGCAAGAATGGTAAATGCATCCAAAAGTATAATGTAGGCTATGCACAGTTCATAACAGATTGATAATAATAAGGATGATTAATGTAAATGGCACTTCTTCTCTTAGACAGCCTCTTCAGAGTTCATCCATCTGTATCTCAGGCGCTGGCAGAAAACAAACCAGTGGTTGCACTTGAGAGTACTATTATCACACATGGCATGCCCTATCCACACAACCTGAGGTACTACCCTATTTTAAGTGTCAGTAAACTCTGATCCCAGCAGCTAAAAGTTGCTTTAATCCTTGATAATGAATGTCATTAATGTTTTAATGCAGCACAGCAAAGGAGGTGGAGGCAATAGTGAGAGCTGAAGGAGCCACCCCAGCCACGGTCGGAGTGATCGAGGGTGAAGTCCATGTTGGTCTGTCCTCAGAGGTGCTCGAGCACCTCGCCCGTTGCAAGAGCTCCCTGAAGGTGTCCCGTCGTGATCTGCCCTACGTCATCAGCAAAGTGAGACATATTTGTGTATTTGGATGTATGCACCAATCACCAAGGCACATTCTCATCTCAAAATAATCTGAACATGAATGCCGACCCGGTGGCATCCACTTTGATTACCTGAGTCTGTCACTTATGGTGGTGTTTTGTTATGTTCTTTTCTCAGGGGCTCTCTGGGGGAACAACAGTGTCAGCCACTATGATAGCAGCACACCGAGCTGGCATCCCTGTGTTTGTCACAGGGGGTATCGGAGGAGTTCACAGGGACGGAGAGAACAGTAAGTAGACTAATAAATACTTTACACATACTCACACTAACTTATAACATGAAAACAGACTCACTGACTGAATGGTTTTGGCTTCCTTTCACATGGAGACTGAACAATCGTGTCATCAGGTGAAATATATATATTTTATGTCAATCTGAATTTGATTACAAAGACAGTAAACAGAGATGAGGGTGCATATGGAGTCACAAATAGGACTCAGCGACATCCTGGTGACAGGATAGTTCACTCTGAGGAAGACCTCAATGTGTCACCAAGGAAACCAAAACTGTTGGGACAGTAAGTTTGTCTTCTTCGTATGTTACAGTAAGAAGAATAAGTTAGTGTCAAGCTGTGAAGACTTACTTATGTCATCATCATTCCTCCAGGTCTGGACATCAGTGCAGATCTGACAGAGCTCGGCAGGACTCCCATTGCAGTGGTCTCTGCTGGTGTTAAGTCTATTCTGGACATCGGTCGGACCCTGGAGTTCCTTGTAAGAATATTGAGATAATGTTGTCACTGTAAAAAAAAAAATCATTTGAGTGTGTACTTTAGTCAGCCAAATGTGTATTAGCAATCTTTTATGTATCATGTTCGCTTGTTGTGACTTTAGTTAAAATGTAATTTAACATACAGTAGATAGGGGGTGTTAGAAGATGCATACAATAAGACACGCTTTACATCACAAAGACTTAGACAGAGGTGCAAGGTGGGGTGGACATTGTGCAGAAAGTCCTTTCATTCTGTGTTTATTCATGTTTGTGTGTGTGTGTGAATGATGTAAATTTCCTTAAATAGAAATTAAAAAATATTAAACAATCAATATAATAAATAGAAGGAAAGAGAGAAGAAAGTGGATAAATAAATGCTGTGAGTGCAAAATGAATGAATTAAAATAAATAAAGCAGACAGATGTTGGGCGTAGCTGTGTTTAAAGGGCACTCACTGGGGACTGTTATTTATTTTTTATCTATTTCTGTTATTGTATCTTTTATTAGGAGACACAGGGTGTCTGTGTAGCCACTTATGGAGCGTCAAAGAATTTCCCAGCCTTCTTCTCTCCACAAAGTGGATTCACGTCTCCATACCAAGTCTGCAATCCTGAGGAAGCTGCAAAACTCATTGGTATATCAGCATTTTATATTCTTGACCTTTAACACACAGAGGTCAAGATTCAATATCTACCAACACTTGTTTTCTACTCAAACCTGTTATGAATGTGAATGTTTTTGCATCATTTAGCAAGCACTCTGTCACTGGGTCTCCAAAGTGGTGTACTGTTAGCGGTCCCCATCGCAGAGGAGCATGCAGCAACCGGTCAGCAGATAGAGGAAGCCATACAGGCCGCAGTAACAGAGGCAAGGTACAGAAAGACTCTGTGGCTTGTAATCTGTTGTCCTTACTTGAAATGCTAGTTCAATAACATCATAGGATTTTTGTTTTTGTCTGGATCTCTTTTATTGTCATGACAAAGCGAATCAAATGGACTGTTTATCTCAGCTGGAAAAATTATCACTTTCTGTTCTCTTTTTTTATTTACTCAGTGCTAAAGGTATAACAGGAAGAGACGTGACACCGTTCATTCTTCAAAAGGTCAATGAGCTGACTGAAGGAAAGTCCCTTCAAGCCAGTATCCTTCTGAAAATCTGAATCATTGAGATCTCAAGCAGAGATCATATCAAATTCTTTGGAAAGGAAAAGGCACAGAGAAGATTGATAAAGTTGTTTTCTCATAGGCCAGACAATGTTACAGTGCAGTATATTACAACTAAAATCTCCTTAGCCTGTTATGTTCTCAGACATTGCTCTCATTCATAACAATGCTAAAGTTGGCAGTCAGATAGCCTGTGCACTGTCAAAACAAATGACTGAAAGAAAGTTAAAAGAAAAGACTTATCATCATGGAAAACACTCAGATATTGTGAGTATAAACACTTCTGATTGCCTTGTTTAGTCAAAGATTGGCACAATACAGTACCAACAAGGCTGTTCTTTTACAGGTTGTCATCGGAGGAATAAATGTTGATTTTATTGCTAAAGGGAAGACGAAAACACTTCATGTAAGTATAATTTATCCACACTACTGCAGGCCATGTAAGGTCATATTATGTAGATTACTTCTGAGAAAAAACTTGTCTCTTTCAGTTTGGACAGACCAACCCAGGAAGTGTCTGTCAGTCATTTGGTGGTGTAGGACGGAACATTGCTGGTGTGTTTTTATCTGATTATGTACATGCACACGTTGTTATCAGTACTTCAAATCTGATTGTCTCACACTCACTTCTTCTGTGCTTTCATCTCAGACTCTCTGAGTCGATTAGGCATTAGCCTCCTGTTCATCTCAGCTACTGGAGCTGATTCACACAGCGAAGCAGTGTTGAACTATTGTAAACATATGGTATGTTGTTAGGATAATTAACTTATCAAAGAATAGACAGAAACCACTGAAGTTATATCAAAGTTCATTTTTACTTGCGAACAACAAGGAGCAATTTACAGCACTACTCATAGTACAGAAAATGTCTAACGGGAATCCCTCTACATCGGCTTATTTATACAATCATAATACAGAGTTGATGTCGTCAGTTGTTATCTGGTCAGAGTCGATGGCGTCTCCCTTATCTGGTCAGAGAGTGCATGTTCATTCCTCAGCATCACACCATGCTCAGACAAGATAGTCACAATTTTTCTAACATGTGAACATCAACAGTTGTTTCTTACATAAACAAGGTTATAATCTCTTTTACTCAAATATGTAAATGTGTGACATTCTTGACTTTTTTTTCTTATTTCTGTAAGAACACAAGTGGTGTGGCCAGGCTAGAAGAGCAAAGCACAGCAACTTACTGTGCTGTTATCACTGAGAGTGGAGAACTGAGTCTTGGATTGGGAGACATGGACATTCATCAGCAGATCACAGAGCAATATGTAAGAATTACTGGCAAAGTTATTAATTTTTAAAGCCCAGGATTTGTGTTCCAATACCATTTTCAGAACCAAATTCACTATTTAAAGATATAGTCCTGAAAGTTTTTCTCACATCAAACCCAAATCTTGATACTATTTATGGTTGGTATTGATTCTGCTGTAGCTATTAAATGTACATTACAACTAACTCTCACATTAGTGGTGACATCCACCATTCCCCCAGCTGGAATGGACATAAAATGACACATGCATGTAGGCCTACTGGACCAAATTCAAAAGACAAGAGCTGCCATGCAGCCATCGCAAATAATGTGCGTGCATACTCATATGTCACATAATGACGTAATGCCTTTATCATTCGTCCCCAATGATCACGTTTCAGGCTCAAGACAAATGGGGATCACCTTTTAGTGTTTCAGCTCCAACAAAAAGTATTTTTTCAAGTAACAATGCCAAATATTTTCCAGTTGCACCTTCTCAAATGTGTACATTTGCTGTTTCTATATTTGACCATTCCCGGACATTCTTGTTGCACCACTTGTTTTGAAAGGTGCTAGAGAAATATAAGTCCTTACTTAATTTCTTCATTCTATCTTTGAATATCTTTTTGTAGGTGTCACAGTTTGAGAAGCAGCTTTCATCAGCCACTCTTGTGTGTCTCGACGGAAACATTCCCGTCTCCACCATCGACTATGTTTGCTCTATTGCAAAAAAACACAACATAAATGGTAAGCATGGGGAGATAGTCACTATGAACCATTGTGGTCAGAAGGTTTCATTGATTTTGATACAATACAATCAATGTGTGTCACAGTTTGGTATGAGCCAACGGATTCAGAAAAGGCTTGTAAGCCTTTCCTGTCAGATGCCTGGAAGTCTCTGTCCTATTCATCTCCAAACCTGGCAGAGTTGTGCACCATGAACCAAACACTGGGTATCCCAACACCTGAAGGTAAACTGTATTCCTTAATGAGCATTTTGTGGTTCAACTGTTTTTTACCCCATTGTGCTCTCAAACACATATTCTCAATTCCCCAGTTAGAGTTTTTGTGAAAAATGAAAATAGTGTGACCTTCATTGAGGATGTGGTTTTGACTTGTGGGGTGGCAGTGCTGCCGTGCTCTCTGGAGGAGGTGCTGAGTGTTGCTGTGGCTCTCTCACGCCCCCTACTGGAGCATCTCCACTGCCTGGTGGTGACTCTGGGGGCTAATGGAGTGCTGGTGTGCGGAGAGCATGATGCAGGCTCGGTCAACCTGCAGCCAAGAAAACAGAAGAGGGTAGGGGCAACTTATATTTAAACTGATAATGATGATGAAGATTATAGCAGTGAAAGTGAAGATGTTTTCTGCATCGGTGTTTGCAGAGGAGGCAGCTTTGTGCTGTCCACTACCCAGCACTGACTGTGACAGCAGAGGAGACAGTGAATGTGTCTGGAGCAGGAGATAGGTGCTAAAATTTTACTTGACCTACTTTCTCTTCCTTATAGTTATTTAAATTCAAAACTTCCTATTCAGTTTCGTCCACTTTTCCTTTTCATTGACCTCTTTCTCTTCCTGTCGCTGTCACACTTTCTCTTACTTATAAAATATTTGTGACTCAACAACATTCAAACAAAAAGACACTCATCTCCGCTCTGTCTACAGTCTGGCAGGTGCTTTAATGGCTGGGATTCTCCAGCGGCGAGACACAGACAGCTGTGTTCGGATGGGGCTCCTGGCTGCACGGTTGTCCCTGACATCACCGCACCCCATCGCCCCCATACTCTCCTTAGACTCTGTTGATCCCAACAAAGTCCAGACTCACTGGCCTCACTGGCCCAGCTTCATGTGGATAGCTTAAACATATTTTCAAATAATTTTGAAGCATTGCTGAACAAATCTGTGAAGATTGGTTGTATTATGCATTGGTTTGTTTATTTTATCATTTTTAGCCTTAATATTTGTGATTGGATTCTTGAAAAAAAAGCATGTAAAAAAGTGAGTGAGTAAATGAATGTAAGCAGATGACATGGTTTTACTAAAATCATTTAATCCAAATTTTATTTCATAATGAAATCAATGTCCATAATAATTGATAAATAAATTAACTACCTTTTCTTAAACTTTGCTTGAGTTGATGATTGCAACTCCTTGATTGCAAGATGTTTTGATTTCTCATAATAAAAGAAGGTTATAACAGCAGATGGAGGAAGTACTCGGGTCCTTTTCTAGTAAAATACTGCATTACAAAATTATATAGGCTAATGTTGCTGCTTGTCAAGGTGGGGCTCAATTTAACTACTTATTGTTTCTTATTGCTACTTATTAATTACTAAACAATATTTCCCACTGACATGCAGTGGAGTAAGTGCATAGTCACTATTTATCACTAAAGGAGGTAACACGATGGAGATTGAGCCCATATGACCCACTGATGAAAGTATTGCAATATTTATATATTTGCAGTATTAGTAGTAGTGTATTATTATATGAACTGCGTCTCTGGCGTGACATCTCCTGGGGAAAAAATCCTGTATAGCAGTTTTTCTCCATTGTACACACACACACACACACACACACACACACACAAAATTGAACTATGCACGCAATTCTGAAAACCTGAAGCATATGTATCAACAACAAGACTCTGCTCTGGACCATAGAAAAATAAATAGATGCATTCTACTCCAGACTGCTATTAACTCTCAGCACATTCCATTGTTTACACTCAAATAGACATTCTAAATCAACTAGGACTGAAATCTTACGGCCTGCCACATTAGGTTAAATACAAGTATCTCAAATATTTACTTAAGTACGATACATTTTGATATTTTATTTTAAATGCACCATTACACGTCGTCTGTAAGTAATGTATCCCTGGTCCTAGCTTATAGTCGCCGAAAACTCCTTTTCCCACAAAGCATCTGTCTATCTGCGCAGACTCAGTCGCACTGAACACTTGCCCCACTCCCTCCTCCCTACTTTAATGCTAGCTAAGATGGTGGTTAGAGCGTAAATTGTCTCCACAATACCAAGAAAAGAAAGGGGCAAACCATCTTTATAGCCTTTTAATCACAACAGAACAACACAACTACGGTTATCTTAAGTGACCGGTTATAGAAATTTTGACATTTCAGATACATTAGCTCGCAGTCCCCGCCCAATTTGGTGTGACTCCCTCGGAGTGGAATCCTAAGCTAAATACGGACAGGGTAAGTAACGCTAACGTTAGCAAGTTTGCTAGTTGGGCTAGCCAGCTTCCATCCTCCCTTAATAAATAAAGGGCAGTTGTGTCTGTCACGATTTCACAGACTGACAGTAGAGTATTCTTGAGTTTATTTGATCACTGTCCTGGTAATCTCATTCTCGTGAAAACAATGTCAGTTGTTTATACTGACAACAACTTGCTCCCAGTTCAGCGTTAGCTTGTGTAGGCCGCATCGTAAGCTTGGCTCCTAAACCCCGTACATTTTGATGATAATGTAGCATGCTAGCTACACCGATGCTAGCGGTTAGCATAAAGCAAGCTGTCAGTTAATGTGAGAGAAGGCGTACCGTTGTGGCATAGCTACGTATTTTAAAACGTTTAATGTCAATATCAAGTTAATATTGACCTCAGTATGTTTTGTGATTTCACTTGCAATTGCTCCTGGATACTTGCTATTAGTTAGACCGGCTGCTAGTGTTAGCTTAGCCTAACGTTAGTCAACTAACATCTGTCATAATGTACGATCCAGTAGATAGAGCAGCTAAAGTTACCAGCCTGGCTAACTAGGTATCCTGGCTTCATACACGACTTTACCAATCAGCTGATATCTGTAACGTTATGTAAATCTCTAAAACGGTGACCCTCCTGTACGCGTTAAGTATAATTTAAGTACTTGCAATCTCGGCATTTCTCTGTAATCGTTTAATTCAACTTAACACTGTCAGGTTTTATCAACGAATTCGTCTTATGGCAACAGTGTTGTCACGTAGAAAGAAAGCAGGCCGGAGTTAAACTGCTAACAACAGAAGATTTCATTTGTAAATAAACGCAGTTTGTTCCATTTCCCTTTTAGCGTAAATCATGACGATGTGTATACTACTGTCAACCCCTGAAAGATGCCACAACATCCGCATTATCGCTGATGATGACAGCTGTTTATATATATATATATATATAATATATATATATAAAAAAAAAATACAGTCTAATACAATTAGTTGGTCTCTCCTAATATGTTCAATAAAGGGCCGCCAGATCTTAAGATACTTAGGCTGGGCATTGGAGCGAGTATACTGAATTTTTTCGAGGTATAAGCAAAAAAACATGTAATTCAGCCATTTTTTTTAAAGCAAGGAGGAGAAACTGAATTCCATTCTCTCAGGATGGCTCTTTTTGCAATGACCATACCAAACATGAGGGCTTATTGTAATGCGGGGGGAAGAGTGAAAGAGTAGTTGGAGCAACCCAATATCGCGGAGAGACTGTCAGGGATTAGCTGCCTGCTGTATATGTTGCTGTAAAAAATTGTATCCCAGAAACTCCTGAGCTTGGGACAAGACCAGAAAAGATGACCTAGGCTCCCGTCACCCCATTTACGCCTATTCCAGGTAGCAGAGAAAGAAGCACAGATTCAGCTCAGTTAGGTCTTGGATAAGTGCAGCTGATGGATGACTTTAAACTGAATGAGTTGAAGTCTAGCGTTGATAGAACATGTTTTTTATTCTAGCTAACCCTTTTGTCAACAAAGATGACAATGTTTTTTTTAAGATTTTTTTTGGGGGGCATTTTAGGCCTTTATTTCCACAGGACAGATGAAGACATGAAAGGGGAGAGAGAGGGGGAATGATATGCAGCAAAGGGCCGCGGGTCGGGGTCGAACCCGCGGCCGCTGCGTCGAGGAGTAAACCTCTATATATGACAAGATGACAATGTTTTTGACTCTTTTTCTAAAATACAAGTCTGTTGTCCTTTTATTATGTACATCTAGCTTAAACTAATGCACTCTAACACAAATTCCAGCAATAACTCAAACCGTGTTCAGAGGTGTTTAAGAGATGTGTTGATTCAACTTTATGATCATTTTTGGAGGCTGTAGTTTGCAACTCATCAGTTTCCCTGAACCCAAGGTGACTACTTCAAATTTTTTGTTGTGTCTGACCAACAGTCAATAACTCGAAAGATAATCAATTTACTGTCAAACGGGAAAAACACCAAATATTCCCATTTCAGAATGTCGAAACCAGTACATTTGTGAGACTGTTTTTTAAAATGTGTCTTTAATTCCTGTCAGTCTTCTAATTGTTTCAGTTCCAAAATGTACCGAAAGCAGTTTACGATATTTAATCTACCCTCAATGATATAAATACAGTAGATGACACATTAAAAACCTCTCTGCCTACAGCACAATGCAGCTCACCAGCACCACAAACCACAGCCTCCAAAAGGACAATACACTTGAGTCAACTCCTCCCTAAAAGGTTTATTGAAAAAATGAACATTATATTCATCATCATCATCATCATCATCAAGTAAGATGTATTGCATTAGATTGCAGTATTTTGTTAGGTGGACCTAAAAAAAACTGGCAACTGAGTGGAGTGTGTCCTTTTCTGCTAAATAAGTAAAACTCTGCATAAAAAATATTTATGTAAATACATTTTGATGTGCCCAGCCTCAGTTTGATATTGTGACCTTGGTAGTCAGAAATGAAGTTTCAGAGGCTGTACCATGCCACTATAAAGTGTGTGGGGAGAAACAAGTTCAGTTGATATTATTTTTTAATGATGTCAGGATGGAGCTCTAAAACGTAGCCTTTGTGTGTTTTCTTAGCCCTGTGCTCTGTGACCCGCCTCAACACTCACCTTCGCCGCGCCATAGGATGTCCAACAGCCCTGAAATGAAGGACGACCCCATGGAGTGCCCTCTGTGCATGGAGCCGCTGGAGATTGATGACGTCAACTTCTTCCCCTGCACTTGCGGCTATCAGATCTGCCGCTTCTGTTGGCATCGTATTCGCACAGACGAGAACGGCCTGTGCCCCGCCTGCAGAAAGGTGAGATGGACACGATAGCAGAGAAACTCCTCACAACTAGGGGGGCGATTTCTCCATCTTGACAAACAGAAGGGATGTTGGTGATGTTGAGTGTCCAAATAAGAATACAGGGTTAAATAAACTTTGATCCCCCTTCTAAAGTAGCCTGTTAGTTAAAACATCAGCTCATCATCATTTACAATGTACAGCTTCAGCAGTTTGAACTATTCACAACTAAAGCCCTCCGTTACCCACTGTCCTTTACAAAGCCAAATGGTGGATAATACTATCATAATTCTTTTGTGTTTTATTTTGTAGCCGTACCCAGAGGACCCTGCTGTGTACAAGCCTCTGTCACAGGAGGAGATCCAAAGGATAAAGAACGAAAAGAAGCAGAAACAGAATGAGAAGAAGCAGAAGGTGACAGAAAACCGAAAGCATCTGGCCAGTGTCAGAGTGGTCCAGAGAAACCTGGTGTTTGTGGTGGGGCTCTCACAGCGACTCGCCGACCCAGAGGTGAGTGTAGCGTCTACGCCAGAAAGCTCAGTGGCGTATGCTACCTGTGACATTGGAGCGCTGGAACTGTTTTAGCCTGATGTGAATAAGGCTGTGACTAACTGAAGGCACAAGCTCCTAGATTTATTTTGGACTTTTCTGACGGATGAAAATCATAAATTACTTTTGATAGGGATTTATTCTAAGGCACATTTTAAAGTTCTTACACTAAAACCTCTCTCTGAAGCCTCAAGTGTTAAGTTCATGAATATTATGTATAAGAGTTCACAGTTCACCCAAAACGTTGTGACAATTGATATAAATATGTTTTTATATTGTGCCCACAGGTCCTAAAACGACCAGAATATTTTGGGAGGTTTGGGAAAATCCATAAAGTGGTGATCAACAATAGCACATCCTACGCAGGTTCACAGGTGAGAGTTTTGGATGAAAGGAGGACAGGATGTCTTTGCAATTAATATATTTATAAACATTATCAGAACGTAATCTATTAAATTGTTCTAATAGAAGAACCATTTATCTCTTAACAGGCAACCATGTGAAACCTTGTGTTGTTTACAATTTTACAAATGCCAAGATTTGTTTTTCTTTTGAGTTACATCTATTATTTTCTCATCAAAATTGCAATGTAAGCAATCCATAATGGAAATAATTGTTTATTGCTGCCCTAGAACAACACTGTAAACTGTAAGATGTAAACCGCTACAGTAGATGTGTTTGACTTGTATGTTTATTTTAATTTTGTGGTTCTTCAGGGGCCCAGTGCCAGCGCTTATGTCACTTACATCCGCTCTGAAGATGCTTTAAGAGCAATACAGTGTGTGAACAATGTGGTTGTTGATGGAAGAACTCTCAAGGTGAGAAGTTGACAACTGCTGTTCTTGTATGTGTCTATGATTAGTTAAGTTGTATTTGCATAAAACCCACGTGATAACTTTTATTCTATATTTTCTTCCTGTCTGTAAAACCGAAACATCCTTTTTCTAAAACAACCTGCAATGTAAAGTAGTAGGATTAAACTAAAAGTGCTTGAAAGAATAGTCCTTAACTATCATTTTCTTCACTTTCTGTCTCTCTGTAACAGGCTTCTTTAGGCACAACAAAGTACTGCAGTTACTTTCTTAAAAGTATGCAGTGTCCCAAACCTGATTGTATGTATCTACATGAGCTGGGGGATGAAGCAGCTAGCTTTACTAAAGAGGAGATGCAGGTGAGATAGTTGTTTCTCTTTCTGAAATATAAATGAAATTGTCGCTCTTTGCTTTGTGTGTTGATCGGGGTTCATGCTTTGTGTATTAACAAAAGGATTAATGTTGACTCATGTTGTGTCCATTTCCTTTTAGGCGGGCAAACATCAAGAGTACGAGCAGAAACTCCTCCAAGACCTCTATAAAATTAACCCTAGCTTTCTACAACCTCCAACATGTGGAACAGAGAAGTTAAAGAGTAAATCCAACTCCACACAGAGGTTGGTGTTTTTATTTGTTTTCTTTTGTTCTTCCTTGTATTACTTCCACTTGTGCCAAACCAGCTAAGCTACGATTTTTCTGCTCCTTACAGAACCAACGGTAGCAACGGTAAAGATGGGTGGCCGACGCTGTCAGGACACAACAAACTGGCCAACGGGCTTTCAGAGGACCGCAAGTCTCCTCCGCTGCTAGACTATCTAGACCAAGAAGTTCTTACTTCAGATGGGCTAGAAACAGACCTGGGTCCTGGTCAGCATACTGTGCTGTCTCCTTTCTCCTCTAACTGTGACAGTAACAGGTACTAAACACTACTGTACTATAGCACCAACGTATCCTTAAAGAAAAATTTTTATTTCTTTTTCTGTAAGCATTTTAATGTTAATATGTATCTACATTCTATCTTCAGTCCCAGTGACAAACCTCCAGATTCAATTGGTATGGTGAATGGAGAGACTTTACAACAGGTGAAAAGACCTCAATGTTTTATTTCAGTTGCATGTAAGTGAAGGTGAATCAGGGCTGAGGACAATCTCACAAGTGGTTTCCCTTCTTCTCTCCCCTCTCTCTTCTTCCAGATGCCCACCAGTGACTCCCCTTCTCCCCCCCCGGGTTTAACCAAGCCCAGCTTGGTGGTGCCTATCAGCGTGTCAGACCTCACAGCCCGTTCACCCTTCGAGGGAGCGGCAGCTGAGTCCCAGTCGCTCTTTTCAGACAACAGTAACTTTAGACACCCTAACCCTCTCCCCGCTGGCCTGCCTCCCTTCCCCAGCTCCCCCCGCAGCAATTCTGACTGGCCCATGACCCCTGAACCACAGAGCCTCTTCACATCAGGTACAATGGAGATTTACTTACACATTTTGCATGTCTTCAGTGCTTGATTGGTTGTGCTTTTTGTCTAATAGTTCAAATAGTGGTTGACCTGCAAACCCACATTGTTTTTATAACACTGTGGCCACTGTGTAGCGTTGTACACCAAAACATTGATTGTAATAGTGGTGTCTCGCTAATTTAGTTTCTTTCTGCTGTTGCATTTCGCTGGATATTACAATCATCTTTAGAAAGAACAATCAGAGAGACAGTTTGAGTGTTTATTTAAATCAACTATATAATAATACATTTATTTGTATAGCACGTGTGTTGATGTTACAAAGTGCTTTACAGGGAAAAGAAAAAAGCAAATACAAATCAACAATGAGATAATCAAACACAGCAGAATGAAATCAAAGTTGAAAGGTGATGACAATTTATAATTGCAAGAATGGAAAGGTAAAACCATAAGAAACAAAGGCCCTTGTCAAAAAAAAACCCTCCTATGGCTAGTCGACTAAGAGTTTCTCACATGGAGGACAACTCCAGTAACGTATCTTTCTTCTTTCCTCACAGACACAATACCAGTGTCTTCTTCCACAGACTGGCAGGCGGCCTTTGGCTTCGGCTCGTCCAGCAAACAGCAGGACGACGATCTGGGCTTCGATCCTTTCGACGTCACTCGCAAGGCCTTGGCCGACCTGATAGAGAAGGAGCTGTCAGTGCAGGATCAGAGCCCCTTATCCCCGGGGCTCCTCTCCCATGGTGGGAGCAACCATGGTCCCGGCCTGCCTCCTCTCAACCCTAACCTCAGCTCCTCCCACCACTTCCCCAGCGGCCTGCCGCGCCTCCCCCAGCTCCACCACAGAGCTATCTACAGCTCCTTCAGTTTTCCCGGCAGTCAGAACAGCCAGGCCAATCAGCAGCAGCCATCCGCCAGACACCCCTGGATGGGCGTACCGACACGAAATAACCTCACACACTTGAACCACTCAGCCAGTGCTGCCTCACACAGTAATTTCCTGGACCTGAATCTGCCCCCTCAGCACAATACAGGGCTGGGAGGGATCCCCATCTCAGGTACCAGACACCTGCATCACTGTGGCACCTTTCTGTGTGTTGTGGAAGCAGTGCATGTTAAAACAGAGAGCAGATGTGTTGCACAGTGATGTTATTTAATATCTCAACGTATGTACACTGCCACATAGCATTGTGATACTTGTTTTGATTAGCGTTTTATTGACCTTGGTAGATGCAATTCTGCAGCTGATCACTAGTCTGTGATCAAAACACCTGAGGAACTGACGTACCTGTTTTCTTCTCTCCTGCAGAAAACAGTGGCTCTATAGATGGCTTAAATGTGAAAGAGTGGCAGGATGGCCTGAGAGCTCTCCTGCCCAACATCAATATCAACTTCGGGGGCCTCCCAAACTCCTCTTCCTCTTCATCCTCCTCATCCTCCAACAGTGTTAACCACATCGGTGGGCCGTTGGGGCCAGCAGGCCTCTCACACAGCCTGAGCTGGGACGGCACAGCCAGTTGGATGGACCCTGCTATCATCACAGGTAGAAATTGTTACTTAAATGGTTAAGCAATTAGTTAGGTGATCGAGAAAATCGATCAGCAATCTTTTTGATTTTCAATAAATTGCTTAATTCATTTATAAAGCATAAGTGCCAAACTTTTGCTTGTGTTTAATACCATTTTCAATTAAATTAGAGCTGCAACAATTTTCGTTTTCTATTATTCTCCTGCTTTCTCAATTAATCGTTTGGTCTATAAAGATTTAAGAAAATTTGTGAAAAATGGCCATCATTTCTTAAAGGACAATTCCGGCGCAAAACAAACCTAGGGGTTATTAACAGACGTGTACCCACTCTGTCGCTCTCTGGGACATGTTTTCATGCTAATCGAATGAGTTTGGAGCTTTAACGAGGCTACCGCGGCCCGCTGGTTAGCTTGAAATGCTAGTGTTTGGGGCATGAGGACACTCAAATTAAATCGCTATTTAATACCACTAAAAAGGCTCGAAATATCACCACACTTTAATGTTGGCATAATGAGGGTCCCTAAATGTGAACCGAAGCATTGACAACGTTGTAAGTGTACAGATAGTTTATTAAAAAGATAGATTATAAAGACAGTCGCGTTCATGTTTACTTGCGGGATCCATCTTGGAAACCAGTCATGACTAGTCGAACGCTGTGCAATGTGGAATTCCCATACTGTTGTCCACTTTGCACGGCGTTCGGTCCGCGGTAGCCTCGTTAAAGCTCCAAACTCATTCGATTAGCATGAAAACATGTCCCAGAGAGCGACAGAGTGGGTACACATCTGTTAATAACCCCTCGGTTCGTTTTGCGCCGGAATTGTCCTTTAAAGCCCTTTTTAAAGTTGGACATTCAGTATACTCAAATGTAAGACAAAGAGAAACTGATTGTCACACTGGAGGAGCTGGAATCATCAAATGTTTGACATCAGTGAAGAATGACTTAAACAATTAGTCAATTCTTTAAAATAGTTGTTAATCCTAATTAATAAATACAATGTTGTGTTTTGGACTTGATCGAACAAAACAAATAATTATAAAATGTCACTCTGGACTCTGGGTAGTTGTGATGAATATTTTCCCAATATTTTCTGACCCTTTTTATTGACTTTTATAGAACAATAAATCAAAACAAAATGGAGAGGAATTAAAAATAATTACTAGTTGCAGCTTAATTTACATAACAAAACGGCTTAGTGATTAATTAATGAGGATATTAGGAAGCTGATAGAGAAGGTGTTTTACCAGAAACATCATCCAATACAAAAGCAAAAATAATATCCACATCATTTCTGATGTTCTCCTCGTTGCTGCATTACATAAATGCAGTTTCTGCAAATAATGCTCCTTCAATCAAAGTACATAGTTTGATTCATTTTCTGTTGATTGAATATGTGAATCTCATCAAGATAAATATTGATTAATAGTATTTAACTGTTGTGACAATCACAGTTGTTTTTAATGATAATGTTTTTAACGACACAAAGTAACTTTTAGTACCAGGAGGCCTATTGTGAAACATGTTTATTTGTCCACCCTGCGTTTGTCATTACTCATCTGTTCTGTGACACCCCCCACCCCCAGGCATCCCGGCCTCAGCAGGCAACAGTTTAGACTGTCTCCAGGACGACAACCCACCCCACTGGCTCAAGTCCCTGCAGGCGCTCACAGAGATGGACGGCCCGGCCAGCTCAGCGGTGCCCACTCCTCCCCAGCCCCTCCACAGCGGCCTTCTCGACGCCCACCTCCCCCTCCACCACAGAGCCGCCGGCGGCTGGGCTCCCTACCTGCCCCCTCCCACAGCCAACCCCGCCAGCCAGTTCCACTCCCCTCCCCCAGGCTTCCAGACAGCCTTCAGACCCCCGGGACAGCCCGCCACAGAGCTGCTACAGAGTGCCGCTGTGGACCGCCACTGAACACAGACTACAGCAGACACCCATCCATTCCCCCACTACCACTCTATACCCACTCATCCTGTACCCCGCTCCCCCCTCCCCTCAATGCAATACACACCAGTCTGCAGAGTATGAAAAATTATTAACAAAGTAACAAACATGCTTTCTTCTTTTTCTCTTCCTCCTTCCTTTTTGTCTAATCCGAAGGCCTATTTGTTTTGTTTGTGGCACACAAGTTATCGGTACCCTTCATCTGCTACTATCACCACTCCTTAGAACTAGTTCTGGGCGTAATGTGGGATTCATCTGTGTTCTCACTGTTAGCGGAGAGCACAAGAAACAGAATAGCATTGAGCCCCCAGTGGTGACAGTAAGTAATAACTCCACAACTGGCGAAGAAACAAATTAGCTGAAGGGAGATCTTTTTTAAAAGTAACTAATGATTAAGCATGAACAACATTGTGTTTTTGAAAGTTGAAGTCACGATTAGTTTTGTCGAGGAATGAAGCAAGCTGTGAATCTGCTCTTGAAGCTTTGCCCCAAAGACCCTCATCCTCCCCACTTTAACAAGAGACTGTGAAGCGGTTAACCCTTACAGCTAAGTTGTGACTATGGCGAGCTGAGAGAGAGAGAGTGAAAAAGGGGTTGGCACTTAGCTTTTTTTGAGAGTGGTTTTAAAAAAAAAAAGAAGGGGGGGTGCGGGGGGCTGAGATTTGGTTATTAGCGAGTGAATGCAGATGACCCAGGGGAGTTGAGGGCACAGGCTATGCATGGGCTCCCTGTTAGGTAGGGACACAGATGGCCTGCTTGAGAGGCCGCTTGGCCCACATTCCCTTTAGTGGAGGGCTCCCTGGACTGGCCCCGTCCTGCTGGAGGGAAAATTTTGCTGAACCTCTGTATCAGAGGGTAGAGCACTGCCTAACCGCGCGGCGCCAGGGCTTTGGGAGATTGTGGCCAACATCCTGAGAACTAGGGTTAGACTCTTACTCACAGTGCCACTGTGTGGTACCTACAGTAGCTAGCCCTAACACGGACAGCCACCAAGTAGATACGACAATGACTGGATGGATGAGGATATGTCAAAAAACTAAAGAGGGTAGCAACAGGGTTAAAAGGTCCCTTTGTTCGACCCACGAGGGCTTAAACGAGGCCTTAACATGGACAGAAGAGAGAAAGGAGCTCAAGTGAGTGGAGGGGGAGTCTAGCATCAGTGATTGCTAAAAAATATGCAATATTGCATATGACTTGAACCACTGTATGTGATTGCGTGTCCCAAAGGAAGGTGCTGCAAGACAATACCAAGTACTGTAGTAGTGATTTAAGGGGCTCTCAGCCTTTAGGGTTTGAGATCGACCTCCAACCACCGCCTTTATTCTTTTTGAAGTCTTAATTCTGATCCATGTTCGCTCTGTCTTTCTCTCTCTCTTACCCATCCCACCCCTCCTGCTGTTCCCTATTTAACAGTATTTCACAAAAATGAACAAACTCATCCAGGAGAAACCAACACAGAGTCATACAGTGGGTTTTAACATGATGTTGCGCGAAAAAACAAAACAAAATTGAGGCGCTTAAAGGAAGTGAACTGTCCTCTGCAGGTCTGGAAAAATGAACCTTAAATAAAACTGAAAACTCAGAGCTGGTGTTTTGTCTGCTGTTGTGTTCTCAACACCCTAATTCAAACATGTGCACTTATGAATATTTAAACATTAAAGTACTCACCACCATACTGTGTATAACTCCTCAGGAAGGTCACTTTAAATCACTCTTGCGTGTCGTTCCAATGTCTTCCACTAGGTGGCAGATCACTTTGTCAGTGATGAAGCTCTGCAGTCAAACGTCAGTTGAGCACACACAAGGTTACACAAAAGGACTCTGTTACTACAGTTTTTTCACATATACCATGGTTATTATCACTAAATAATTTTAACATTTCGGTAACACTTTACTTGAAGGTATCTACATAACCCTGTGTATGTTACACAACTAACCCTAACTTGTCATGACAAAAACCGCATGACACTAAAAGAAGCATTATGTCAAACGTTTATGACACGTTCATGACAGTGTCATGTCACTCTTATGTAGATACCTTTAAGTATAGTGTAACCAACATTTCTAAGCATTTACTAGGCACAGACGATTAAATACAACTATAATGCAGATAAGAATGAGGCATTATATTCTTTAGTGCCATGTTTGTCTTTTCAGTGGGAGCAGAGCATGTGTGCATATCGCAGCCTTTCAGTTTGTAGCTCTGCTCTCTCCCCGGCCAATGCAGCAGTAGATACCTGCAGCAGACACTGCTTTTTTCCGTCCTGTAGGTCTTCTGACAGACACAGGGAGGAGCACTGTCGATACTCAAACAGTGGCTTCACTATTTTTGCTGTTAATCGGAATCAGGTGACTCAATATACACATGATTTAAAATGTAATTATTTTGGTTTTTGCAGTCCCCAGGAAGCAAGCCCAAAGTTATTCCTGTTTAGAGATGCAATTTAAGATGATTTTCAAATAAACCTTGAGGTTATATTTCTGATTAATAATTTAGTCAAGTCTGAGACTGTGCCAGACCAAATTGAAACTGCCAACAATTATAACTTATCCTGTGAAGAAACATGTTATATCAAGATAATATCTCCACCTATGGGTGCCCAGCTGTTGACAAATACATTAATAAACACTTAAACTGCTTACAACTACATTGTAGTGTGTTATAAACATTTATTAAAAGTTTATATACTGATTATAAATGCTTAATAGGGGTGCTTAAGGTGGTGTTAACTAAAAAACAATGATATAAAAGAGCAAATCCTCGCATTGGAGAAGCTGCAACCAAACATTTTTGGGCCTGCCTTCACTATTTTTGCTTATCAACCACTGAGACCAGGATCATTTTTGGAATATTCTTGCTGACTTTTTTTTTTTTTTTCAATTTAACAAAGTGTAAAGCTGCCAGGAACCCAAAATACAAGAAAAACGACACAAGTTTATACTTCTTTATATACATATTATTATAGAACAGTTTTAGGTTATACAAATATTGTTTAAGTATTTATAAACACAATACAGCAGACAAATCTAAGAAATAAAACTATGAACCAGTATACTTATATACACTATATCCCAAATCATTTTGGGACTTTTTCAGCAGAAGTATGTATGCCTGTTAATCATTGAAAATATTAACAATTCACAGTTTTAATTTTTTTTTATTTTTATTTCAGACATAAATGATACTGTGTTAAAAACTCCACATTAGCACTTTCAACTCAGCATGTCTCAACATTATATATAAATAAATATGTTACTATGAATAAAACATGTTCGCTGATAAATAGACTCCAAACAATTATTCAATTCTTAAAATAATCAAAAAAATAGTTTTTAATTTTTTCTGTTGATCGACTAATCAGTTAATTGTTAAAGGTCCTATGACATGCTGCTTTTTGGATGCTTTTATATAGACCTTAGTGGTCCCCTAAGTCTCTTTCTCAAAATTCAGCCTTGGTGCAGAATTACAGCCACTAGAGCCAGTCCCACAATGAGCTTTACTTAGGATGTGCCATTTCTGTGTCTGTAGCTTTAAATGCTATTGAGGAGGAGAGAGGGGGGGCAAGGTGGAGGGTGGGGGTGTGGCCTTGACCAACTGCCATGCTTCGCTTGTTTGTAAGCCATGATGTCGCTCTCTTTCTCATGGGCGGGCCAAATTCTCTGGGCGGGCAAAGCAGAGAAAGGGTAGGTAACCTTTCCCCTTATGATGTCATAAAGGGAAGATTCCAGATCGGCCCATCTGAGCTTTCATTTTCTCAAAGGCAGAGCAGGATACCCAGAGCTTGATTTACATCTATCGTCATTTCTAGCCACTGGTGTACCATAGGCAGGCTAGGGGAACTCACATCAATGTTAAAAAAAATAATAAAGTGAAAGTGAAATTTTCATGCTATGGGACCTTTAATGGTTTCTTTGGTTCTGGTGTAACTGGGCATGTGGGTAAAACAGACACCCCGGAACGGCTGGAGCAGCGCCTTCTGGTTTCAGCCCTTCTAGTGTTTAGGTCCTCTAGTTTGAGCCCCCTCTTTTTTAAGCCCCCTCTAGTTTCAGGCCCTGTTGTTTCAGGCTCCAGGTGCTGAGGGAGAAGGAGAAAGGTGAGTGTGAATAATGCAAGCAGGCAGCAGATTCAGAAGCTGTGACAATGAGTCAGCAGCAACACAGATGGTGAGGAAAGCTCTGCTGAGAGTGTTCCCGGTCAACACACACTCATGCAGACACTGCACTGAAACATAATGGAGGTGTCTTTGTGATGATGCATACCTGACAAGAATAGCATCTGTTTATTTTCTACAGCTACAGAAAATAACTCATGTTTGGGCCTTATTTTTTTTTTGCTCCAGTGCAAAAAGACCGGCACAGAATTTGCCTAAAAGCGTTCCAGACTTAATTATTAAGTGCTCTGTGACTGACAGTGTTGCCGAAAACGAATAATTACTTTATTGATTTGCATGCTGAAACTGCGTATTCATGCTCATTGTCTTAAGGGGAAGGGGAGGATTGGGGAGTGAGGATGAATGATTAAGCAAAAGAGGTTAGAGGTAATTCATTTAGATGAATCACCTTTTAGTTGCATATTGCAGTGTTGTAGTGTTGTTAATTTGAAAGCACCAGAATTGGGATTTTTACATCACTGGGACTTCAAATTCCAGCCTGTGTGTGCCTGTAAATGTCTAACTGAGGTTTTGCAAATAAATGTGTGCAAACAGCATTTAACTATGGCCAGGTGTTTCATCAGGACCAGCAGGAAAAGCCCTGATTTTTCACTCTGTCCTCTGCGGGGGTTCAGTCTGTTAAACTGCTGAAATCTCGCTTTCCTTGAGGACTGCAGCTATGAGGGCATGTAGAGAGGGCATAGTAGCTGCAGTGGCTGGCGGTAAGAGAGAGCTGCCTGTGCTGAGAGGCATCGATGGATTAGGAGACAATATACAATAACACGTTGTTTGTAGTTTTTTGCCTCTCTTTCAGTAACATTTTACAGGTGAATCAGAACTCTCAGGTGCTACTATTGTATCTGTACTTAAGTATTTTGTTCAAACTGGAGGTGAAGAAAGGCTACGTTAAGCTTTCTGGTACAACACATCCACACTGACACTCCTCTGCACAGATATCATACTGAATACTGCAGCATAGGCTACTATATTTTCCTAAGTGAGTGTATGAAAATTATTTCGGGAGGGGGGTGAACACACAAAGTACAGCTGCGCACGGGATCATCAAAAATATTACGAATTATCCTGAGGGGAACATGAATGTCTGTACCAACTATTAATGCAATCCATCCAATATTTGTCAAGACATTTCACTAAAAAACACAAATATCAACCTCATGGTGGCGCAAGAGGAAAAGCTGTATTGACTTTGTGATCACAAAAGTCAATTGGATTCATCCTCTGGGGGACATGAATGTTGCTACAATTGTATGCCAGTCCATCCAGTACTTGTTGAGATATTTAAGTCTGGACCAAAGTGGTGGACTGATCGTTGTTGCATCCTTGGAGCCACATTACTAGCATGGCTCAGTACTTTTAACTATGCTCTGTGACTTTACAACAAGTAATGTTTACAACAAGTAATGTTAACAGTCACTTCAAACAAAGGCAGAGAGGCCTAAGGCCCCCTGACCTTTTGGGCTCCTGGGCCTCTGCCTGATACAATTCATCCATTAAGATCTGTACAGCTGTTTTGCTTTGTCTTACCTATAGACTGTAAAAAAAAAAAAAAACCTTCATGTGTGTCACAACCTGAACTTACATTTAGAGGTTATGTGGTTTTCATATGACATTATGATGGTCGATGATATGTATAAATAATTTCCTGATCCTGGTCTGGCTGCCTGCATGGGAAACCTGTACGGACGGCTCTCATCAGAAAGCACTCTCTCTATTTGTCAGCCTTTGACAGGCTCTCTCTCGTGCACTGCAAGAAATGACCATTTTGACAGGTTACAGTATGTAGTCTTATATAAAGCTATTAAAACTACAGCTGAACGTTTCGTCATTTAATTGATTAGTTGGTCAACAGAAAATGTATCTGCAACTATTTTGTCTATTATCTAAGTCATATTTAAAGAAAAAAATTAGTATTCTGTAGTTTCATCTTCTACAGTTTGAGAATGTTACCACCTTTTATCCTCTTGCGCTCTTTTTAAGTTTTCTTATGTTTTATAAACCCAACTATTCAATCAATAACTAATTGATTAATCAATAAAATAATCAGTGGTTTAATGCATAATAAAATATGTTAGTTAAGTTAGTTGTAGCCTTAATTAAAACACTGAAAACCATTATTTACAAATGCTAGTAGGAGTAAATAATTCCACTTCTTTGCAGGGCTTTACGTTTACATTTTCTTGTGAGAACAAAATAAATAAAGAAAAAGGCAGATACTATAATTGACATAATCACATTTTTTCATCTTAGTTGTCTTTTTCTTGCTTTCCAAAAAAAAATAAAGTTAGAGAGACTCAGAAGATTAAATGACTCAATAAGCTGGATATTTTTTGCAGTGTGCACACAAGCCTTTACTGTAAACTCCACCAGCAGTCCAGTTAGTGTGTCATGGCCAGGAAAACCGACTCTCTGCTGTATGGGGGTCTGTATGTTGTGCAACATGGACAGTGGTTCATGTCCAACAATGTCTCTGTGTCCCCTCCTGTAACTTCAGGGAAAAGACACATTGAATGCATGTTTTATTTTCCTCTTTTGGCTTTTTCTCTTAAAGACATGACAGCTATTTATGGGTCATCAATATTTGACCTGAACATCAAAATGCCTCAATACCGAATATAAGGTTAAGATCTGTTTTCAAAAGAGGTTTAAGAAGTGATAACAAATCAATAGAGTACAGTAATGTGTTGCAGGAGATGAATGACTTTCAGACTGTAGTTGAGACGTCCAGTTAAATGAATGAGACTAATAAATGGGCTACGAGGCAGAGATGGTAGTGGAGGCGTCTTAGTCCATTGACTTAAAGCAGTGGTTCCTAAACTTTTTCACACCAAGGACCCCTAAACTAACACAAATTAGACCATGGGCCCCCATTTGTCCCAGGGTCCCCCATCTGATAGGATTTTTAGATGTTTTATTACAGAAAGTGCATGAAACCCATCATCAAAAAAAGTCTTACATCCTGTCATTGTGTTACTTATGGATGGCATCTAAAGATTTAGCGTAACTTTTATTCTTGTAGTTTATACCTGTCTTATTCTATTTTAGCTGTTTTTATATTCTCTTTAAATAATGTTTTTACTAGTTCTTTTAATGTTTTGTGTAAAGCACTTTGAATTGCCTTGTTGCTGATATGTGCTATGTAAATAAGGCTGCCTTGCCTTATAGGGAAAATAGATTATTTGGAACCCCCTCAAGGACTCCTGGGGGTCCCCGTCCCCCACTTTGGGAACCTCTGACTTAAAGGATAAGTTCAAAATTTGGGGAAATATGTTTTCTTGCCAAGAGTTAGATGAGAAGATTCATACCACAAATATAAGATGGAGCCATAGCAGGTCTGGTTATTTAAGCTTAGCTTAAGGTGACCAGATTTCAGAGACGGGAACACTGAGACGGGGCCCTGGGGGCGTCACTAGACCTAGAGCTGCACTGGGGCACAAGCCCCCCTAGGGGCATGCTACCCTGTAAGAAAAGGTTGTCTATTTTAACGTTTAAATGCATCAATCTGGTGCACTTTGAAAAGAAATCCAGATGTTAGACTTGATTATTCTTATCTATGGATGGAAATATTTGTGCTGTAGCCTGAACTATTTTGCACTTCAGAATTTTAACCATGCACACACAGGTGGAATAGTTTTTTCTTCATATTTTTGCATTAATGTCACTAGGAAGCATACCAGTAGAAATATGTATTCATACGTATATAAGTAAGTGGGATTGTCTGGAATCTGGCAATATAATAACCATTATGGTGGGATACACTGGCTAAGCAATTTACAAAAATGTCTGTGCTGACATAAATAGTTTACATGAGAATACATTATAATTTTGGCCCAAAGTTGGAGACCATGTATAATTTTTTTTTACAATTTCAAAACCGGATTACCCGGGAACCGCTTGTTGTACCGATGCATGTGTTGAGTGAAGAGTTTGTGAGATATTTCACAGAGAGTAATGGTATGCAGAGATTTATGCAGAACGCAAATATGATAACATTTCATGTAAGTTCAATGTTAATTTCCTCGCAAACCTGGCACTAATATCATTGGAAAGCTTAGATTCTGGTTGAGGTGGTTGTGCCAGACTCACACCTTTGGCTGAGTCTCTATCTGTCAGAGGGAGAGCAGGTGTGCGGTTGTGAAGAAGTTGGTAATTTCATGGCGCAGATTAACACTTGCATGCACTATATCCGTGTCACGTTCTCATTAGGGGCTGAGCCCCCCTAAAGGTCTGATCCTAGAATCGCCCCTGCTGCTACTTCATAAGTACTCCACTACACCTCAGAGGGAAATGTTGTCATGTTTACTGCACTACATTTATCTGACAGCTTTTGCTTTATTGCTTCACGCTGGGCTTGTTTCTGCAACAGCTCATTGAGTATCGGATACAATTAAAACTATTGAGATAATATTTTCCTTTTACATTGGTCCAGTATTAAACAAGATCGTTGCAGTCGGCAACGGCTCAATGTAATATAATAGGACAATTGTCCAGCTTGTATTTACGTTCATAAAAGTGCTCGTTTTGCCGTAGATAGGCTCAGATTAATATTCTAAGTGCCTGACAACATTATGGAAAGGATTTCTAAGGAGGTCGACCTTTCTGTTAAAGGTAAGATCCTTTTTTTTAAACATAAAAAGTCAGCGAAACCCACCAGACTCCATGTAAATAAACAGTAATTTTAGCATCATAAAATGGGCATTCTAAAACATCTCTGAGCTCTGAGCAGCGCTTGCTCTGGCTGTCAGCCTGCGCGTGTAGGGTGCACGACTATACGTTTGGTCAATGTTTTCTTTCTTTCATTCCAATTTTGGGTCTGTCAGTTACAGTGAAAAGTGAAATTTCCGGGGACAGCTCCAGCCAGGGATAGGTCACCGAAACCCGGGGACTGTCCCCGGAAACCGGGGACGTCTGGTCACCCTAGCTTAGCTTGAAGACTGAAACATGGGGAAACAGCTAGCCTGGCTCTGTCCAAAGATAACAAAAGCAGCCGTACCAGCACCTCTAAAGATCAATAATTAACACATTATATATTGTTTATTTAATCCATACAAAAACTACATTGAAGCTGTTCATAGAGAGCTAGGCTAGCTGTCTCCCCTTGTTTCCAGTCTTTATAAACAAACATGAGTGGTATTAATCTTTCCATATACAGAAACTCTTGCCAAGAAATACAAATTTCCCAAAATGTCAAACTATTCCTTTAAAAGATCATAACCCTGACAGTATCAATAACTAAACACCCTTTACAGTGACCTTTGGTGCTGCTTCAGACTCCACTCAGCATGTGTGCCTCGGCACAGCCCTTGTGCTTCATGGTGATATCCTTTTGTGGTTTTGTATTTTCCAGCCTCCTTAGCGCTGTGCTGTGATGTAATTGAAGCGGGAAGGTCACAGCACCAGTTTTCGTTGATGTTAAGTTTTGAATTTTCTCCCCCAGACAAGTACGCTGACACTGCACACTGGGCAAGAGGAGCAGGTAAACTGAGATCCATATCGCCTGATACCACAAGGACACATCCAGACAGTTTCTACCCAAGCTGGAGAGATGGCTGGAAAGAAAATGTCCATTAACAAGTAATTAAGTGTCAGTACTTTAATCTTAAACTAACTGAACAAATCTGCCATTAGGGTGAGATAGTTCTGCTTTTTTAGCTATGCTAGTGGCGGGACTCCAGAGATGCGGGTCGATCGATTTACCTCTTTGGCTGACTGGAATATCTTAACAACTATTGGATGCATTGCTGTGACATTTTGTACAAACTTTACTGGTCCCCAGAGGATGAATCCTGATGACTTTGTTGATCCACTGACTTTTCCTCTAGCTCCTCCATGTGGTTGACATTTGTGTTTTTTAGTGTGTCTCAACAGCTATTGGATGGATGGCAATGCAATTTTGGTTGAGATATTCATGTTTCCCTCAGGATGAATTGTAATTACTTTGGTCATTACTTAAACATTAGTTGAAACTTTTAATTTGTCCAATATTTTGGTTTATGACCAAAAATCTGCAAAACTAATGGCAATTTCATCAACCTCAGCTGTAGTTTGTTTAGTGCTAATTAACTAATGTTAGCTTTCTAACACTAAGATGCTGAACATGGTAAACATACCTACTTAACATATTAGCATTGTCATTATGAACATGGTACCATACTGATGTTAGCATTGAGGCCCAGCTGTGCCAAAGTAAAGCCTCACAGAGCTAGTAGCATGGCTGTAGACTCTTATTCCAGCACTGCTTCTTTTCATGGATGAGTGGATGAATAGATGGACTCATCAGTTTATAGATTGATTGTTTTATGGGCACACTGAGGGACGACGGACAATCAGACATATTGATGCATCTTTATAGTTAATGTACTCCGTCATGCATTATTCCTAGAACACGGTGTGATGGCAGACACCACCACATGTGTGAGTGTGTCTACGTCAATGGAAATTGGATAAACCGATAAAAGGATGAGTGGGTAATTCTTGATGAACTCATTCCTCCTGATTGTCACACCTTCACTGGATTGTATCATCTCCTACGTAGCATTACATTACATTACATTATATATGATGATCTATATATGATATAGGGCTGTCAGTGGCCCGAGGTAAAGAGATACATTTAACTGGCCTGAGTTTCACAGAGACCATTTGTGGACTTCCACAAGAATGAGGATATTATGGACGTGCCCTTAATTATTAAACAAGTGTGTCAGCAGCTCGGCCTGATGGAAGTAATGCAAAGAGGAAGTGGGCCAGAGAGAGGACCTCTGGGATTGGGGTAAGAGAGGCTGGTGGGCTTGGACCTGGGGGTGGGGTAGTGTTAGGCCCAAGGGCTTTGGCTCAAGCATGGGAGATCCAATAATGCTGTCAAAGCTATTTTGCACATTGTTGCCATTCAGAACCTACTGTATATGAGGCTGTTAGAGGCGGACCACTGTGCATTTAGTTTTACACAGCGATAAAGCCAACACCAGTGGACACTTGTGATTTGATATAGAGTGATCATATGGTACTGTTATGGGGCCACAATGAAAAGGCCCTTGAGAAACGTTTTGGATGATGTCAACAGGAATGGCATGGCATTTTTGTACAAGGGATATGGGATGAGAGTCTGTCTTCAAAGAAATCGATCAGGGAATAACAAGTGAGCCAGAGGCCTGACTCAGGCAAATCGGCCATCCTGTGTGTGTGTGTGTGTGTGTGTGTGTGTGTGTGTGTGTGTGTGTGTGACAGCGAGGGAGGGCACATGCAGCCACAGTACATTTGCATGAAGGCATGGTTGTAAACACTTATTCCTTGATAAGAACACATTTTCCTAACAGCTGACGAACGTTGGGTTCAGGCAGTTGTAAGATAGAGCGTAGAAGAAGAAGGAGGAGTACGGAGGAGGAGGAGGGCGTTAATCTCGATGGAGGCCTACTGCACCACTGAACGACAGCAACTCAATTAGTTCTACATGCTGATCAGGGATTACCAAGACAGAGGCTTATACCACAGTTTCAATTACATGTTTCTCATTTGCAAGTGGAGGCTGACACCTGGGTGCATGTGTTGACCTGAAACGTCCAATAAACACCAACCAGGAAGTGTATAAAGTTAACTTTTTAGAAAAAAAGTCTGTTGATATTCTGTATTTTTCTTGACAACAAATCCATTAAAAGAACAAAATCATCAATTAAGTGATCCTGTTTAATCGTTGATGTGACATATTACCATAAACACGAGCACTGTTAATCCTGCATACATCATCATGTTGCTGTAAATATTCAGAGCACCAAATCCGCAGCTGAAAATAATCCCCAACAAATGCACAATGTACCCATTTTAGTATTGTATGCTAAAATCTACAGTGCTCAGCTGTTTTAGGAAAATATTCAGTCTTTTATGGAGATTAAACTACAGATTTGTAACTCTTTTTATTACATCCTCAGTAGGAACCAGTGTGTCACGCCCCGGTGACAGTCTGGTGTGTGTATGAATTTGTTTTGTTTTATTTCCTCATTTTGTTATGCCTGCAGTGTGGTTGGTGTGTTTTGTTTTCTGTTTGTCACCTTCATTCTCCACAGTGTGTGGACACGCCCACTCCTGCTGTTCTCTCCCCACACCTGACCAACTCCTCTTCAGCGCACCTGCAACTCATCTGCTCATCATCCGCCTATAAAGACCAGTCTGACTTTCCTCTCCCTGCTGGATCGTTGCTTACCACCAGTATGCGATTTCATCAGCCTACGTTAATTATTGCCAGTCTAGTTCTCATTGTGTATCTAATCTGTCTGTTCTGTGTTCCTAGAAATACTCACCTTCAGAATCTTCTGCCAGCTCAGCCTTCCCTCGGACCCAGCACCTCCTCTGCCAACCCAGCTTTCTCCAGACCCAGTACCTTTACTGCCTGCTCAGCCATCATCGGACCCATCACCTCAACTGCCAGTCCCAGCCTGCTTCGGACCCAGAACCCCCCACTGCCAACTTACTCTCACTGTCTAATAAACAGATTATTTTGTGCCAACTCCAGTCTGCGTCTGAGTTCTGTCCCCAAGCCTGACGCAGTGGGCTTGTGTCTCAAAAAGTATTGAAAGATGGACTACACCATTTCTTGGTTTTGTGGAATTTGTTGACAATAAAAAACAGAATATCACCAGATTAAAAAAGAGAAAGTTCTCTGTGCTTCTGCAGACCACAACAATCCGGTGCAACCAAGGCAGGACAAAAACCGGTATAAAGTAACAAAAAATAGCCGGTGCAACACAGATGTCTTCTTCCTTGATGGTTTTATTACTTAAGGTGCAAAACAGTGACTAACGTTTTGATGTAGAGTTACATCTTCATCAGAGTCCTTGGAGAGAATGGGCAATGAAGCCCTTAATAAGGATCAACAGGTGCGTAAGGGGGCGTGTTAGCTGCCTGAAGATACACCCATCTCAACCAAGGTGTTACACTCAATCAGTCATTAAAAGGCGAATGCCCACACACAGTTCAAAAGTGATTAAAAAAAACAAAAAACAAGGTTCTAAAGTGCTGAGTGTATGTATCCAGAACGCTTCCCTGCATAGAAGTTTATTAATGATATCACCATTGGCCTGCTTATAATGCCTCGCCATGGCGAGGCATTATAAGCAGGCCAATCATGGCTCCCCTGCATCGCTGAGGTTTTGGGGAATTGAGAAAATCATACCCCCATCCAGGGGTGGTGATATAATTAATAAACTTCTATGCAGGGAAGCGTTCTGGATACATACACTCAGCACTTTAGAACATCTAGGTTTAAATGAAGAATTTAATTTAACTTGCTTTCTCTAAAGTCAAAATATGTTAAAGTATAGTATGTAAGATGAATATACTTTTATTTCCATTGTATTGTGAACATTTTATATTTGCTACGTATCAACATTGTTACTTATCAACATTGTTTTTTTTAACACCTTGGTTGAGATGCGTGTATCTTCAGGCAGCTAACGCGCTTGCCAAATCTTCTCTGCCAATGCCAAACGGCTTATTCTGCCATTGACTCGTTTGGTGTTTGGTGTTTGGATGATTCTGCCTATGGCAGATGGATCGTAGGGTCAAAGTGTGGAGAAGACGCGGAGAACGCTATGCTGATTGCTGCACTGATAGAGTAAGACCTTTTGGTGGAGGCAGTGTGATGGTGTGGGGCGGCATCTCCCTCACTGGAAAAACGAGGCTTGTCATCATTGGAGGCAGTCTCAATGCAGAGAGATATAGAGATGAGATTCTGCAACTAGTGGCAATCCCATATCTCCAAAGTCTGGGACCAAACTCTATCCTCCAAAATGACAACGCTCGCCCCCACAGGGGGCGGGGGTTATCAGAGACTACCTCCAGAATGTGGGAGTGGAGAGGATGGAATGGCCTGCCAGCAGTCCTGACCTTAACCCCATTGAACACTTGTGGGATCAGCTTGGGCGTGCTGTTCGTGCCAGAGTGACCAACACAACCACGTTGACTTGCGACAAATGCTGGTTGAAGAATGGGATGCCATCCCACAGCAGTGTGTGACCAGGCTGGTGACCAGCATGAGGAGGAGGTGCCAGGCTGTTGTGGCTGTGTATGGTTCTTCCACACGCTACTGAGGCTCCTGTTTGTGAAATGAATAAATTGTTAAATTGCCAATATGTCTTGTTTCTTCAAACTTCAATCATTCAATCCACCAAACACCAAACGAGTCAATGGCAGAATAAGCTGTCTGGCATTGGCAGAGAAGATTTGGCACATTTTTCATGGCTGCAACCCACATACTCAGCGCTGCTGCTCATCCCACAAATGCATGTTCCTTACAAATAGGGCACAATTTGAAAGGAACTAAACAGGCTTTCCAACGGTATAAGATTAATTGCCAAAAATCATTGTTACCACAGAAAAAAAATCAAACATAAAACTTTATATTAAATTCTAGTGGAGATCCCAAAGGTTTCAGAGATACCAAATAACAGGTTGACTATTAGGAAAAATGATTCTAAAATGATGCACAATATATTTACAATATTCCTTTTGATGGAGTGGTGTGTCTTAGGTTTTAATGTCCACGGAGAGTTGGCCAGTACAGAATATACTGTGTATGTGAAAGTATCACAGAATATGGAATAAGACAAGCTGTAAACCTTACAGTCTAAGCTGTTAACACAACACTGACATATTATGTTGCTATGCAAAAAGTTGCCGGCTTATACATCCAGCAGTTACAGAGAAACATTAGCATTCAGTTGTAGTCGTGTTTCTGGTCACCTGGCAAATCAAAGTCCAATAATCACTCTCCTGTTAGCTCTATTTGGTCTCCACTAACTCCAGATGGAAATATCTGGCTCTTTAGCTGCTCCATTATGTTCTCCAGCTAGTCGCTAACTGTGTCTGCTGTTTGGTGCTGGGCAGGTAGCATACAGTGGATTTAAATCAGAGCTTGTTTTTTTCTTTTCTTTTTACTGAAAACAGCTGCCTGCTGCTGCTGGGGACAGGGTTGGTGACAGCAGTGAGACTGAACCAAAACAGTAAAGTTGAAACCAAAACAATGAACTGAAAGACGATTAAATGCTTTTCAGAGCTAAATCAGTTGGTAATTCTTTGTTGGTTTGTCTTTTACATTACACATAGTCATTTATGCCTTTGCTGATATGGGAATATTGATTAGACAAATGGTAATGGAGGACATGGAAAAAGTAAAAATGAGCATGTAGAAACATAGTTTTCTGACAGTAATGGTTGGATGTTTGAATCCCTATGTGTGTGAGCACGTAACTAGGTGAAAGATAAGATAAGGAAGAGAGAGAGAAAACTAAGAAAAGCAGGTGTGATTTCCTCTACTATGACTGAGCTCCTCTTTTGTACTATGCTCTGTCCTATTACAGTCCAGTGGAGCTTCACGGCACTCAGGAGAGAGCAAGAGAGAGAGAGAGAGACAGACAGGGAGAGAGAAAAAGTGTGTGTATGCAAGAAGAGTGGGACCAGCGCCAGCTTACCCCACCCTTACTGCTGCTGCCTGCAGAGTGAGGAGTGCTGCATTTCCTGAGGGCAATGCAGAGGACAAGGAAGCAGAAGAGGCTCACTTCTGTTAAGGTCACCAAACAGCAAGCACAGAGCCGGGCTGCAGACAACAGAGAGCCTGCGGCGGACAGAGAAACTGAGAGGGACAGAGACACAGAGAGACACAGATGGACAGATAGAGAGAGAGACGATGAGCTGCAGCATTCAGTGTGATGCCTCCGCTGTCCAATGTTCTCCACAAAGATTCCGCTTCACGCCATCACAGGACAGAAGTGGGAATTAATCATTTTCACACCCCAAAAATTGCGCCCATTTCTTTCAGTTTCATCGCTTTATATGATTGGATGTGTTTGTTTGTTCACTGTTTTAGGGTTACTGCCCTCGACAGCTGCATGTATTTAACACTGTATATGATGTAATATGATATAATAAATCATTTCATAAATCACCCTTTTAGAAACAATATGTTTAAGAATATGCTTGAAAAGGTTAGATTTTAAGTAGATGGATTATAAAAACTTAACTCAGCATTTAAAATCTACTCTGAAACAACTATTTTTATACTCAACTATTCAATTACTTTTAAAGCAAAAATACTAAACATTCCCTTGTACAAGCTTCTTAAATGTGATATTCACAGCAGTTATTTGTCTTATGTGATAGTACACTGAATATCTTTAGGTTTTAGACCAAACAAGCAGTTTGAAGACCTCACCTTGGGCTTTAGGTATTGTGATGGGCATGTTTCACTATTTTTATAGATCATTAATGAAATAATTGTAAGTTGCAGCTGTAATAACTTTAAATCCCCTCAGAGTCACGCTCTGATGGATTTAAGAATGTGGAAGAAGCAGAGAATGGAGGGGAGCTCTTAAGGCCCCTGAGGTGTGTAACAACTCACAGGTAATGACAAAGGTAAGTGGGCCTCCCCTGGGACAGGAGGATTAGTGTGTAACCATTACCTTAGCCCCGTGAATCACTGCTAATGGCTTCAGTCAGAGGGTATTGTAATACAATGGTAGGACACGTTTAGATTGAGACCTCGAGCTCTCGCAGACTGCAGCATATTTATGCAGGTGGCTTGATTTATGTAGGTTTTTTGTGCAGGTCCGTAGTGCAGATATACACACCCATCCTGAGCCGAAATGAGAATACACCAGCAGATCCTTAAAAATTTATTGAAGTTAATGTAAGATGAAATTATAAGTGATATAAGAAAAAACAAAAACAAATAACCCTTGCATAGATCACAGACCATGCCTTTGTCATCATCTGACAAACTGAACACATTGTAGCATAATCCTTGGTAAACACAACATGACAATGAAGGCTAGATTAGATAACACAATCAGAGTTTGGTTTGCTTGTGGATGAAAAGAAGAGCAGAATAATTCAACAGTCCTTTTTGCACTTTGCTCCAATGCTTCCCTACAAGCGATTAAGTGTGCATTCTTGACAGGAAAGACAAACTCATAGCCATCACACTTCGAACACAAACAAGATCTTCTCATCAATATTCACCTTTGGCAAGTGAGGTACACAGCATCCCAACATTTGATCCTGTTAAGTGCCTCCTCAGCAGGCAGAAAGCAGTCCAACATCAACACCTTTAGCAAACAAGAATGCCTTAAAACCATTGTAGTACAGAGGAGGGTGTGTGGCACAGGCCCTGTTTAGACATGATGGGCACGTTTCCAAAAACACAGTATCACTACAGTCTAGACTGAGATAATGGGAAAGATGTCACTTGAAAAAGCGTTTCAGTCCTAGAATAGAGATAAAGTTTGAGAAACTAGCCCTTAATGCCTCACCTCACATTCAGAGCCTAGCGAGCACAATCTGAAAATCACAAACACACTGCGCACGGCTCGGATACCCAACGCAGTCTTAGTGATGAGGTCAGCACTAAGGTGCTTTTTGAGAAATCCAGCGGAGCAGAGGACACATTTCACAACAACTTCTGAACAGGGCCTTACAAGAAGCCTTGGTGCAGATGAAAGCAAGGGTTTCTTTTTTTAAATGATGCAACTGTATTATAGTTGATCCATAGTTTGAAAGGCAAAACTCATGCAGTCTTCCATCGACCATGCAGTTTTTTGCGATTAGTAGGTTTCTGTAGAGATACATTGTAGCATTGTAGATTGGAAGAATGTGAACATGGTGTTTGAATGAATCCTGTTTTTTTTTGTTTTTTTACTTAAAACCAAAAAGACAAACCACACTGTTTTTTTTTCATAATAGTACACTTCTTGTCCATATCAATTCATTTATAGCAATTGATCATAATACAGTAGTTTCCTTATCATGGCTTGCCAGAGGAACATATTGTCTTTGATATTTCAGTATATGGCATGTTCTACCTAAATCAGTCATGTTACAGTGCCACCAAAAAAAATAAAAATAAAAACACATTTTTAAAAAAAATCATGCGTAATTGCAGTATATAGTGGTTACTTTTCTCTCTTATTGTAGCTAAATTGCATTTTGTTCTCATGACATTTCATGTTTTTTCTTATAGTTTAATTATGTTAATGTCGTCATTTTTTTAGATCTTCTCACTTGTGTTTGTTTGCAGAAGCATTAACATCTAACAGTAAGCTAAACAAATTAATATGTAAAAAAAAATGTAGGCACCTTCTCTGACTTTCTGCCACACAGCTGATCAGTCTAGTGAACTAACGATAGAGCCATAGATCCTCTCTAAGTGCATTATGGGCTGTTCCTTTGGGGCTGTGTTATAGGTTCAACTGAACCCTTTAGCATGCTTTGATTCTGACTGCAAAACAACTCCAGTCTGACCTGGGTGGTAAATGGGGACTGCCACTATTGCAAAGCCTATATTTGGACTTTTCACAGGTTTCTTTCAATAAAATGTCAGCCTCTATATTTGACTCTACTGACCTTACAAAATCACAGAACAGAGGGTAAGAGATTGGTACATAAACAGCCCTGTTGTGAGTTATCTGTCAAGTGATCGCAGTTTCTCCGACATTCAAAATAGATTTATTTTCCTATTTTTTACAAAAAGCATTTAAGAAACAGGTTATCTGTCTTTCTATTGCTGTTAAGAATGCATGTTTCTGTTGGGTTCTGTTGGGTAATTGAATGCATAGCACCATCCAAACATGCCCTCGCAGCACTGCTAATGTGAGGAGTATCATTTGTATTTTCTTCACCTCACTTACAGCTGTGTCCTGCAGTGCATGTTACACACACCACTACTTTCAAGCATCAGTCGTACAAGAAACTCATTAACAAAGCGAACAATTTCCTGATAGCTGCATTAATGAGACTACTAGAATTTCCTTGTATCTATATATAGCGTTATAATATATGGTATTGGGTATTATTGATGTCCTTCTGTATGAGAAACCCTAATTGAAGATCCCTAACACAAATGTGTATCTTTTTTGCTCTCATGAGAAGTTACTGACATCTAGCAAGGCTCTTGAATTTTTACCTCGCCTGAGGCAGACACTCTTCAGTGGTACAGTACAAAGATCATCCAAATAAAATGACAGATAGTGCCCAAAACTAACCAACCAGCCACCAATAACAAAACAGTAACAAGAATTAGAGAATGAAAAAAGTCTTGTCCAAAATAAAATGTGATGGTAACAAGACAACAATGGTACTCCTGTACTAGCACCACAAAGGATAGCCATTGCACCACCAGAAACAACTATATGACATTCAAGTAGCACTGCAGTGTAGCTTCTTTTTTACAGGACCTTGTCAGGAGAGTGCTAAATTAATAAAAAGAGCGTACCGTACATTACAAAATCTTACTATTATTTGGGTGATTTCATCTCAATACTAAGTGTATTGATGTACAGTAGCTGGAGATTTTCAAGTAGTCATTACAATTTGTCCAATATGCAGTTAGTCTGTCTGGAACAATATGCCAAGAAACATTAGACTACGTATGATCAAGGGTAAAAAAGAAGAAAAAGAATCTCACTATCAAAAAATCTTTTCAAGCAACAGAACAAAATGATTGTGCAAAAAAACAGGCTGCACTTTGCTGTGCATCATAATGCCCAAAGATATTAGGATGACGGATTTAAAAACTATAACAAATGTTTACACCGTATTATACACGTGTGTGTGTGTGTGTGTGTGTGTGTGTGTGTGTGTGTGTGTGTGTGTGTGTTGAAACACATTCAAGCGGCACAACAGTAACTTTAGATACCATTGTTTCAAAGAAACCAACATATAACAGTCAATCTCATCCCGTTAGGGGAGTCAAGCAATCTCTACAAATGAATGTTCTGATTGTGCGTAGCTTTAAGTGAACAAAAGGAGCGGCGTTAGTGGTACACTATTTGTCCTAAGTGCTTGTGTAAAGGCTATACTTTGGGACTCTCACATTCAATGTTGCATGACTGCAGTTTACACTTAAGGTTCCATTTTGCATTATGGTATAGGAAGCCCTGCATTGAAGCTTGCAGCTCTGCAGCAAGTTTGCAATGACCTCACTGAGGTAGAGACCCTGAAAGGATGCATGGTGCACAAACAAAAACAATAGACATAAATACAATATGTTTAAAATGGAGATTCCCTTTTGAATTGGATTGGTAAACATGCAGAGTACAATACATTGCTGCTTAAGGGCATAATTAAGTGCATGACAGCATGAAAACTGGGTTGTGCATAACAGCCATGGATCATCTTTTGTTTGTTTTTTGACCACAATCACCTGCTGTTTTAACCTTGTTCATCTGGCATCATTAACATCATGACCAACAGTGTATCAACACTAGAACACAAGGTAAACCATCTCTGCTCAACCTCACAAATCCCACTGTGCACAGAGGCACTTTCACTGGTCCTGTTGGTGAAAGGGATAAAGGCACTAGCAAATAATGTCTGAATAATTCTCTGGAATATGAAGTGTAATTTGGTATTGATCCTTTTTTTACTGGATTCCAAACCAATATGTACTCAAATGTGACGTGGAAATGGAAGCATGACTAATGATATGTTAACTTTTCTTGTTAAAAGAAGGTCCATGCACTGCACTATTGACATAATACTGTAATTGGTGCTTATTATAATTATATGCATTTTTGATAATATTTATTTGGTATCTTTGACTACTTGTAAATTAGAAACTCTGCATCCTCGAGGTGGGTTTGGATATATTTGATCGCAATTCGGAAACATCCAGAATTTGATTTCCTTAGCTTCCCTGACAATAGGGCACTGCAGAGTGCCTGAATTGCAACAAGCTGAATACTCATGTCATGCATTAAATATACCAGGTTACAAAAGTACCTTCGTCGATAGACCATAATGCAGGTAACTTTTTTCATGCTAAGATCTCATTTATGTACTGTTCCCTTAAGATTGAACATTCGATTTCTATACTTCTAAATTATTAGCATTTCAAATTAAAAACTCATCCAGTGCACTCGTATGAAAACAGATGAGAAGAGGGGGATGGAGCCAGGTATCCGAAAGAACATCCTTTCCATTATGTGAGATATGTCTTGTGCATGCTGATATCAAAATGGAAAGTCTCTAATCATGCTCATGTGAAGCTCACTTTAACATTGTGCTGTGTTGCATCTAAAGGGCATGGCATTGAATCACTTGGTGATATCATAATTACAGCATCTGCTGGAAAACAGCAGCATTGCGGATGTCCGTGAAGCGAGTAGATCACCATCTGTTTACATCCAAACAAGAAAGATCAGTCTTCCTCCCATAAGGTGCTTTGCTGAATAGTAGATCTCATTTGTAGGGAGAGAGGAGAGAGGAGCGAGGAGGAGGGAGCAGGGGTCACCTAACTTCTTGGTGCTTACCACTTGGCTGCAGGTGCTTGCATGTCTCTGCAGACTTTTCTGGTGCATTGTGCAACTTGCTGAAATGTTATCTGTACTCCATGCATAAGATTTTAATGTCACACCTTCATCTGATAGGACAGTGTGTTCTCCTCCAGGGAGCCGTGTATATGCGTAATAGTTGATGTTTTCTTTTTGATGTACCTTTATATTTGTAGGATCAGAAGAATTAATTATTCTATCTACCTGTCATATACTCTAAGAGCTTTGATTTTTCTGTTTCCTTTCTATAAAGCTGAGCATAGTTGTAGGCCTAATGCCATAGAGCGCTTTGGGGAGGTAAATGAAGCATTCCTAACTGATGGTCTACTCCACATATGACAGTCCCATAGAGATCCCAAAGTTACTAACTAAACATGTCTAAACATCTGTAAGCAGCTTGCTTTTATTTACACAGTTTTGGTTGGCTATAGTGCAATTGCCAGTTCTGAGGTTTGCCTCCCTAAAGTTGTCGATGCTATTGTTTATGTCTCCATCAATCTCCATGTACTCTGACTTGCTGACAGTGGATGAACTACGGCGGCTGGAGTTGGTTTCAGAGGGGATGTTGGGATTGCTGACATTGAGCAGCTGGGCCTGCTCTTCTCCCTCGGTCTCCCTGTGGTAGAAGTAGTTGAAGTTGGACACAATGACAGGCACAGGGAGTGCAATTGTCAACACTCCAGCGATGGCGCACAGAGATCCTACAATCTTGCCTCCTATACTGATGGGGACCATGTCCCCATAGCCCACAGTTGTCATAGACACAACAGCCCACCAAAATGCATCCGGGATGCTGCCAAAGCAGGATCCTTCCTCCTCTGCCTCAGCAAAGTAGACAGCGCTGGAGAACAAGATGACTCCAATGAACAGAAAGAAGATCAGCAATCCAAGCTCTCGCATGCTGGCCTTGAGGGTCTGCCCCAAAATCTGCAGTCCTTTGGAGTGTCGTGACAGCTTGAAGATCCTAAACACCCTGACCAGACGGATTACCCTGAGTATGGCCAGAGATGTTGCCTGCTCCCCCACCCCCTCTTTTTCTGGGTCTTCGGCCAGCTCGGTGCCGAGTGTAATGAAGTAAGGGATGATAGCCACTATGTCGATCATGTTCATCATGTTCTTGAAGAAGGCCGGTTTGCTGGGGCACGCCAGAAAGCGTACAATCAACTCAAAGGAGAACCAGATTATACAGAGTGTCTCAATAAGGAAGAAGGGGTCAGTGAGGATATTTGGCTTATAATAAACAGTAGTGTTCCCAACTGCTATCATTCGACCCCTTGGGTCTTCTTTCAGCTGTGGTAAAGTCTCTAAACAAAATATGACTATTGAAATCAGGATTACCATCACAGACACTATGGCAATCCCTCTCGCAGGGCCTGAGCTTTCCGGGTGCTCGAAGAGAAGCCAAATTTGACGCTGGAACTCCTTCTCAGGTAAAGGACGCTCTTCCTCCCTGATGAAACCCTCGTCCTCACGAAACTTCTCCATCGCATCCACTCCCAGCTCGTAAAATTTTATTTCTTCTGAGAACATATCCAAAGGGACATTCACTGGTCTTCTCAGCCGACCGCCAGACTGATAGTAATAGAGGATGGCATCAAAGCTGGGGCGGTTTCTGTCGAAGAAGTACTCATTTCTCAGAGGGTCAAAGTACCGCATCCGCTTTTTCGGGTTGCCAAGCAACGTCTCTGGAAACTGGGAGAGAGTTTTCAACTGTGTCTCAAACCGAAGCCCGGCTATGTTGATGACCACCCTCTCGCAGCATTCATGGTCATTGTGGTCTGGGGGGTAGGTGTCCTGAGGGTGGCCCGGGACAGCCGAGGTATCGTCCATGTTATCTCCTGCTACCACAGTCATTTTGGGAGGAGGTGGAGGGGGATGAGTAGGAGGAGTTTTGTTGGGATCCCGGTTAGTCTGACTGAGCAGGCATTCAGGTTTGGGGCAAATTTTCCACTCCTCAGCTTCCCACACCCCTTAAATTGTTGGAGACGTCCCCAGATATGAGAGGGCTGGTTGGCTGCTTTGCCTTAGTGCGGCTCCACTGCGGCTCTCGCTGACTTGACCATTGCTGCTATCCAGTGCATCTGCTGCTGTTGTTACTGCTGCCTCTGTCACTTAGAGAGAGAGAGAGAGAGAGAGAGAGACAGAGAGAGAGAGAGAGAGAGAGAGAGAGAGAGAGAGAGAGAGAGAGAGAGAGAGAAAATAATGGGATCAAACTGCCAAGATATTGCTGGCTCAGCATTTTTTGCAGTTATTTATTTATTTACTTCTCTCAACCTGCAATTAGTGCTGTTAACCAGTAGTAAAGCAAAAAAAAAAAACACTACCAAAATGATGAATTTGTATGACATTTCTATAATATAGACACTTATAACCTTTCAGATTTTCTTCCACTACACAGTATTTTCTACATTCTTATATAGGTGATTCTATAGGTATTTTTTATCCTGTTTTTTTCTGATACACTCGTATGATATTTCTATACGGATGTTCATTTAAGTTTAACACAAATGCTGTGATTCTATGTCTTAAACGATGTATCCTACGCTATTCTAAGCATCCTGAATAACATCTTCTGGCATAACATCTGATACTTATATCACACCAACTGATGTTTTTACATGCTTACATCAGGCCTACTGCAGGGCAAAAAAATGCATCTGCAAGATTGAAAAACAATACAGTAGTTGTCTATTATCTCTGCATCAACAGCTGTTGAGAAGAAAATTATCTAACCGATATCATTATTGTATAAGTCAGCAGTTTCGAGGCTTACGTGGGCTGATCTTGAAAGGTCTTGAATGCTCTTATCCTCGAGTAAAATCATCCAACGGCAGGGCAGCAGTGGGCGTCATGTGGCAACTTTACATTGCACCTACCAAAAAAAAAAAGCCTAGAGCCTTACTGTGCTCATCGCCATCCTAACTGTGTCCGCCACAAAGTGCCTTACGATGTCTTTAGACGATAAAGCAAGATAAGATAAGACAAAATGAAAATCAGGTGAGTCTAACAAGGAAAGACAGAGATGAAAAATGAGCGAAAAGAGAGAAAGGCAAAGCTGCAGCGTCGGTAGTTGCTTGAGCGGCGGCACGGTGGTATGGACAGCTTACAGTAGCCTATACCGCAGGAAAAAAATCTTGCGCTGCAATTCAGGGGGGCGATACATTAAGGGGCAATAAGCGAGCCCTTGGCATTTCCAGACAACACTGCATCAGCAGAAATCTGCTGCTTTTTGCGACAGGATGACGGGCAGAATGTGTTTCAGCGCGGCTCGGAGAGCAGAATAAAAGAAACCAAAACGGATAGTTGAGGGCGAGTCAAGTGCAGCAGCCAGGTCCAAATGGTTTATCCACAATGTTAAGCAAGTTTTGCTGTGCATTTCACATGCAAGTGCAGGGGAGGTGAGGAAAAGAGAGGAGGGGAGGGGAGAGGAGAGGGAAGGAAAGGCAGCAGGAGAATGAGGAGGAGGAGGAGTTGGAGGGGTTTCGACGCAATGCAGACCGGCTCTACTAAAGCACGCCGCCAGAAGTTCTCCACACACCACAAAAACAAGAGCGCTTGTGTGCCAGCACTGGCGCAATCAGACTGCAAAGGACAGCATGTAACAAAACCTCTAAATCCACACTGGGTAACATCTGAGATGTTTAATAATTTATAAAACTAGCCTATCATCAATCCATCAAATGGTGAGAGATTAATCTTTTCATTCCATCACTCCCGGATTTAAGGATTCCACGGTTAGACGTGTCAATATCTGAGTTAAATGTGAGACCAAAATTATTTTACTAGTGAGCAATAAGAAGGATACAAATCGTCAACAATGTGTTTGCAGATCTCATAGCTATGGAACATCACATCAGGGGTTCTTGCATCCAGGATGCATCTCAATATCTGATCATTTATGATACTGACTAAGTTATAACACTCGTCGCTACAAATGGCTCCAGAAGTCACAACAGATCTGAGACAAATGCAGGAATGTTTGGCTCTACAGAGGATAAGTTTCAGCACCATGGACAGCGCAGATGATTGATACACCTCACAGAAAACTACAATTCCCAAAACAAACACCAGCATCACTACGATACAGTATCGTAAAGAATAAATATATTTAGTAATTGCTGACTTTGAGGGCCTGTATGTAGGTGGATGGTTTTCCGGGGCCTTAAAATACATTGAGGGGTAGAGCTGACTTTCTACAACCACAACAACACAAAATCATGTAATCAGACCTATGTTTAATCTGTTAAAATGTGCCTCCAGCCAAATAAATCCCCATACAATCACTATGACATTTTATTAAGTTAATTGGTTTTGTGGCAGGACAGCTGGTTCTGCGCCTTTTTAATCATTCAGCACCAAAAGTGATAAAATGTGTTGAATTAATTAAGGGCATGGATTTGTATTTTTCTTTACACCAATGACTTGCTGTTTGCCTTCTGTGAGTCTGATCTGTATACTGAGAGTGAAAAATAACGAGCGGTAGTATATTTTCTGAGTCAAAATTTATTTATAAAAATGATTAAGTTAAGTTCACATACATGTTTAAATTAGAAAAATAAATATTTAATTACATTTAAAATTCATAATGCATTCGTGCCATGCAGACATTGCATTGTAATGGCTGGGGCTGTGGTGTTGTGTACAGCGAGCTGTAATGCAATCCGAATGTTTTTAACAGCCCAGAGGCAAGTTGCGACTCCAACTTTGCATTAAAAGCTGCATAAGAAAAGGGACAATTCAGAATTACAAAACGCAGGCTTTTTATACAAATAAAGCGTGGTCATTAATAAAGCCTGCACAAAAGAATGTTGTTTTTTCTAATGATGATACACACAATGTCCATTAAGGCAGACTGAACATTTTCAAAGCGTTTCCTCCATGAGGTCTCTGTAGGCTATCCAATACTTTGGAGAAGAAGAGAATCCCATGCTTGTATTTTGCTGCGACTGTGAAGGAGTAACAAGCTTCAGATAATCGTCTGCCTCCTGCAAGTAAGCAGAAAACAACCCACTATGTTAAAAGTGAGAGAAGCAGTCAGGCTTCTGCTGAGCAATCATCGATACAGAGTCAAAGAGCATGATCTCTGGGGCTTATGCATACATCAGTCGGGCCAGCTGTAACAGTGCAAAGATACTCAAACTCACATGAAGCCTGAGCAGAAGTGTTATCTGCAGGAATATTTATCATCCACAGAGTGGCGCTCAGAGCTCACTTGTTGTGATCACTTTCATATAGACGCATATTACAAGCTCCAAAGAAAAATGAAGTCGGCAATGATTTCTATCTCTCATTGTAAGATTTGTTAGCTTCTCCATGCAGAGCTGGTCGCCTGGTGCGTCACGAGTTCTCCTCTTCTACTTTATTTAAAGCCTAGGTACTTTGAGAAGAGGCTACGTGATTTTCGCAACAGTCTAAAGACATAGTTTGGTTCGTGCGTAAACAAAAAAAAAAAAGAAATAAAAAAAGAAATAAAAAACATACACTCAACTGAGGAATTAAAAATAAGAAAACATCTCCAAATTTATTTTTCTTTGGTTATTTCAATTTCCCTTCATAGATTGAATTACTGCTGATGGCTTTTCAAATACCCCATGCGTACCCCAGAGGTTCCCAAATGTTTTCATGTGAGGGCTCGCTTTGGTGCACAGATCCCCACGTATTGATTTGCACCCCCTTCAAATCCATTGCCATCTAGTGAATTAAAGTAAGGTGAACTTAAGACAATCCTTAAGACAATCCTCATCTTTATCTGAGGCTCCACGTTTGGGAACCACAGCTTGCGTAAAACAACTGCAGCATCCGACATGGAGCCTAAATTGTAAGCAAGTCCACTGGAAGACAACTCACCAGAAATAAAATCGTCTTGCAACGTTTATACGTCTGACAGTCTCCCTGTGTATGTCTCCACTGGGGTTACGTTTGGATATGTCAAAGTTTCCAAGTCGTCGCTTTCCTGAAAGGACTCTGTTTTGGAAAGCGACAGGTTACTTTTGTTTGAATCACATTCACCTAAGGAGGGCTGCTGCTGCCCGCATGTCACATGTACGTACTGAACATTTTCCTCATCCTCGTTCTCTCTGTGGTAGAAATAATTGAAATTTGACACTATGACAGGGACAGGTAAAGCTATGGTTAGCACTCCGGCGATGGCGCACAAAGATCCAACGAATTTCCCCCCGATGGTGGAGGGGCACATGTCTCCATATCCAACTGTGGTCATTGTCACCACAGCCCACCAAAATGCATCAGGTATACTTGAGAATCCAGATTCGGGGTCTTCTGCTTCTGCAAAATAAACAGAACTGGAGAATAAAACAACTCCAATAATCAGGAAGAATATGAGCAGTCCCAGCTCCCTGAGGCTTGCATGAAGCGTTTGGCCGAGAATCTGGAGGCCTTTGGAGTGTCTGGAAAGTTTAAAAATCCTGAAAACACGGACCAGACGGATGACCCTCAGTATGGCCAATGACGCAGCCTGCTGACTGCTGCCCTGATGCTCTGCCAGATCAAGGCCCAGGGTGATAAAATAAGGAGCTATAGCCACAACATCGATCAGGTTCATTATGTTTTTAAAAAAAGCTGCTTTACTGGGACAGGAGAGAAACCTCATGGTGAATTCAAAGGAGAACCACACAATGCAAAGTGTCTCCACCATGAAAAACGGATCTGTAAACGGACTGGGCGCTGCGTGAGCACTTCCATTGGCGTGATTGTCGGGCACTGCGGGGACTTCTCTAAACTCGGGTAAAGTCTCCAAGCAGAATATAATTATGGATATTAAAATAACCATAACTGACACAATGGCATTTATCCGAGCAGGTCCTGAACTCTCTGGATACTCAAACAGGAGCCATAGCTGGCGTAGATACACGTTGTTTGGCAGCGGGCGGTCCTCTTCCCTCGATAAGCCCTCATCTTCTCGGAAAACTTCTATGACTTCTTCATCGAATTCATAAAACTTCAGTTCTTCCAGGAAAATATCCACAGGTACACTTACGGGCCTCCGAAGCCGCCCTCCTGACTGGTAATAATAGAGGACGGCATCAAAGCTCGGCCTGTTCCTGTCAAAGAAGTATTCATTTCTCAGCGGGTCAAAGAAACGCATCCGTTTACGCGGATCTCCCAAAAGCGTGCTCGGGAAGCGGGAGAGGGTCTTTAACTGCGTCTCAAAGCGCAGACCTGAGATGTTGATGACCACCCTCTCGCTGCACTCCTGGTCCGCGGGTTCCAAGTCAGCAGCATCTTGCAACAAAGGAGTTACGACCACAGTGTCGTCGTGGTTCTCCTGGGACACCACAGTCATGTTTCACCCCTCCGAGGGTAAATCCGTCACTCACCTCCTTGGTGGCTTCCTCTTGCCCTTTTGCCTTTGCGTCCTCCCAACCCGCTTTCTCATGCAGCCGCCCGAGACAATGTCCCCTTTTTGCTCCCCAACAATTTTGTTTGTTGATATCCAAAATCGTTGATTTACACAGTCCTTTTGTCAGATTAGTGCCTCTGAACTGTCAACTTTCAATGGTGCATACAGATCTCCACTTGCATAAGCTATACCGATGGCTATCATATTCATACCATTTTAAACTCCAAAGCCCTCCCCAAGTTGGAAGAGCAGATGACACTTGCTGCTGCTGCTGCTGCTGCTGTCCTTCTCATACTCATTCACTTCACTGTAGCAGTGATTTCCATGCAAAGGGGTAGCCTTACAAAATCTTTTTAATTGTAAGTGAATGCCTTTTTAAAATATCCCACATCAAAGTCCTCAGTCGTTTTTTTATTCAGAGCAAGGTCCAATAACTTTTTCAGATCCAGAGTCGACTCAGAAATGAAGTCTCTCACCCTGGCTGCAGGTCCCTCATTCATGAAATCACGGGGCTATTCTAGTCACAAGGGGAACCTCCAGAACCCGTCCTGTGTCTACCTGGGGTCACAGCCCACAGTTTTAGAAACCAGGAGTACATACAAAAGTAACAAACAGTTTTTTTCTGCGGCTATTAAATGTCTCTTGAAATAAACCAAATGAAATAACCTAAATATTTTGAAACATGGGGCTTCGTATAACCCGTAGACTATATAACCAGGACCCAGCTAGTGGAAACTGCTGGCTTAACTGACACTTGAGTAGGCCAGACAGGATAGCATCTTCAGGAAGCCGCAGCAGAAATAACATTCACCATTCATAGCGTTTAAAGGGCTCAATTGTACAACTTCAAACACAGGGAGCCCCAGAAAACAAGTGACCCTGGCCACTGAGATACTGAGGTGTAAAAAAAACCCAAATGCAAGTACTTCTAATCTTATTAGTTCCTTATCAGACCCTGCAAATCCTCTGAAGTCAGCATAAGAACTGAGTGTATTATCCAACACAAGTTTAGGGTCAACTTTCTTTCATGTTAAAGTTTAATAATTCTATTACTCTTGGATATTAAATGATAAAAGGTTTAGAATATGTGGCCAGGGTGTGCAGAGTGAAGTTATGTGTACTGCAGCATTGTAGTATTTGTAATATCTATTTATAGCTCAGTTTTTTTCCACTTTCATTGCCTTCATAAAGCTGCATCAGGTATGTCAGTCACTGCAGTTGTAGACAGGATCGGAGCACATTAATAGCCCAAGGGCGCTAATCAGTGTTACTAAAACCAACCTGGATGGTTTGCATTATTCTGTTGATGCGGTCAATCTTTCAGCAGGTATAACATGCCACCACAAACATTTATGTCAGAGAGGTTTTTATTTGTTTTCAGGTTAATAAGCACTGGACCTTAGAGGAGCACAGCTTTTTTTGGCCTTTCCATTCACTAAAGAAAGAGTTGGATGTCAGAGTCAAATGTCAGAGTCAGGACACAGTGCCGCCTGCTACTAATGTGTTAGCATATAGCGTTCACCAAATGACTGTCTGGGTCAAGCCAAGGTGTCAGGGAGTCAGGCCTTGACCGTAACCAAGGAAACAAACAATAACAAACAAGCTGAGAAATGGACAGGTGACTCTTGTATATCGGTCAGACAAAAAATTAAATACTCAAAGGATTTATCAATCTTTCAAGATCCACAGTAACCTCCCTGTGTCACCTTTATTTATAATTGTTCAAAATTCATTGGTGGTGCATTTCATCTTTTTGGGATCAAAAATCTTATTTTAGCACATTATTCATATTAACTCTTGATTATTTAATAACAGTATTAAATAACAGTATTAACAGTATACTCCATGCATGTTCCTGGTGGGTCCTCCAGTACTGCCTTCGATAAAAATCCATACATTTAGATATGCAGATAGAAATGCATGTACAGTATGTGCATACTTTACAGTGACTGCATGTAATGAGACGTAGCCTGGGAGACACATGCCATAAAGCCTGCAGAGTGCATGAATGCTGACAGCGAGGAACCTCCAGTCATTATTAATGGCTCGACCTATGAATGCAGGAGACTCCCATGGAAACAAGATACTGTAGATTCACTCACTCCAAGAAAACTGCTTTCTCATCATTCTTCAGAGAAATCAATTTCTCTGAATGGTTGAAAATCAGTGATCTCGATTGACGTTTATATCATCATCATTTATTAATTGTGACAGTATGATGATAAATACAATAAACAATCTCTAATTGCCACAATAGCATGAGAAAAAAATCTTTATGACTAAAAAAGTATTTGACTCTTGAAGTTTGTGAATTATGTCAATATCATAATTATTTATAACAAGAAAATTGCTTAAATAATGCATCGTTTTAGCCATGCTCAGATATTCTGAAACGCATAAACTTTATTTCTATTAAAGCCAATGTATATTAGCACTTTGATTGATTGCACTTCTTCCTGTAAAGACTGTCTTTTTCTAAATATAGACAGAATGAGGTTCCTTCCTAACCCAATACAGACGTGAGGTAATCACAGTAGCAACTTGTGTCAGTGACTCCCCTTGGCCTTCCTCCTCTCAAAACCCCAGGCCAAGTATTTACAAAGTGTGTGTGTGTGTGTGTGTGTGTGTGTGTGTGTGTGTGTGTGTGTGTGTGTGTGTGTGTGTGTGTGTGTGTGTGTGTGTGTGTGGGCTTGTTTAACTATATTCGTGGGGTCCAAAAACTGGGAGTCCAGTATACTTGTGGGGTCCCGACAGCTATGTGGGGCCAAAATGCTGGACCCCACAAGTTTAAAGGGCTGCTTGAGGGTTAAGACTTGGTTGTAGGATTAGGGATAGAATTAGGTTATGGTTAGGGTGAGGTTAAGTGTTCAGGTTAAGCATTTAGTTGTGATGGTTACGGTTAGGGTAAGGGGCTAGGGAATGCATTATGTCAATGATGGATCCCCACAAAGATAGTGCCACAAACCTGTGTGTGTGTGTGTGTGTGTGTGTTTCTGTAAGCGCGTATCCGGAGTCGCTATTAGTACAATTGGTAAATGAACACATGTGTGTATAATGTTTGTGAGAGTGTGTTATAAATTGAAAGAGGAGTTTTTAGAAGGTCACCGAGCTAGTCAACAGCTTCTTCGCATCACTTCATTCTAGTGCCAACTACTCTGCTTGAAATGAAATAGGGGGCATTTGCCCCAGTCTGACATATGCTCTGTAGGGCTGGTGATGACAGTGTCTCAGACGCTTGAATTAGTCTACAAAGGTAGAGCTATACCTGGTAAGTCTCTGATTTAAGCCACTTTTCATTAACTTTACGGACTTACAATTTCAATAAAGGATCACTAGTAATTATTTCAAATAACATATTACCAAAAGCAAAATGTAGGATTGAGATGGAACACTCCTCAGTGAGTGAGCAGTGATTTAGTGATTGTCTTCTATACAGCTAGGTTAATAATAGGGTTGCACAATAGAATGTTATATGTTATTAAATATCTCTGGGTGTTGCAAATCACTGAGCAAGACTGCTTTATGTCAATATTAAATTTGACATGATGTGTCAAAGTGCTTTGATTTGTCAGGAATGCTGGATTAACCAATTTCTTTCATTTTATCCTTTAACAATTTCTCAACAGATGTTTCGGAAAATGTACTATGGATATTGTGATATTAACTAGGTGAAAGGAATATATATTTTTTTAAACTCATCAAATCACAGTATATGTAGTTGAAACCTGAGCTAAATCTGGTTGATAAATTAAAGTTTTTAGACACATAACCGTGGTTTCAACATCTTTTCATGACTATGTTTCTGTGTGAAGCAGGTCCTAACTTAATGTTGAAATATAGTAATTGAAATGCTGTCGAGATAATGGTTATAAGTAACCCAGACATCCAAAAAGTATTAACGTTTCAACCAAATTTAGCCCAGTTAACCTAGATATAGCCCATTTACAGATACTGATACCGACAGTATTTGACAATTTAAAAAAATCCAATAATGATATCAGCAAATATTTTGTGGAATTTCTATTCTGCAATTTTGTATCACTTATTGGCTGACATATTCACTGATACGATATATCTGCCGTAAGTTAATATAGGCCAATAAATCAGCCCTGGACAACTTATCAGTATAGTTCTACGAGACACCTAGATGTCTTTTGACCTGCAAACCACAACCACAGTTGCTGTGATAGATTTGCACTTTTTAAAGATTTATGTTTTGTTGTCGTTGGATGGGAATGTGGCAATTGCCATGCTGAGACAATAATACAGTGACAATTAATATATCTTATCATAAATGTAAAATTTATACTGAAAAGTGAAATTTATATGGATAAGAGCAAACATTTTAGTCTTCACTCATCAGACAGTGTATATGGCTGAGATGTGAAGAGCATGTCCAGCTGCATTTAATTAATAGTGTGAAAGTTTTTGTCTAATGGAGCCTAAGCTGCGTTTATGCCGTCCCCATTATTCGCTTTGCAAGTGAGTGGAGCACACAGTCTCCTCACCCCGAGGTGTCTGAACCCAGGGCTTCCACTCTAGAAAGTGGATACTCCAGCCAAGCTCGTTGCCAGTTAGTGGGTTTTGATATCCACCAATTTTAGCCTGCTGTCATCTGAAGTTGATGTTCATGTTTTTGCTAGGTATCGGGGAGCTGCATGATGAAATTGGACACCTTAGATTCGGAGGGCGGGGCTCCTTGGAATTACCGCTGCATGTCCTGTCCCACGCCTACTGCGGATTCGCATTTCACTCCTTGATCAAGTCTTTCCCTTTTTTAGTAGACAGTGTCTGCCAAACTCCAGGCCGAGGGCAACTGCAGGGGGATCAGTTCACAGGCAAACCCACATGGGTTATTAATCAAGGATGACTTCAAAGGTCTCAACGTTGAATATGTTTAATATGATTCTACTCTCAGACTCTACTCTCTTGGCATTTAGTTGCACAACGAGGCTGACTGAGTTCCTGTTGACTTCTATCAGTATTGGGGTGTAAGCCCTCTTCATTCTCAATGTGCTGAGCCTCAACCTTTTCACACAAGATTTAACAAGACACAGGGATTAATATATCCATAGTATCCCTACGAGAGCTGCAACATGTAATCGACTTGTTGATTAGGTGATTTATACAGAAAATTAGTCTGCAACAATGTTAACAATCTAATAATTCATATTAGCCTAAGTCATTTATCAGGCATTTATCTGGTTCTACACTCTGATGATCTGCATTTCTCTGTTTTGTATCATTTTCAAATAAATATATTTGAGTACATATTGGCAAACATTGACAAAACAAAACATTTGAAGACAACCCCTTGGGGCTATGGGAAGTTGTGATGGACACTACTTTCTGACACATTCTATTATTATAGACTAAACAATGCATTGAATAATAAAAAAAATAATAAAAATTGATGAACAATATAAAATAATCATAAATTGCTGCCCTAATCCCTACTCCCTCAGGCTGCTTTGGGTCAGCACTTTGATGACTAGGCCCATGACACTGATCAGAGCTAAAGCCAAAAAGATAAACAAAAATAGTTCTCCAATCTGTGATTATTTGTCAATATTTCACCTACACCACCCTTTAATAACATAATGTTAAACCTTACTGTATATGAAATGATCCCCTTCTCCACTAGTAATCTCAGTACAAATGGGGTTTTCCCTGCTGGATGAAAACCTTTCAAGACCAAAGCCACCTGGTGATGTTGGTGACTTTTCCACAAGCTAAGAACGGGTCTATTTCTGCTAACATTTCTATGCCATCACTGTCACACACACTAACTCCTCTTCTATAGAGAGATTAAATAGATTTTCATCATTTACTATACTTCCTGGTTAGTTTCTTTTCTTGGCAAGCTGCTGAAGACTCTACAGCCAAATTAAAAAATATTCTGCCTGTACAAATAATTTCATTTGAAGTAAGTGCAGGTTCTCGGTTCTCTGATTATTTTCTTTACAGGAAGAACCATATTTACACTGGCACTTACAAGGACTCACTTGTACAGAAGCTCAGAGGTTTACTCAGTGTTAATTCAAACATTTTCCTTTTTTGTACCTCACCTGCCATGTCCCTACATGTCACAGTGAGCTTTACAACGTAAACAGGCTGCTGAACCGTGATATTTTGTCAGGCCGAGGTTGGGGCTCACCATCTGCACTGCAAGTTGTTACCATGTGTCTGATAGCATTTCTTAACCCATATAGTAGCTTCCTTGAAGTACTCTAACTTGTCCGCTCATTAATAAATCTTTCATTTTGTCCATTGTGATCTTAAACAAGGCAAATTCAATGCATGGGGTCGAATTCAAAGCTGATTTCCCTCCCTGATTTCTAGAATTAATTTCTGTTTATTTATTCTCAATTGCTGCTGCTGCTGCTGCTGCTGGGGACTTATGCATTCATTTTTGATGTGTTGTATCCAACCTAAAATTTTAACATGAAGGTATGTTTATGAGCACATAGGACTTGTGGGTTCCTCATGCAGCCACTGGTTAACTAGGTTTGGGATGATGACAGCACATGCTGAGTTGAAAATGGAGGATACTGTTGCCATCATAGTAGTTACTGTATATCCATACAATACATTTCTACATCCACAACAGTTATCCTACATAAGTTCCCTACATAACAGTAAACATACAATAAATAAGAAGCCTACATGAATATTGAAAATATAGCCTACATATGTCTAATTTTGCATCCTGTATTTCTCTGGAGAAAACGTGACGAGTGTGTGCTTCAACTATTGTAAATACAGCACAATAAACTAGGCCTATAGATTCATATTAAGAATTTATACTCATGTTTGTGTCTGTATAGATGCTGTATTTTCAGCTTTCACCAGAGCTGTAATTGAATCCAGCTCAAAGAGCAATCCCCTGCTGTGGAACCTTAGAGACTCCTATAAATAAACAGGCAACACTCCTTCAACACTTGCCTATATGGCACATGGAATGATTAGCTCATGGGCAAGAGCCCTCTGATCTTACAGTGTGTACAGCCACAACTATTTTTTGTCAGCTACGTGCATTGCTTAACTCGAAGAGTGTGTCAAGAATGTGGTCTCTTGGGAATTCACAAAATGTAGTTGGCCTATACTGTACATTGGCCTTACATACATTTATTAATGAATGTTGCAGTATAGGGTAATTTGTAAAAAAGAAAATAAACAACAACACTGTATATAACAGGCATATGTAGGTAGGGCAATATGGATGCAATAGTATGATTAATTATGTTGCACAAATTATTGTATATTACCATAAAATGAGAGTATGGCTCAACCAGTGCGGTGGTGTACTTAAGGCCTTAAAGAAAGAGTGAGAAAAAATATTTTATCAAACTAAATAAAATGCATTTAGGCTCTTCTCTACCTAATTTAAAATTTGACTATAGTCTTTGTTATAATACTTGACAGGATTGCCATGTAATTTCTATGGCATAAACCTCCAATTTGATAGCCTGGCTCCGACCTCCTACGTACTTCCGTTCAATTTTCATTTCCCTTCAGTACTCCGTCTGGGTTCGCAGTATATTCTTGGGTTTTCTCCGGCCAAATATTTGGCGGACAATCAGCGAACAGAGGGAGTGGCTGAGAACGATGACGTTGAGGATGTGCGCAGCGCGCTAGAGGACCGAAGCCATTCGGTCCATTGTGGCAACGCTGCCGAATATCCAGAAGTTAAAGCCCGAGCAAGAACAATATTTGCTGAGTTGTGTTGGTGGCCATGATGTTGTGGCCCTCCTCCCCACGGGGTTCGGGAAAAGTTAGATTTTCCAGCTCACTCCGTTAGTGGTGAAGGAGTTGGCTAAGGCTAACGCTAGCAATGCTAATGCTAAATATAAGCCGATAGTTGTCGGTCTCCCCTCTTGTTGCACATGCGGATGACATACGTCACGACCAAATGTTAGCGATTGGTTATGGCAGATCCAGAGTGGCTCTGAGCAGATCCAATAGTTTTAAACTTCAACAGAGTACCTTCAAGGAAGTTAACACTTGTCAATGGAGAGTGGCCAGACTCTCTGGACAAATGAAATGTACGAGAGTCTGGTCGGACCAGGCTACCAATTTGACCCATTACTTTTAGTTTTAGGTTTCATTAAGCAATATTTGCCCCCTAGGAGGCAGACATTTGACACACAGCTCTGATATAGTATCATTGGTTTATAGTTGTCATGGCTAACATGTTAGCAAGCAATTGCCTACTTAGCTTGATCTTCTGCCAACAGCACAGGTCTCTCTTCCTCTCCCCTTCGGCCGTGACCAGCAGGCAGTTAGCTGACAATGGTAAAAGCTTTATGCAAATGATACATGATAACGTCAACAAATGCAAATGAATGTATGACGTGATCTGGCAACTTTTGGTGCTAGTGCTAACTTTCTTGCCACTTGTAGCTGCAGCGCCTTACAAAGAGTTGGCAACAATGCAGAGATGTAGTTAGTGTAATAATGACAATCTAAGCATTCTTTAGCATTAAGCATTCATTCTCCCTTGTGGGAGGAGGGGCTTAGAAGACTGTTTTGGGCTTTAGCGGAAAGGGGGGAGGGATGAGAAGTCGATGTTTAAATTTTTTGGCTAAATCCTGGATCTTCGCAATCCTACCTACGGCACCTTTAATGGTTAATGGCTCTCCAGCAGTAGACGGCAGATAATCACTAGTGGTGTTTTTTTCCCAGAAACTTTGGGAAGCAGCCTTTTTTATAAGCTTGCTGCTTGTATCGTCCTTCTCATAAAAATAAACAATTTTCTTCATCATAATATGATAATGCAACATTTAGCGTTACTGTATTTGTATTTACCACAGTTTTAATTGTGTGAAACATTGCCCCTGTGGATTGTCATGCGGTGAAGGATGGTATTGCGCCGCATTAGAAGTATCATCATTTCAAGTCAACCATCCAGAGGCCAGGTGAAGGTGGCGTCCCTTGATTAACTACAGTAATAACATCATTTCACTGACAGAAACTGTTAACATTAATGATGGACTTAACAACTAGAAGTTAACTAGCAGCTTAATCCAAATTAGCTAGCTAGTTTTCCATCATCTAGATTACGTTATGCCCTGTTTTTTAAGACTAACGTTGCTAACTGTTAGCGCTAAGCTAGCACTTTTGAGAAAAAACTGCTGCAAAATAAACGACTGACTGAGAGTAGAAAGGGAGGCCTAACGTTAGCTACTTTCAAAATGGACCTACGGAAAGAGGACGAAGTTGGCGGACATGTGAGTGTCAGTTGAGTCGTCTGTGGTGGTCTGGTGGAAGACCAGCGGTCTTCTTCAACTATCGGTAGGTGTGGCAAACACTCCCTGCCTTCTCTTTGCTCACTGGCTTTCCTGATGCCATAATGCCTGGCGTGTACAAACATAACGTTACTACTGTGCAATTGCTGATGTGGTTATGATTGCTTGTTAATGGTTAAATGTAATGTGTGTGCCTGAATGGAGCTGCTGAAGTTTGTCAGTGTGGAAACACAGTCTTATCATCATGGACAGGGCTTGCCAAGGTGTTGGATAAATTTGGAATTCATTGTTTCACATTATTAGTTGTCACCTATTTATACAGTCTATGGTTGTTACCTATTCAGTCATGTGTGTTTTGTTATTGGTTATAATCTGTCCTGAGGTCCATTAGTAATCACTTGTTTGAATGTTTTCATTCCTTACTTGGTTTTAAGATGTGCTATAATCGATAGTATTGATTGTCAAGGGAAATTGGTTTACAAAGAGCTATTGGCTTGAATAAGAATAATTCATAATATATGTAGGCTATTTTGTATTCCATGTCATATATGTACATTGTTGCACTTTGAACATGCATTTGAAAGTATTCTGTGAATACTCTGCAAGTGTTGTTTGAGTCATTATATATTGTGTGTAAAAATAGACAGGGACTAAGCTCACACTGCTGCTCCTCTGTTGGTTGTCAGTGTAGTTGTGTTTTATCTGGTTATTTTTCACGGTTTTCCTATAAAAAAACAGATTGTGTGGCATCAGTGTTTTGCAAGGGGCTAAGCCAGCCTCTATTTTTGATGCTACCTAGCACCAAGGGGGTAAGCCTCTCCCCAGAACGCATAGCTCCTATGGTGCCATTTTGATGCTACCAAGCCATCACCTCCCGTTAGCATTCCATTGACTGCCATTCATTTTGGCGCCACTTTGACAGCAAATAACTTTACATCTGAAGCGTTTAAAGACTCTATTTGTCCATTGTTTATTTCTAAAGAAACACGACAATGTACAAAAGGCTCCATTACCTTGTATCTCACGTTATAGCTCCGTAGCAGCCGTTTTTGTACAAATAGGCTAATGATTGTGTCATAACTACGCAACTTTCTGTCGCATAGTAGAGGAATTACCGTACAGTACAGGAGAAGCTCGCAAGCAGTTTCAACTTACATTAGCTGTTTAAGTTTAATTACTAATGTTAACTAGCATTTTAGTTAGCAATAATTAGCCTGTGCCTATGTTATCTCCTTACATATACCTATCCTTGCCATCTCTGCAAGATTGGGAATGATTGAGATTTCTCTTGGCACAGCTACCAGAAGACTTACAACTTTCAGACAGGTTGCTCACGTCACATCTATATCGTCAAGCTCAGTTTGCAGCTGCACAGTAACGCTCAGCCCTCACCGGAAAAGTGCTTCTAATATCCTTCACTGGTCTCCATCGAAAACAACGGTGTCACTTTGTCCATTTCTTTAACGGTCTATGGTGTTTTGTAGTTGTACCTATCTGTACAGTCAGGTGCACACATAAAAAGCTCCAATTTTAAATCTTCCCTAAATGCATACTGTTTAGCTTTTAGCAAAAATACCCTACACATTGTGGTAGCTTTAGGGTAGAGCCAACATTAGGTCTATAAAAGTAAAATAAGTAGAAGTACCTCTTCATTAAGCAAAAACATGATTACACTGTACCAGCATTTTTAAAGAGATCACATTGTACACTCTTGCTTATCTAAAAATACATAATAATGATGCATAAGAAAGTGTGGTGGCTGTCATCTTAATCCATGTAGCTCTGTCAGGAAAGGTTTGCTTCATGTAGTAGATGCCAAGGAGTTTTAAGTGACAAGGTAATTAAATTACATTCTGGCAGCAGCTCCAGCAAAGATATTTTGGAAATAAGCCCTCCAACCATTATAGAAATTGTTCGGGGTCAGGGCTTCCTGACTCAAAATTATTGCTCGCAAACACTGACGTATAGCCTAGTATCAAGTTAATAAAACTCCCCCGAGAACATGCTGACTCAAGAAGCTTAGAATGTGGAGGACCAAAGAACAGAATATCTTGTATCTGATGTTCTGATGCATAAGGATGCTATATCACCAGAAAACATCAGAGTTAATAGAAAATTGCTCTGCCACCACCTTGAAATTCCCTGTAGTGTGATGCAAAATTTGAAAGTCCGATATTGATGACCAACTTTTGCAAAGTGAATTGTTTCATTTAATTGTTATAAAAGATGCAATCAAACATCAATTCATTACCAGTGGATCTGTCAGACGGAAATGTCAGCAAGAGTATTGGGTGATAAAGGTAATGGGTGAGGCGTACATCACCCAAGAAACATCACATGATTATTGCTTTATTATTATCACCTCATTATCAAGCTGGTGGAGCACCTGCCGTTGATTTATTTTCTATAAGAAGCAGGAAATGCCTCATTATGAGCACCACAAGATCACAGCCAATACAAGTCCAGAGAGAGAGCAAAGGTTAAAAGGAATGAACTTTTATTTGATAAGGGTGGGAAATCACAGCACTGTAACCAATCAGGTGTGAAAGGTTTCACAAAGCAATTAACACAGTTATGAGAAAAATGCTTGCTTTTATTGTTTATAGATAATCTTGATTTGTTCAGAGGTTGCAGAGCAGTCTCTACACTCTGAAGTACGTTCAGTAGATTTACTTTTTGCGCCCAAGCACGTGTTCTATATTGCTTCACCATATCCGACATGCTGATGGTCTATAGATGACGGTCTGTATGAGTCAGGCCAGCTGCCCTTGCTGTATGCTAAAGAGAAGGCCAAAAGTCAGGGGGCAAGCTGACAGAGGGAGGGGCAGGTTGTCTCCTATTACTGCAGCGGCTGCCTGAACTCAGCCAGACTTGTTATTCCCTTTCCCAATCCCTTTGCTTTCTTATAACTACAACACCTGCTGCATGCCCCTTTCCTCACTCCTCTCCCACTTCAAAATGTGGGCCTAAAGCTGCCTGGGAAAAAGTAGGAAGTCAGTGTGCTTTTATCTGATGTGTGTGTGTGCTGCTAGTGAGCAAAGAATGGCACACTGACACGTGGTGGTGGTGGTGGTGTTACTGTTGATCCACCCAGGGGACAGCCAAGAGCTCCTTTGGAATAAGCTAATTTCGAAAGAAGCAGACATCCCTGAAACACTTAACATTAGTGTTGGTAATGTGCCTTTAATTTGTGGGTTTTTTCTAATGTTTGATTGTTTAATGAGCATGCTACCCAGCGTCAATATCTGACTTGATAGTGTTATGTCACGTCCAGTCCAGCCACAGCATCCTGTGATCAAATATTTAACTAAGTTCTGCTGTAAAGAATTGTAACTGCAGCTAGAAAAAATATAACTAAAAGAAGGCAATAACATCTGTCTTTATAAGAGCACAGCTCAGAGACAGTACACCTGTATTTAGGAGAAATATAGGCTGTCTGAATGAAATCACTCTTACCATTCCTGAAATATAATTACAACTCCCACATTATAGTTACAGTTTCTGCATTACAATTATTCATTTTTCTGATGGTCCCTCACCATTTTTTTACTTTGCATGTATGCATCTTGCTCTATAATCACCATAAAGACAAATTCAGTATCCAGCTTTTTAGTAGATATTTAGCAATGTGAATAATATATAAAACTTGCAATAATACACTAAAACAATTGTAATCACAGAGTCTTGTCATTCTGTCCAGCATCATTGAAAGGTCACTTTTGATGGCTCAATTAAATGGTATGAAGGCTGAGAGGCTGCAGCTTACCCCACGGTTTATCATTACTAGTTATGTAGTGTAATACTAGTGGATCATGTAGCTCATATTTAATGGCCGTCCTCTGCCAAGGCAGCAAAAACCTACTGAATGATTTGTCGCTGCTTGGAAAAATAACCACTCTGTGAAAGTTTTTGTCATATGTGCATTTGCATTTTGCATTAGAGCTTGTTGTGCTCAGATTTTCAAATATGATGGAACACTGCAACATGTAGTAGTACAGTTTGTCTTCAAATGTACTGTTGGTATGAAATAGAAGTGAAGGAAATGGAGACCAACTTTGCTCTGGAGCAAAGGGAAAAGACAAGAGATTCCACTAAAACTATAATATATAATTCAGCATTTCTATCTTTTTTAAAATGCAAACATTTGAAAAGTAGATTGTTTCTCTGCCATTGTAAAAAGTCTCAGTTTCTTGAAATAACAAGAACATTCTCTTCTGTTTGTGATTTTTGTCATTCAAGATGCTGCTGCTTGAAACTATGACAACAATATTTTTTTCTCAGTAAACAAAGATGAAATTATTAAGCCACATTTGTCATCTCTTAAGAAAGACGTTGTAATGATATTGTAGAAAAGCAAGAAATTATCCTGTGACAAATTTAATGTAGAAGAGGCGTACAAATACACAAAAAGCTTCATAAGGCTTTTTTACTGGCATGTAAAACAATAGAAAAGTGGACCACATCAGAAAATCTAAGGGACAGAGACATCTGGTGCAACAAAACGAATCAAAGCGATAAGACTTAGTAGTAGTAAGTGGATAATTACATAGTTTCCCTAAAATGATTAGATCCAGGTACTAACATTTTGACGATTACTGCTGCTTTTTGTAATGAATGTGAACATTTGATTGTAGTCAAGCCTGAAAAATAATCCTAAACCATTATTTTTTTCTCATCTTCTTATTTGTACATTTATACTTCAAATATGGAGGGGAAATCTAAAAGTAATCACAAAAATCATCCATCTTATTGTTCACAAAAGTAGTTGATTTGTATTAACAGTAAATATAAAAAGTGTCCCTGAATGTCAACAACTCATTGCTCAATCCGCTGTATTTAAAAGGTGTCTGTGGTGACACTGATGACCTGCGGCTGCACTCTATTCCTGTTACAGCTGAAGAGCCAGGCTGCCCTCCTGTGGCGGTAGCGCTTTGATAGAAGCACATAGAGCACAGGGTTTATACAGGGGTGCAGGTACTGCAGCACAGTACAGATGAAGTAAAACATCTCCCAAGCCTGTCCATGGTGATACAGCCCCAGGTACACACACAGCTCCAGCACATAACCAGGCAGCCAGCACACTGAGAAGGTAGCAGCTGCCAAGAACACCATGACAGAGGCACGGCGGGTGTTCCTGGCACTGGACGCCGACATTACAGGGCTCTTGTGGAGAAAAAGAGCCAGCCGGACATAGTTGAAGGCGATGACTAGCATTGGAACAAAGTAGTAAAGTACAAACTGGCTCAGGACCACTTGGTAGTGGTGCTCATGAATGGTTGGAAGGCAGAAGGAGAAGTTAGCTAGGCTTGGGCCCAGACTCGCTTTGGTGGCAAACATACGCAGCGGCAGGCTGATGAAGAAGCTGAGGGCCCAGACCAGGATAAACATGAGGATGACCAAGTCCATGGTGGGTGGCTGGTACGGGTTGGTGATGATCATGGCGCGGGTCATGGAAACGGCACATAGTGAGTAGGTGCTGGCCGCCAGGCTAAAGGCCAGCAGGAACTGGTAGACCTTGCAAGAGGTGTTGCCCAGAGGCCAGGAGTAAGTGACGGCGGAGTGCAAGGTGAAGGGGATGAGCAGGAGGGTGAGGAAGTCGGCCAGAGTCATGCTGAGTAGGAGGATGTCGAGGCGGTTCTTACGCAACGTGTTGTACTTGGCAAACAGAGAGAGGACCAGCAGGTTGGCACAGAGCCCGATGCCCAGGATCACTCCACAGGTACAGGCAAAGATCAGCACATAGGTATTGGGAACAGCCATATCATCACCGACTTGACCTCACCTTTCGAATAAATAAATAAAACATTTATTCATCATTTATGTTTTTGATTAGTTGATTAACTAAATTAATCAGCAACTATTTTTATAATCTCTTAATTGTTTCAGCAAAAATTCCAAACTTTTGCTTGTTCCAGCTTTTCAGGATTTTATGCTTTTCTTTGTCATGTACGATAGTGAACTTGATATTTTGGTTTTTTTCTTTACTACTGGCTAAACAAAGCAAGACAAAATATGTCATATTGGGCTCAGGAAAAAGTAAGTAGTCTTTATTTATTTTTGCTATTTTTCTTTGATGACAAAACAATCATTTAACTGAAAATATATCATTTTTAGTTTTAAATAGCATCTGAAAGGCTTATTTAGACCTATAGCGATAGAAAATATACTATGTATCATAACATCAAGAAAACACACATGATATAATATCACTAGGGCTGTCAGCATTAACGCGTTAATCGCGATGCGATTAAGGGTCGAGCATAATGCATACATTTTTTTTAATCATATTAATCGCATGCCGCCATTTATTAATTTATTTTCACTTCAATGGGCTTTGTGTCATGTCTAACAGGCTACTATTTTGCCGTACTTCCTCGTAACACATCCTGCTGCTGCAGGAATAGGAATGCGGATTTCGGTGCCTCATTCTGGTGCCACTGATATGTCTGCACTTCTCTCTGATGCTCTGAAACAGACTCTTTAATCAAAAGAAACATTGCTGCACGTGATGCTCGACAGCAGCTAACGTTAGCCTACCGCTAGCTAGTAGCTGGATTGAACACGGTTACAATGCTGACAGCAGTGTTGGGAGTAACGGCGTTTAAGTATAACGGCGTTACTAACGGCGTTATTTTTTCAGTAACGGAGTAATCTAATTAATTACTTTTCCCATCGTTGCAACGCCGTTATCGTTACTGAGAATGTAAAGTGGCGCGTTACTACAATTTGGTTGAATGAAGCGCGAGGTTTGGCTACACATCAGCTGCCTGGAGAGAGCAGGGGGGGGGATGATGATTGGCTGGGTGGGCGGATGCCGTGCTCACGCTGTCTCACTGCACGCTCTGACTACCACTAAACACAAGACAGCGACAATGGCGACGAGCCAGGGAAATTCAAAGGTACCGTTCTCGAACTGGAAGCACTACTTCTTGCTCATTGAAATTAAAGGCAAGAATGTGTATGTAACATGCACGCTATGCCCAGAAAAAAAGACTTTATCCACGTCTGCCTCAAGCAACTCGAATCTTATGAAGCACCTCACATCAACACATGCTAACACGACACTTGTTGCTGCTGCTAACCCAACCCCAAGCCCAAATGCAGCTAGCGTGAGCTCCAGCGAAAGAGACGGAGCCACTCTGTTAAAACAAGCAACCATCGATTTTTCTGTATATAGTGTTTTTATTCTTCAATCAGTTAATATAAACATCTTTGACGTTAAAGATGTTATAGAACGTAATAGCATTATAGAACATAACAAGTAACGTCACAGTTACTTTGCTGAGTAACTAATTACTTTTACAATGTGGTAACTGAGTTACTAACTCAGTTACTTTTTGGGAGAAGTAATTGTAACTGTAACTAATTACTTTTTTACAGTAAGATGACCAACACTGGCTGACAGCTAGGATTCCGACACCGGGATGTAACAATCTGCAGCTGCTGTTGTCAGAAAAACACAGACGGTGCGTTCCATGAAACTGGTAATTTACAGACTCGTGGTGCATTCAAAGTTGTTGTTAAATTCACATGTGTGACTAGATTAAATATATAATAAACAAATACAAATCTTAAAATCAAGTTCATAAAGTCACTTTCTTTGCATTCATTTGATTCCCAATCAAGATACACTGGTAAGGATGGCTTTCCATTGTTTATATGTACTTAAAAACGCAAAAATGCAAAATAATAGAATTTTAATCATGTGATAAAACATGCGATTAATCGCGATTAACTATAGAAATTCAACGATTAATCGCGATTAAGAAAATGTAATCGTTTGACAGCCCTAAATATCACCAAAGTAAAAGGTACAAGGCATTTACATAGCAACAGCAATATGGTCGTCTGCTAAGATACAAAACTTTTTTAATTAACATTTTCACAGCTACTCTAACTGCTGTGTAATTAAATGGAACAGGTGTTTGCCTTAGAGGTCATAGCATTTTAAAATGGTGCCAGATGTAACAATTCTCCGTCATTTGGACACACTTACCATCTTCGTTCCTCAAAGCACTATCTTCAGGCTCATGTTTGTGAGTGAACTATCCCCATAATGTAAACTTCTATTTCACTGGTGTCCATCCTGTTAAACTGGGCTGACGAAGGTAGAGGTGACAGCCTCTCAGGACTCATGACAAAGTGTGATAGCTGAATGTGGAAGGAAGAAAGGCAAACATCACTTGGGTCAAATTGATTCTGGTTGAATTGGTTTAAAGAGAAACAGACCAGCTGCTCAGGAAACAGTGATGTACTATATATATATATATATATATATATATATATATATATATATATATATATATATGCCTGTTTTGTTATGGTTCTTAGAGGATCTATGTGTATCTTTAGTCTTTTTAGTTACTTTCATTTTTAGTAACAGCTACACTTGACATTATTAAGGTTTGTTTAACTTGTTGATCTTTTTAGGACTAAAGAAATACCTCATTGACTAAGACTGCACTGCTGTTTGTAAATACTTGAATTTACCTTTCCTGGCCTGTTAAAGTCCTCCTCTCTCTCTCTATGGAGATGGTTTTAGGGATTTCATTCATACTGTATGAATTATATTTTAAAAATGAGCACTCTACAAAGAAAAAGAGACCAGTCCATTGATTATGTTCTCTGTTCCCACCCTTCTCTGAACATATTAATATCTCTCTCCATTGTTTGATTGATTTCTTCAGTGTGAGTTGCAGGCTCCTGATGGCGGGTTTATCAGGCTTTCCACAGCATTTATGACTCCGTGTCAGCTAATGGCCTTTGGTGTACACTGCTGCTCTTAGCACAGGATATAACTGATGCTGATGCATTTGCTAACCCCTCCATTACCAGTGTCGGTGCCGTTCAGTCAGCGGCTATTAAAAATGCCATGTTCTCAAGTGGGACATTAACAGCTTCATTGTGTTCTGTCTGTGCCCAAAAGTCAACAAAAAATAGTTTTTCACCTTTTTATAATACATTTTAAAAACCCGTTTTGACCCAAATCTTGCATTTCTTATTTCTTTTCTCTCCACCTCTTTAGCAAGGTTATTGGTCACAATGAATTATACAAACTTCAGCAGGACCGATACTTACTGCTGATTGAACTCAGGCCCATGGTCAACATCACCTTGTTGCCATTTTTCTACCTTTTTCTATGTTTAGCTGCTTCTTCATTAAGAGGCAGGTAGTGTGCATACAGGTCTATTCCTTATGAACTTTAGATTTTAGGGATAAAATGGGTAACTGACCATGCTGAAGATTAGTCTGCTTTGCAGTCATAGTTTTTGTATTCCCTTGTAGTATATCATTCATATTATATACTGTATATATATAGTCGCTCAAGAGAGATTTGCTGCTTTTCTTGTCGTATATGTTCACATACTAAATATATTCAGGTTTTGGAATTTGAACTGCTGAACTGAAACAAGCTATTTGAACAGGTCATCTTGGGCTCAGTGAAAACATTTTTCTGATATTATATAGACAAAATAATTAATTAAGCAGCCCTAGTCTTCTCCATATCAACTTCAGGTTTTAGAAGTTAATTAAGTTGCTGAACATTTGAGCCACATATGGCTAGTGAACAAAGACACCGTGAATCAAAAATATTTGTAATGGCTACACTTTTAATGTTTGATTAACTGGAAAAATGTACAGTACGCCCTCAGTGCAAGTAGAACATTAAATGAGTCTGACAGCTCCTGACTCGGGCTTGTTTTATAAAAAATAAACTATAATGTTAAATGGTAAGAGTGGATTTGATGAAGCATCCAATAAGTTACAAGTCCATGAGGGATCTAAGGGGGAAAAGGAAAGCAGGACCATCAAAAAGAAACATCAAAATAAAACTCAACCACAAAAGAACATGTACAGGATATAACTAAAGTGCATTATGGAATTTAGTCAGCAGCACCGTGATACATTCACAAAATAAATACACACTTTTAAAGTGAAATAAATTATGGCAGACAAGTTCGAACAGATGTATGCAGTGAACAGTTTGTATGTAACTGTAAGTTCACAATAGTCAACCAATACAGAGCCAAACAAACGTAGACTATTCAGCCTCCCAATTTTGTGAAGTTACATTATATATAGGCAATAAATAGTTCATCCTGATCTACTCGAGCGCACAGCTGGTTAGAGATCACAACATATGGCTTTGTTTTGAAGTCAATCAAAGTTACAGAGGCCTGCAGATGTTCCAAATAAATATGGACTGAAGATGATGATATTTCACGAAACTTCAGGAAGTATGAGATCGAAAATACGAACACAGCAAAATATTACCATACAAGCACAACCTCAGGGCTGTAATATGAAGTGACTGAGTCAGCCATGCGTAGAGTCTCTCAAATCCCAGTCTAGATGGACCAATGTCAGTGTCTTAGTGCAGTACAATATAAAGGCTGTTGGGAGTCTCTTAGCCAGGGCACTGCATCCTCCATGGCTCCTTTGATGTGACAGACCGTGCCCGCCTTCGCTTCTTGTCGCTCTCTCTACGTCGGCCTAACCTCACCTTTTTTTTTCTCTTGGTGGCTACTTTTAGTGGCTGGTCCTTATATGCCAGAGCCTTGTTGGTCTCCTGGGGCAGGTTAGGGCCCTCTCTGTCCGGCCTGAACCCGTCAGGGAGGTTCTTGGTGGCCCCTGGGGGCTTCTCATGCAGGGCATTCCCACTGAAGATTTGGCTCTGGGTTCTGCTCTGCACGGGTGGAGCGTGCTCATCAGCAGTGTGCACCTCTTCCAGCAGCTCCTGCAGCCACATGCGCCGCTTGAACTCCTGTAAGGAGCGGCCCTTGTCATGCATCAGCTGGGCATGGCTCACTGACCTCCTCCTTAAAGCATGAAAGTGAAGAGACAGAGTCAGATCAACAAGGAAGGTTGCATAAAAGCTAATAAATAAATCCTTAAATGGCGTCATGCATGAGAGGGGAGCAGCACCAAGTTCATTTATTTCTAAATCTGTCAGAAATCTGTTTTTCTGATTTCTCATTTCTGAGTTAGCACCTACAACATCTAACCATTTTTCTTTTTTGTTTGACCTTTGTTGTAATTTCATGGTACACCACAGTGTTGAGTTTCTGTGTGGAGCCCTTTTAGAAGTGGTGTCAGCTGAAAGGTAAGGTCAGGCACCATGAAACCTCAGTACAGTAGGTGGCAGCATAAACAAGTTTGTGAGAGCCATCACTAATCTGAGCTCCAGACCCCAAAAAGCCAAACATAGAAAACCTCCTGTACCTTAATTTAATCTGATTAATAAACTGTAATTGTATTTTTTTTTTTGTATCATGAATTTTTCAAGTGGCGTTCACCACTTTTAAATATAGTCCTTCATTTTTCAAGGTAATTTTTGCATAACATGGAATTGCTTTTCTATCATCAAAATTAATATAAAAAAAGAACTCACGTTCTGCTACTAAGTGCATCAACTGGTCTCCCATCAAGAGTCACTGGGGAGCACAGCAAGAACATAGCCAGACTCCACTGATGAAGCATGACTATAGAGCACATCCTTGAGCCTAAGATCTGAAGAACACAAGAAATATATCACTTTAATGAATTAAGTAAAATGTTGTTTTATGAATTCATACTAAACTGTTTGTCTACTATTCAATAGATTGTCATTAGCAGTGTAGGCAGCTAAAAAATGACACCGTTCCTGAGTAAGTGAGATCTCCCAGGCAGCATTACTTGCCAACAAACAGTTTTATTAAAGTAAAGGAGAAACTTACATAATGTGAATCTTTACAGTGAAAATCCACAAAAAGGTTGGTCTGCAAGCTGTTAAGAGCTGATCTCGTTGCAAAAATGAGTTTACAATGAAAAAATTATTTAGCCAAATTCAATTTGGCCATCTCAAAACATGTGTCCAGATCCATTGGTGTGAAGGCAGCCTAGGGAAATCCCCTGTCACTCTGCTTCACTCATTTGCCTCCCAACAGTGTGTGTTGAGCTATTTATTTCTCCCCAGCGTCCCAATTGAAAGAGAGATAAAGATGGAAAGAGGAACAGCAGCAGCCCATTAGCTGCAGAGCTGCCACTCCACCCAGTGTTGCAGTAATCTCATGAAGAGTAACGATGAAGCATCTTCTCTGGTGGCCGGAGCCGGAGAGCAGAGCTGAGAGGCTTTTTACAGTCCAGCACTGTGCGAGTCTGTCTGAGAGAGGCACAGTGAGAAAGTCAAACTCCTCTTTGGGTGAAGATGCAGGCACTACCTTAGCCCCTACCCATTAAGTTTAGTCCTAACACCCTCCCCAACCTTCCCCCCCTCCCCCTCCCCCCACCAACAGCCCTTCACACACACCTGCTGTGACAAGAAGGTAGCGCCCATGCAACATCCAAACCACCAAACAATAAAGAGTATACTTAACGCAATCTTGGAAAAAAAATGTAATCAATTTCAAATTATTTTAGCTATACTTTATGAATAAAGTCTACTAATTATTTAATCATAAAGAGGTCAGAAATGACAGGTGTGCACCAATGGAGGTAATCATGGGTTACCAAGCAGAGTGTATAAGGGGAGGGGCAGGGTTACTCCAAAGTAAACAGCCAGGCCTAACCACTTTCCCAGGGGAGAATGACCATAACCTCAGCGAAACCCAACCCACAGCCTCTCACTGCAGACCATTCAATTTAACTCCACTCTGCCTCAGCAAACCAGCTCACCACCGAATGGTTATAGTGGGCTCTGAGGTATCTCTCATATCCAGCTAATAAGGAAAGTGGAGAGCTTTGCATTGAGGCAGCCATATACAATCCCAGATTCACTGTGTATGTTTAGGTGATGAAACCAGTATGAAGCATTCAGCCACATTTGTAATTTTTCTGAAAGCAATAAATGCATGCATTAAAGGGTCATAGTCTGATGTATGAGGTAGCTCTGTCGCTAAATGTATTTTTAGAATCACTGATTGACAGCACTACATGCCCAAGTGTAGTAGTACCGGTATATGCAGCAAGGGCAGGGCGATTTTTAAAAATGTTTTTCAAGTATTGGACACATTGAAGTTTTCACATGTTGATGGCACCAGATGAAAAGTGAAGTAATCACTTAAATTGATCCTGAGGGCAATATTCATGACTGTACAAAATTCCATATGTCCAATAGTTGTTGAGATATTTCAGTCTAAACCAAAGTATTGGACCAACAAAAAGACCAACATTACCATCATTACAGCCACACTGCTATCATGGCTAAAAATGTGTTATCCTTTGTAGTCTTTGTTTGATCTGAATCATTTTTCTTAAACTGCAGGACTGCGGACCTGCATGTTGTCCCACTTGTAAAACTTTGTGATCTTGAATAATACAGTTTTCTCAAATTTTCTCCACCACATTCAATTTTGGTACAATACGAACATGTTCTCGAGTTTGTTCAAAGTGATCTCTGCGTGAAATTTAATTAGTCTCAAATTCAAGACGAAAGACCATCTTGCAATGGGATCACACCAGCCGCAGCACCAAATGGGCCAAGGGCGTACACACACACACACACACACACACACACACACACACACACACACACACACACACACACACACACACACACACAGACTCCTGAGGTGAAAACAAAAACAAGCTGGTATTAACAACAAGATTCATGAGAATATTAAACAAATTAAAATAAAACTGAAAACAGTGTGCTAAATTCTGCAGAGTTTCATTCTGTATCACTGCTGAAAATCAAAAACAAATCTGCAGCTTCCTTTGGGTCTGGTCATGGCCCATCAGTTGAAGAAGAATAGTATAGCCTGTGCTGATAAAGGAAGTGCATTTGTAAGGAGATTCATACAAACTACCAACGTTGTCTTTATTATACTCAACACTACAGTATTTCTTTTAGCCATGTTAGTCATGTGGCTCTAGGGAAAAGTAGAGTTGGTATGTTGGCCAGTCAGTCTTTCTGTCCTTCTTTTTGGCCGAGACTGAAATAGTGCCACCAGCAGGTTGACATGTTTCACTTTTAGTGAAATATTTGATGGATTGCCATGCAATTTGGTACACACATTTGTGGTACCCAGAAAATGAATCCTAAATGACTTTCTTGATCCCCTGACTTTTCTTGTAGTGCCAGCTGTAGTGTCAGCAGTTTCACTTATCCATGAAAAATTCGGAACAGAAATCCCTGGTTGTATTAAATTACTTTGGCGACCCTCTGACTTTTCCTCCTGGAGCCACCATGAGGTTGACATTTGTGGTTTTGAGTGAAATGTCTCAACAACTATTACATGGATTACCATTAAATTTGGTTCACACATTAATTTCCTTCTCTTTGTAATAACTTCCCTACGAATTCCCACCATTATAAGGTTGACATCTCTAATACCTTGGTTTATGACCAAATACAAAACTAATGGCATTCCCAAAAGCCTCAGCAGTACTTTGTGTTTAGTCCTAACTAGAAAATGTTAGCATGCTAATACCTAAAAAACATGGTGAACATTAAACCTGCTGAACATCAACATGCTAGCATTGTTTTTGTGAGAATGTTAGCTTGCTGATGTTAGCATTTAGCCCATAGCACCACTGTGTCTGAGTACAGCCTCACAGTTCTAGGTATGTGCATTTTTTTCACAGGGCTGTGGAGTAAGATCTGGCTACACCACACATACGTTCTATAATAGGAGAAAAAAAATGCTGTGGGTTGTTTGCATTTCCTCACACAGTTGTCTTGGGTGGCTCTAGTGGAACATTTGCACCCTGCAAAATAATACGCCACATGAAATACAGTACAATACAGTAATGTGAGCTATTTAAATTAGCTGCATACATGGTTAAACATAATTTGTTCTTACTTCATCCATTGCAATCTGATAGCAATCCCACCAATCAGTCCCAAAACGTCCCAGTAAGATAGTTAATGCCGTTAACATAGCAGGCCTGCCTTGTTGTACAATCCAAATTTTCTTCAAAACTTGCCATTTTCAGTGTGTAGCTTGCTAGCTCGAAGTTTGTAGTTTGTAATTTCCCGTAGCGAAGAGATTTTGAGATCAGCAACACACAGAGAGCGGAAGGTGAGGGACAAAGCCTGGCTTTATCCTGGAAATGTACTTCCGTTGATCCAGACTAATACAATATGAATACACTGCATCTTTGCCTTTCTTTAGGGATTCATATTGTAGTTAAAATTGTTTGTGAGGTGACTAAGATAAATACAGTCTATTCGATAAACCTTAGTCATTTATGTGGTTACTGCACCTATTTGCTCTGTTTTACTGGATGGAATAACTTGCATTTCTCCTCATGAATAAAACCCGTAAATTATTCCTGTGAGCAGTGATGATTAGTAGAATCACTTCAGGCTAGACTGTAGACCAGTTGGTGGTAAATTACTTAATAGAAGGCTCAGTATTTTACAAGCAGCCATGATTCAATTCAGCAAGAGGTCCAGAAGGGGTTTGAGGCTGGGACAAATATATGGCAGACCCCCCCTGCTGTCTCCAAAACTCAGCTTTCTTCTGTTTCCAGCGAGTCTGCCTCAAACTTCCAAGACTCTAACATTCGGTAGGGAAAAAATACCTCATTTGATTCCATTCTGCAAAGACTTTACCTGCAAAAAACTATGAAAAAAATCCTATTTCCTGGCAGACAGCAGTGTAGGGAATGGGAGCCAGGAAAGCTGCTTTTGATTCATGCTAAATTGCACTCTCAACACAGAACAGTATTCCTGTCCGTTTTTCATCCTTTTCACACTGCACCTACTTCACATTCACACATACAGAACATATACACCCCCCATTCCAAGCATTCAGCTTACACACGCTCTGCATCCAGAGAAACACCCTAATTTTGCGTATAAATTCAGAGCTCAGCATCTATTTTTGGATGTCTTGTACCCATTCCCTCTTATTGGCCCACCCTATTATGTCATAAATCCTGGGTTTAGTTGCAGCAACAGTTCCTGCTTTTGTTGTGGAGTTACATTTACTACTTGGCATGTACATTTGTCACTGTTAATTCCCACACAAGTCACACTGGTGCTGGTAGCTTTCTCTATTATTTTATTACTATTTTACAACACCACTCCCCTTTAACTCATAACACTATCCTAGCTTTAAGTGAAATTTGAACATTACAGCAAAGTGAAAAGTGAAGACACGCACACTAAATACACCAATGCCCATTTAAAATAATAATAAATTCAGTGCAGTTTCTGTTAAACATGACATTCAACAAACTTATATAACACCTCAAATGTCATCTGTGACCATATATTTAGCTGCAAAGTACAGAATCAGAGGTTTTACAGTGTATTTGATAATGGCCCCTTTATGATGCAGTCATGGCTTTGATCGCTTGGCCATTTGTTCACATGAGAACTTTAGGTTTGTTATCCTGGAAAACCTCACTTGAAAAATGACTTTTGCAGAGTTACTTTCCCCTCATAATGGTTTTTTAACGGTGAGTTACTGTACGGGCCGTTTCATTTCAGGCATGCTTTATAATGTCGTATTGTGGGCAGTTGGAGGAGTTTTCTTCTAATCATTCGCACCTACCAATCATAACTGTCATCTTAGGAATGCTCTTAATTCCTCTTTACCTTCTTCTGGTTCAGCTATTTTCAACAGCTCTGCTACTGAGGCAGAAATGTATTAATAAAAGCTCAGGAGATGAAATTTAAAATTGATGCACTCTGTTTTCTTTTCATTCGGTGGTTTATTCGTACTTAAAATGTGTCACAGTGACTCTGGATGGTCTACAGAGACATGAAATTAGCAGTCGAAGACTAGATATCTTCATCGAATTTACTTTAGGACAGTTAAAATGCTGTGAACTTCTACTTTTGTTTATTGTATTTTTTATCTGTGGGGTGAAACAGTCCTGTGTTTGGAACTTTGACTAAATATTTCTGGAACATGTGCAAATATGCAAATATTTAAATGGTTTAAGAAAGTCATGATTACATATTCTACATTTGTATTGTGACAATGATGAAATTAAAAAAATATATGCACAATTTTATTCCAAAACATTTCCTGATTGCATTGGTGGTGCTGTGGTTGGTACTAAATCCAAATAAATGTAGCATCCATAATTATGTAAACCTGTAGAGTATTTCTGTCTTGTCGTCCTATTAAAGAATAGGCATTAGCCATAGCAGGTATTACTGTTTTAGGACTATGTATTTCATAATTGATTAATCTGCATATATTTTCTCAACTAATCAACTTAGTTTTGTTTATAAAAGTCTTCAGATTGCTTGTTTTGTCTGACCAACAGTCTAAAACCTAAAAGTGTTCAGTTACCTGTCATATGACAAATAACAGCAGCAAATCCTCACATTTGAGCAGCTGGCACCAGTGAATGTTTGGCATTTTAGCTGGAAAAGGTATTACGATTTATAGATGATCAAAATAGTTGGCAAAGAAATTTCTGTCAATCAACTAATCAAGTAATTGTTTCAGCTTTTTATTATTATTACCCGGGTTATTCATAAATAACCTGGGTCCCATTGATACTGTGGATATAGCTCTTAGCTATTGAGAGAACATAATTCTCACAGTTCAAACAATAATTTTTAGGACAATATTTTAAATCTTCACATCCATTGTATTGCACGCATTTAGATGTACAGGCTTTAAATTGATGTTTCCAACAGTAAAAGCAGACTTTTAGGTTTTGAGCCACAAAGCACAATGGACAGTTTAGTCAGGATGTCAGAGAAGGGTCACTGCTCCACACTTTAAGAGCCATACATCCTGAACATTACCTAATTCCTGCTCAGGGTTACCCAAACATGCCTTCCTCCGTCACGCATTTACTTGATCTGAAAGTAGCTGCAAGATTTGTCTGTTTCTGTTTCTGCTGCTTGATATATAATAATCCTCCTCAGGTAGCGCTTTGGGGCTGATTTCTTATTTACAACTAGATTTCTTTTAAATGTTAACCATAAATGTCAAGCTCCTGGAGACAGTGAGTCGGCGAGGTCCTACTAGGACAAAAGCATGTTGTCCAGACTCAGTCTAGAGCACAGTACATTAAATCATAATTTTTTTTCATACAGGAAATATCTGCCACTGCACATTTTGCCTGTAAAATGTATTTCTAAGATGAAATGATTCCTGCCTGGCACAGCTCTACTCTCATCTGAACTGGCAGGGTTTTACACTCATCTATTCAATGTAAGAGCTTGTTTCTAGTGAAAACCTTAAATGTTGTTCATCTTATGATTAAACTGTGTGTTTGATCATGCCCAAGATGTGATTCAGAGTGAATCAAAAAGCAGAAAAACAAGTCCAGAGCCTGGGTCTTTGACCTGGCCTTATGAGGTGCCCACCACATTAGCATTTCTCTATTGGCAGATGTTGATGGTAGGGTGTCTGACTGTGGCTGGCCTCTCTGCAGTGCCCCTGTGCTCCAGGCTCTGGGGAAGGGTGGGGGTGGGCTCTTAACTCCTTATTTGCCCCCCCAGAAAAAAACCCTAAACCACAAACTGCCCCATGTCTGATACCCCCTCTCACTCTCCTGACCTCAGAGGCAGACCCCAGGCCAGCTGGACACAGCCTGAAACCCCACACAGTCACCACACAGCCACCACCAATGGCCGCCACCCTCCTGCCCCTGACCTATCACCCAAAACATTACCATAAACTTCTTGCTGGCTGCCAAGCAACACACACAGCAGAGCTCACAGTCAGACTCTGCACTGCTCGTCCATGTAAAGATGGCTCTGTCTGAGGGTAGAAAGTGGAGCTGGTGGAGAGGGGAAAGCGCTCTCGGTTATGATGGCATTTTACACGCAATATAAAACCTACTGTGGTGTTTTATGTTTTGTGGCTTGTGGTGATGCCGTGGCATTGCCTGTGGAACAGACTCATGCCCACTGCAACAACTACTGTGCAGTATTTGAGGCTGATGAAAAATGTGTCCGCCAGTGTGTGAACCTATTTGAAACATGCCACAAGTCTGCGTGCCCCACGTCTTTTACACGCTTGACAAATCGTGCCGTTTTACGTTGCCTCGGCGAAAATTGAAGAATCAATAGAGGTCTGATTGAGAAGACCACACACACATGGTGTTACGGTAATGACGGGCCGAGTCTGTTTGTTTGCATAAGTGAAGAGCAGGCTCAAATCGTTAATGAGTGCTTTGCGTCCAGCGTGCAACCACAGCTCAGCCAGTGGGTCAACAAGGTTGGCCAGACTAACCACTGTGTCTGTGTGTGTGTGTGTGTGTGTGTGTGTGTGTGTGTGTGTGTGTGTACACACATGTTTCTGCATGTCCTTGACAAATAAAAGAAAAGTTTACATGCAGAAACTAAAGTAATATCAGAATTGATCAGAATCCCCTTGTTTTCCTCGCAATTATTAATTTGCTCTTATATCATCTACAGTATAAGCACTCGCTGTAATGTTTCTATAACATCATTCTATGTTTACATGTGCTCTGACACACTGATACAATTTTGTTTTTCAAGTGAAAAAAATGCATCTAGGAGACATTTCAGTGAATATTGAAACTGAAAAAAATGCTTCACTTGAAATTTCCAAATCGTTATAATGCATGGTCTGAGCCAAGTGCACTTCACTAACTCAAAGCTGATCCATTTACTGTAAATGAGCTTGTCTCTGTTGGTTTCCTGACCAATTACTGTACAGTGAACTTAGGTCCTGTATTTATTTATCCATATGTTATTTTAAATGGACTGCACTCAATGCAGAGGCCTTGTTGAACGGTCTTGTCCTCCCAGCCTACCCTGGGACATGCTAGCAGCGCTTGGCAGACAGACACGGATGCTGAAGGCAGCCTCTGGACAGCTTTATCCTGCGCCGAGCGAGGCCACCCGCTTCGTGCTCACCAGGGCACAGTGACTGGCACGGCGTTCTCCTGCCTCAGTTTTTACCTCTCAATTTTCTGCTTCTCCAAGAGAACTAGAGAACACTGTGCACTTTTTAAAGCTGTGTGACCATGAAAGGATATCAAGGGCAAACAGAGGATAGGAAGTCTCAAACTTAGTAGAATACATTATAACTTTAAAAAGGCACTCCAAAGATTGGATTATTAAGTGAATTAAAATTGAATCTGAGTGGTAGTCTTAAATATCACATGAGTTCAATTAAAAACTGATAAACTGAAAAGCAAACATTATATTTACTAATGATTAAATATGCTGAGCTGAAACAATAAGTCAATAATAGATCAGCTGATCGACAGACAAAACGACAACAACTATTTTGATAATAGTTAAATCGTTTCACTCATTTTTCAAGCTAATATTTCTTTGTTCCAGTTTCTCAAATGTATAATGAGTGGCCACTTTTTTTGTCTTACATTATATGATAAACTTTCTTTTTTTTATTTGGGCTTTGGACTGTTAGTTGCTGATCTTGAGTTAAAGGAAACAGTTATGGGCATTTTAAAATATTTTCTCACTATTTATAGACTAACTATTAATCATCAATAATTCAAGATTTAAGATACTTTATTGCCGTCGTATGAACACAATAAAATTTCCTTGGTGGCAATCAGTGCAGCTGCAGTAAATAAATAATTAAAACAAGATAAAAAACAAACAAATAACTTTAGCTTATGAGAGTTTGTTTTGTTTTGTTTTTTGTTTTGTTAAAGTGATATCGTGCTTTCATGACAGTAGTCCTTAGTCCTTAGCAGCTACATGTTGTATTTGTGTGCTTGTGCATGGAGGGGGGGGGTGATGGAGGCTACAGCTCATGGGAAGAAGCTGTTCCTCAGTCCGGGTTTTGATGGTTCTGTATTTTTATCCAGATGGTAAATGGAATGAAAGTAATTGTTAGTTTTAGTCCTATTTGAAATATGTTTAGGATGTATATGTGCTATATAAGTTGGATAAATCAACTTGCATATACACATACAGGTGAGAAACAATGAGATGAAACTGGTTCACTGCAGCAGCAAATTGGATATGCAAAGAAAAATATAGCACAAATGAAGTTTTATGGCTGTAGCAAAGCAAATATCAGAAGGAACCACTTCATTTTCAGACTCACTGGGGCTAAATAGAGAAGGGCTATGTCATGTTTGATAAGTTATTATGAATTGGTATGGTTCAGTGTGCGGTTTCATTTAGTAGAAGTCTCTTTGTAAAAGGAACTGTTAAATCTGCAATATTCAAAGATGGGATTTGTTATTTTATTGAAAATGCCTTCCAGTTGGTTTATAAAGCTAAAATAGTCAAATGTGGTGAACAGTGACATCATGCTCTTTTACAGAAGGCCACATCTTTTGTTACTGAAGATTTCACCAAACGTAGACAGACAGACTTTTAAAAATACATGAGCTCGGTCATCTAAGTGTTTTTTTTCTGTGAGACACAATAATTTAGAGCACTATTAAAAAAGTGACAAAATACAAGAGGACACTGTTTAAGGAGCATCTATATCTCTTCAGATCTTCACTAGAAAGCAACCAACTCTGAAAATATGCAGTGAAACAACTCATGGAAACATACACTAAACAAAAACATAAAATACCATAGCTTATTAAAATCAGGCTGATGCTAAAATCAGGAAAAATAATAATAATACAATTTATTTACATCTGTTTGACCGTAAAGTGACATATATTTTTTAATTTTACATATAATTCTAACTTATAGCTTTATATTCATTTATAAAACTGTGCATCTATAAACATTGAGGTATTATGGGGCAGGACCATTTACAGTAAATACACACAATGTAGCCTATATGTAAGAAGACTTGTTCTGTCTATGAAGCTAAGAAAAAGTACACTAAGCTTGTTTGGGATGATAGTATTTCAACACAGGTCACAGTATCAAATGCTATTAAATGCTTAGTAATGTTCCCTTTAAATCTTTACGAGGCATAGATGTTCTGGTCTTGTGTTGACCTTTAGTTGATGAAGCTGGTTCTGTAATAATATATTTTTCAGAATAGGTTCACACAGAGAAAAATATCCCCACCCTCTGAGCAAAACCTTTTGAATAACTCTTTCTTTCATGAATTGGAAACACGTGCTCGGCTTGATGATGTAAATGTTCAAAAGTGTTAATTCACTAATAAACAGTGAGTCCATTAGACATTCGATTACATACTCTTGGCAGCAGATAAATCAACATTGAGTGTAATTCAAACATGTTTTCTGGCCATGCGGCTTGTTTTCTGTCCGACTGTGGTTTTCCAACAGTCTAAATCCATGAAGCGGATTTGCTCACAACAGCCAACATATTTCTCCAATCTGCATCCCCTTGTAAAGCAATGGAAGGAAGGCAGAGCTCACAACTGTTGTTTTTGTGCTGCCCACGGTCTCACAACCCTGTAACATAAGGCTGGGCTTTCATTGCCTCTCCACTGCATGAGCAAAAGGGAATTAGCTTTTAAAAGTTTGTTTTGTAAGAGTTGTAAATAAAGCAGCACTGATTCAGACCAAGATCCCCTTTCTCTCAGATGGGGTATGGCTAATGCGGGTGGCTTTGGAAATACCGAGGCATGCTGAATATGTTTATATTACACTGTCCCCAAGGAGAGTTTAGCTTTGTGGTGCAGATGGATTACAGGGGGAAAAGAGCTGTTGTAGACCTTTAAAGTTCAGTGTTAATGGTGGGAGTGAAGTGGCTGTGTAGGTGTGATGTGTTCATTTCACAGGTCGCTGGTATTTCTGTATGAAGGGTCAGGGGGATTCCCAAACCAGCCCAAAAAGGATGGTGTTGTTGCTCAAGATACAGAGTTTAAAGCTGCACTCATGTGATGTCATCATGTCATGTTTCCTCTTATCTCTTGCTGCTGCAACAGTGTGAATTTCCCCATTGTGGGATTCATAAAGGATTTTGAATCTTGAATCACTAATCACATGACTAGTTGTATGTAAACGGGTTCTGATTCTTTAGTTCTCTTCTGCTCTATGGAGTGTTTCAGCATCTTTCAGCTCACTGTTTTGGTTTTACGGCCCGCAACTGCCGAGAGTTAGATGAGAAGATTGATACCACTCTGAGACATGAAAGTGGTATCAATCTTCTCATCTAACTCTTTGCAAAAAAATTAAATAATGATAATAATGAAATATGCGTAATTGTCGCTGTAGCTCCTCGTCTGTTTGATGGGTGTTTGCTAGCATGTTCATCATAACAACTTTACAGGTGATAATATGCCACTGTTGTGTTTACACCTTTTGTCAGTTAATGCAGGTTAAACGTATTTTGATAAAACAAAGGCCAGAAAAGAAAAAAAGTACAGAGAGGGTTAAAACAGTAAAAGATGTTGATAGATTTATTTTAACACCTCCACAGCTGTAGATATCTATTCCCAATCAGGACTTTTCGTGTAAGAGCACACCAGTTCTCCTCTACAGTAATGAACCACAGTGAGAGCAGTCCTATGCTGTTTGGATGGGAGCATGAGTGTGTGTGGGCAGGCATGCCTGAGGTTGCTGAGCCTCGGCCTTCTCCTCAACATTAATAAGGACTTCCTTCCTACCAGACAGAGTCAAACACCTGATCACTTACCAAGGAGGACATGCCCACGCATCCCTCAGAGCTGGCAGCCTTCAGCCACTAATAAGGATCGGCCTGTGTTCTTTAGCTGCCCATCAATCAAACTGTTCACATGCCGGACATCCATACACAAATCATGTTTTCTCTCCGTACTCCACCCCAATGTGTGAGAGTGTGTCTATGTGTAAGCTTAGAGATACCATGGGTGGCAACTACTATATATCCAGGGAGACAGAGCAAGAAATAATCCATTTCATATGCACACACCACTTCAAAAATTACAACTTTTTCTCCAATGGCAATAAAGTTTGGCTTCTTTAAAAAAAATGTAGAGCCAAGATACACCAGGTGAAATGGGCATTTTCATGATGTGCATAACCTTTTATTTTACCTCCTTAAATATCAGGTTTTGAAATGTTTTTTTTCCGTAATTGAATTAGAGTGGCTAGTTACAACTGACTCAGGGACACATCGACAGAGTTGTCAGCCCAGATGCTGTCAAAGAATCACTTGGCCAAAGCAACAGACAAGTTGCTGAACAGAAAATTGTCTTATTTACAGAGCTCAAGCTTGTGACTGTAATCAGAATTGCTCCAAAGGTTTGCAATATATGATTCCATTATCACTTTCACTTGATATTAGATTAGGGAATAATATCTCAAACATGTGGGCCACACATGTTGGCTGTCATGAATCTGGCTGTGTTCAGATTAGTGTTTTATGGTTCATATTCTGTTAACATACCACACAATGTTTCAGCAGTAAGAGCTGCTTTAGTCCGTTTGTGCTCAGCACGGCTAGCAGGGAACAAGATATCCTTCAAATTAAATCAAAACATACAGTCCTTCACTCCTTCAGCCAGGAAGTTTATCATGATATGATTACTGCAGACCTTTTTAAAAATGTTTTTAGTCAGCTGGTCTTCATGTTTTGTACACAACAGAATAATATGAATAGATGCTGCAGTATTTTGTTCTTACATTGCAAAACAGATGTGATAATAACTTAATGATATTGTTGGACATATCAAGCTTAAAATTATTTGGCTTCTGAAATGTCCCATTTTAACGTTGACATAACCTCCCATTTCCATCAGGGGCAGCCACCATTGGGGCGGGTGAAGTTCAGGTGGTAGAGCTCAATAATTGTAGGGTTGGTGTTTTAATCCAAGGTTCTACATGACGACAAGTGTCACTGAGCCAAGACGTTAGAAAATGTAAACCGCTTTGGACAAAGGAAAAACATTCAATACCATAAAACTGATGGGTACGTGCTCTTTTCCACCTACAAGAATTGAGAAATCTACTATTACTGCAAAATAGCCAGCGAGTAAACTTTCTGTCCAGAGAAACCTAAGCATTTTGTTTCTTTGGAAAGCATTACAGACGACAAACATGTCACATAATTTGTGAGCACAGAATTTCAAATAATTCCCTTTGCTGCCTAAATATGTAAACTGTAGTTAGATATTCCTGTTTGCCCTAGGCTTGGTATTTGCTCCTCTTTGTTCAAGCTGAAAACCACAAATCTCAGTGGCACTATCAAAGACGAACAAAACAAATCTTTATCGAGTTCCATTTCCATAATGCAGTTTCTTTTTGAATGTCCCTCTGTGTGGGTTTTCCACAGTACAAGTCTGAACAAAATTCAAGCCCGACTATTCTACAGTGCTAAGGTCCTCAGCTCTGTTTGATTAGGGCAACACACAGGAGGTCCACTGCCACGATGTTTTCTTTACCTGGGCCCATAACTCTTAAAAACACACAAACACTTGGGTTGTAAATGACCTGTTCATCACACAGTGACAGGAGAGGTGATTCTGGACTCTTGGTGGGCCAGGTGTGCAGATCAGGACAGCTGTGCCGTGCCAAGACCTGTTGCCATGGTGATGCGGGGCCATGGAAAGTTCTGGAATCTGTCGCTGCTGGCAGGGCCGAGCTCCTGAACGGGACTGGTGTTGGCTTTGCCTCCAGCTGTTTCTTTACAGACATGCTGAACGCCAGCAACAGCCAGGGGCCAAGATCAGCCCAGCAAGTCTGGCCACACACAGGACACACACACACACACACACACACATATATATATATATATATATATATATACCCCCACCGTTATAAAAGCACACACAAACAAACACACAAGCATTTTCTGCAATAAGCTCTCTGCCAGAGCAACAAAATGCAACAAACAAAACATTTTCACACATCTGTTGTCTTCATATTCCCATATCATTATCATATATTTAATGTATACATATACATTTTATTTACAGTATGTAGGCCACTGTTTCGTCCATTTTTGAATTAGTTTTCATGTCACTTTGCTTGTGTTTGTATTTCTAATAATCATTATTTGTTTTATTAATTCTACTTTTTGCAGTGCTGGCTCCCAGGTTATACTGTCCCTCTTGGGAGTATTTTAAATCTCATCTCAGTACCTGCTTATTCTCCAATTGATGCTTCTTTGCTTCAAGTTTGTTCTTATTCTTCAATAATTCTTGCTTGTCTTTGATTTAATTATATATTCAAATGCCTTATCACCTTTTCTGTAATTGTAAAGCAGTTTGTAACCCTGGTTCAAAGTGCTATATAAATAACATTTAACTTACCTTTTTCCTGTTTAGTTATTTTTTTCCTGCACGGTGTTTGCTAGTAATCAGACTGAATTGTCATTTGTTTGTACTCAATCATTGAAATAATCTAGATTTGTCCAATGAATCTAAGGTGTGGAACCAGGTGCTGTGTTTGCTACTGTAATAATTTAATCGTATCTATGATCGCATAATGCACAATATGCTTCTTTGTGTACAACTGTCTAAAGAAATTAGAATAATAAACACATTCGTTGCTTGAAATCATATATTTAAACAGCGTGCCAATCAGCTTAACAGCACTGAAACCTTTCTTGGACAAATACTTTACAGATGTTACTTTTTTCTGTGACAAAATATACAAAATATACCCGTCCAGTTCTTAACTAATTATAATGTGACAATGGAATACACAGTGCTGGAATGTTCACACTGTACCTCAGTACTATCAGTGGTGCTACAAAGTTTTGATTGAGGAACCTTTGAAGTTGGTGTCAGTGAATAATCACTCTGTTGAAACGGCCCCACCACAGAAAAATAAACTTGCCATCTTTTGTTTTCCTTGTGTGGTCGAAGGTAATTCATTGAGTAAAGAGAAATGGGAGGGAATTTCTTTCAGAGGCTTTTGTTCACTAATTCATTACGTTCTCAAGACCAGGAAAAGTGGCTGCGGAAGTTAAAATTTATTGAAATCTATTTCAGTGGTAAAGTTGGCCGTGTTTCTTTGGAGAGCCTGGCCCTTTTGTTAAACTTGCACAGTGAGTTTTGGTCAATGAGGATGTGAACCGCTTTTGTGGTTGTGCTCGGAGAGAGAGATGTGTAGGTTTGTGGCTGGTGGAAACCTGCAGGTAGAGGAACTGGTCATAATGGGAAGGTATAGACTGATCAGCAGTCTTTCACTTTTAAAATGAAAACATTGTGATTGTTATTCCTGCAGCTACGTGGCCAAAAAGGCCAGCAGACAATCACATTGACTGCTAATTTGACTGGATAATGGAGTATGACAGCACAAAATGTGTCGATCAAAAGCATCAGTAATACAAGTAATGAAGAGCAAGGGTTACAACAATGTTACAGTGAGATATCCATTATAGAGAAGGAAGAAACACTATTTCTTCACTAACAGCCACCTTCGTAGTCCATAATGCATTGCAACTACAAGACATGTTGTGTTTTGAATACGTGACCCAACATGCGGCTTGTCTTGCTTTTGCTATCTTATCAGTTTTCATCAAAGAACTATGCAGATTTAAGAGTTATTTCTGCAAGGTGACTTACAACAACCTGTACAGTTGTGTCAATCTCATTTACGTGGCTTGTTACCTTTTTCGTGGAAATCTTTTCATTCCTTTTTTTCTGGCTCTGGCACACAGGAAGGTGACGTCGCCATTCTTAATCCCACCTGCAAAGATTTTATTGGCTCAGAGCCATTGACCGTTGATAAGCACAACATCAGACCATTTGAATTGCTGAGAAAATGTAGACAGCTATAGAGGTCTGGCACAAGGCTAATTTTGCGGGTTTTGATCTTGGTCTCAAACTATGTTCTCACAACATGTTAACAAAAGGAAATGTATTGTTAAATTATCGTGACCTCCTCAGGTAGGCTATTTCTACTGTACAACTTTTCAGAAACTGTTTTGCTGCTTTTCTCCCATGCATTGTGTCACCAGCAGGTTTTAGGTGTCCAAAGTTTCATTTAAAGCTCTGTCCATCCTCCAGCAGCTCAATAGCTTGCTGAGATGAAGTACGACCTGACTGACTGAAAGACTTCCTCTTTGCTGTCCCTCTCACTGGGCACAGAGTGGGTGGATATGGTTAGCAGCAGTCATAACAAGCATTTTTCAAAATGAGCTTCGTCTGATGACAACCTCGGACATATTGAATGCCTGACAGTGTTTTCCAGTCCAAGGCTCTGATGATGCTGTCCAACAAAGACTTTGCTCTTCAACTGTATATAGGGAGAATATTAGAAAAAATTGTGTTTTTGGAAATGGAGCAGACATCATCCGGGACAGCAATGTGTTAAGCATCGTACACACAGCTCGACATGCACGGCTTCCTCAAGCTGCTACAAAAATGTTCACTGAATTCACCCCAACTCATTATGTTGTCACTTCAATTTCAGTCTCACATATGGCATTATATGTCTTAATGCATGTGGTTACTACACTTATTACTTTACCAGAGTGTGTCCATCAACTTGCAAAGCTTCACCAATAAACTAATTTCCATTTACTGTCTACTGCTGATGTTGTAAGTACATCTTTGCTTTCCATATCCGTGGTGACTGCCAGCACTCACACAACCCACCCATCTGGTCTCTGACACCCGAGGTTGCCAACCTGTAAGTCAGAAAAAGTAAGAGCTATAGAAAGGTGACAACAGTTTTCCCTCCTAGCTTACCTCCCTGCACCACACTGAGTCTGACAAGCTGCTGAAAAATAGGACCGGGTCACATTTCAGCCTCAAAAGAATGTGCAGGGGCTGTGAGTAACCCTGTGGTCTGCTTTGGCATGTTTGGTCTGGCTCTTCATAATATAATGTAGTGTGCCATTGAGGACCGAGGGCATAAACACCAAAGAGAAGTGCCGAGGGCGTTCCTACTTTGGACCAAAATTGACGCCAAAACCTAATAGTAGCACTGTAATCAGTCTTCCCCCTAATATTAGCACCATGGCTTTTTTCTTCAGGGTGGCAGTTGGTGTGTTTGGCTCAGTGCATCCTCTTTGACCTTAAATTAAGTCCTGTGGCTTTGTAAAGCACCTCTTGGCATAATCAGCAGTCGGCACATTAATAAAATCCAGCACTGACCTTGTTTAAAATGCTTTTACCTGAATATAATGATACCAATGATTTCAACAACATCCTCAATTTCAATAGTAATTCTTCTTAAAACTAAAGCGGATTACAGAATTGATCCGTTATGCTTCTCGGTATGTCAGATGTATTAACTTCTTGAGCTATTTTTGCCACATGGTTTTATCATTTGAATTCCGAAGAGGAAATCTCACGGAACTGGTTTTCTCTTTTATCAAAACCAGAAGTGCTGGCGATGGCGGGCTGAAGCAGGCGCTGAGAAAGAGTCCAATTACACAGTGAAATAAATTACGAGTCCCAAAAGGACTGGACATGAACTTAAAGATAACTTGGTCAATGCACTTCAAATCATGGTTGGTATTCAATATCACCCCCACTGGCAATTGTTGCACCTCTCACACTAAAGGGTTGCCTTCTACTATCGCACCTGTGCTGAATTTGCAGGAAAACTCACTTGAAAGAGAAGAGCATGTCAATTAAACTAGAAGTCGATCTCTTCTCAATCAAGCCACCCAGTATGCTCTCTCACTGTGAATTAAAATTAAAATTGATATCCCCAGCAATGCCAATATTTTTTGTTCTGCCACTAAATGTCGGCGATTTATCATTCAAACATCCCAGGGTTTTGTGTAGGTACTTTTGGACCTCAGGTTCAGTGGGTTTGATGCTCAGCCAGGAACAATATCGAATCCATGCCAAGAGTCCAAGCTGTGAACGCTTGTCTGAGAGTTACCGTAAATCCTTCTGCTCGCACCACTAAGAAGCTCAGAAAGCCACAGCCCTGCTATTTGCCACCCCTGTGGTCCTTACAGGTAGCCACTGAGACTCCCCAAATTATGATCTTGGTGTATAGGGGAGCAATGCAAGAACAGAGCTCAATGGATAAAGGCCTACCTGTTGCCCCTTATTTTCCTCAGTGTATAAGGACTGAAGCTGTCAGTTTTCCTCTGTATTGATTAATCTGGCACTTTATTTGATATGATCCTGATGATTAATGGCATATTATCCTCAAAGGTTGCCCTTCTGATAGAAACATTGATATTTCAGATTCAGATTTCCGGGCTGAACCTGATATTTATGGCTGTTATACCTTAACATGCTAAACTTATTCAATGTGATATATACATAATTCCATTCACTCAATTAACCATTTACACTATCTCACTGTAGAAATTGCATTAATTTATGATTGTTCTAATGTCCCAGTTGCTTAATTTTATGTAATATTAATTCCCTTTAAACTTATGAAATATTCAATAAAGGACATTTTGCCAGAGAAATGCCTACAACAGGCATACAAACTTTTATTTCCACGAAAAAGAAGCTCCAGAGAGCATTATTTCCGATCTAACCATAGTACTTTAAGTGTAATAGTTATTATATTTTCTGTTTTCCCCTTAATGAATGAAAGTTAAACCTTTCACATCTTAAACAAATCACTGATAAAGGTCAAATCATATCCATCATAGCCTCAAGTGAATTATGGTTCATTAATGAGATCCACCGTCTTGATAAATTTCACTTGGAATCATGATAAACAGCATTATGCCAGTAAACATGATAATGTTCTTAATTTAGACTTCTTTTTCCAGATGGAAACGGGTCGTCAGAGGGGTCCAGAAGGTGAAGTCCAACACTGCCCCCACCAGGAGTTCCCAGCAGGGTACTGGGATCACACATCAAGGTCTGTCGCTGGCCCTCGACCCCTGCCGAGGCCTCTGTGATGGGGAGGAGCCAAGATTGAGTGGGCCAGAGGAGACAACACACCATAGCTGTGTGCAACTGCACAGTGAGTCCTTTCGCCCGTTGCCATGCTGTAGCTGACCGCAGGATTGCTGTGTTTACTTAAGAGTCGGTGCATAAGAGAAAGGCAGACCACCGGCAGTCACCACCCGCTGGGCCCTGGGCAGGACCTGGGGCTCATCTTTGTTGAAAATGGCTCTGGAACCTGCCACCTCCCACCGGGCTGGCCTATATTTAGCAACACACTGAAAAACCTCTTCATTCTTAAAAAGCTGTTTAGGTTTCCATTGAGAAGGGGGTTCAGAGGAGGACGGGTGGTGATGCTGCACTCCTGAGAGGTGCTTCGCTTTTCCCTGGTCTCACCTGTAGAAGATATTTGTGTTAACAGCTTATCAAGGATGGAAATAGTCTATCTCCGAAGGACAGTGTCCTTGGTCAAATCTGGTAAAATAAGAAGACAGGTCCTGGGAAATCCAAGAAGAGACATTGTTATCATTACAGCTAACTAGCAGCGTAGAGAGGTGATAAAATCAATATGTGAAAAATACAAACACATGTCACACTGCCAATGTACCTCATTTCTTAGCCTAGATATACATTGAAATTGACACTTTCTTCTGATCTTTTGACTCTAATTAACAATAGACTAGTGAGTCTGTAAGGGGTGTGTGGAGCCTGATGTCGTGAAAAGCTCAAATAAGATTTAAAGTGCAGATGTAGGAAGAAGTGCAGATGTAGGAAGAAAATAGGAATTTACAGTAAAAGAAAAATTGTCCACACACAAAATTTACAAGCTCCCTTTAATAGTCCTAAATCTATTTGTCTACTTTCTAGTCTATATCTAAGTTTCTCATAACTATGATTTTAAGTATCTGAATGTAAATACTTGACTATTTCCGCTTAATTTTCTAAAGAAATCAGGTTGTCTGTTTCCTTCCTAATGAAAGTGACTTTTTGACGATTTGCTGACTCTGTCTTTTTCTGTTTGCGTGCTGTTCTACTCTTCCCACTTCTCTACGTCTCATTGAACTCAGGAGGAGGGCAAATCCAAGACAGGACATGCGTATTACATGTTTTCATTTGCCCTCATATATGCCTGAATAGTGAAACAATCCCTCTTTTCATGCCCATGGTTTCATTCAGTGGGTGGCGAGAGCACCACTATGATTGAGGATGAGGGAGCTGGGTGATTTTTTCCAAGGTGAGCACCTCATGGGAGATGACTGCTCGCTGCCATTAGTTTAAGTGCAGGAGTGTCAGTTAACCCGACACTGGCACCAGGAATACTTAATGCCAGATGGAGGGAGCTGTCCTTGAAGTCGTAACAAGCAGGCGCAGAGAAACAAGCCTTTATTCAGTGTGAGAGAACATAGAAAAAATTGATAACTTAGCAAGGTTACCACAAAGTGTACGTTAAATCCCACATAGGGAAGGCAGGGATAAAGGAGATTGAAGGGGGTGTGGAGGGGCAAAAGTCCAAAGTGGATAAAAACACAGTTTAGATGTTGCTGACTGTAAATTTTGATTACGTTCAAAATATGGAAGAATATAAAACAAAGCAGCGGTTGTCACGCTAAAGGGTCCAGCTGCTTAAGAGGTGTCAAATTATTGTACCTCAGCTGGATACATCGGTGTTGGAAGCCAGGGGGTGAGAAAAGAGCCAAACCCAGCAGACTTTGGCACATTTGTCCTTCACCGCTGGCACGGATTAACCACGCTGTGAGGCTTCAGAGCATCGATAGGCCCCCAGCGTTTTACTACCCAAAACTATGAGTTGCTACAAGAGCCGAACCATCCAGACTACCTCCTGGAACGACAGTAAACAAGACGACAAGTGCTTTTTCCACATAGTGCACCTACTAGTCCACTGACCAAATAGTTCTGATGTAGATCCAGCTAAATAGCAGTCACAGTCCATTTAGGTGGCATGGCACTATGAGGCCTAAAAGTTTCAGTTTTCAAGATTAAATAAATAAGATCATATCAGCTTGAAGTACCAGGTTTTTGGGAATGTGTCCTGGGCTGGCTGCAGTAGAGACAGAGCTGACTTAAAATAACCTGACACCAGTAAGGAAATTACAAACACAGTCATGTCAGTCTATGGAAGCACCTCACACAAAGGTCCCCCAAAGAGCTCTTCTTTTTTGGTACTTAATTGAAAATTGAGCTTGAGTCCTGTCAACAATTGCAATAAAATGCTGAATGCACTAAGCTGTTGCATATTCCCTGATCTGGCACTTGCACCCAGGAGTGCCACTGAGTCTCTGTTGATTGTCTACTTCTCATTCATTAGGTACGGTTAATGATAACACTCCCGAACGGTGACTCCTCGCTTGAGTGAGGGCCTGTGAGCTCAGAGCCCAGGCATCTGAGAAAGAGAGGAAACAGTTGAGGGGCATGGTGGTGTCACAACCGACACATCACAGGAGGCTTTTGAGAAGTCTTTGGCGCTTGCCATACTGGTCTGGTACCAGTGTTCAGCCATGCGGACAGAAAAACTAAGCAGAGGCAATTCTGTTGAAAACTTCAGCCAAGTTAAGCACGGAAATATTTCTTTCCTGTTAACTCAAGAGTCTGGCAGTCACCTGTGTAAGGTTGCACTCTCTTTTAGTCACGAGCCACCGGCCTTTCGGTTCAGCCATGTCAGGCACGTTAAAAAAAGGCCAACCTGGTGATGAACCATGGGTAAAGTCAAATATGTGGTTTCTAAAATGTTAAAGTATCTTTACAGTGTTTTGACACTATATTGCACTGCGTATCATTGTCACTTTGCTGGTTGTGTTGGCTGAAACAAATACCCTTAGTGTAATGTTGGAATGTTCCTGAATCCCTAGTCATGTCAGGAACAGTGGATACATTTCTTTTTGGGCAAGCCTGGTGATTGTGCAGCTCACTAGCACATGCTCTCCTTTAAACTGCATTAACTGATAATTTGGCCACTTGGGTGCAGCAGAAACAAGCTAAAAAACACAACTTTAACATCACCTTATAAAGTTTATTTGGGGAACTTGTCAGCAAACATTTGCTTATTACACATCCAGGAGATACGGAGCAACATTAGCATTGATTTGGAGTTGTGTTTCTGGCCACCAGATGAATTAAAGTCTAGTATTCACTCTCTTTTTAACTCCTGAGGGAAATATCTGGCTAAATGTTCTGCTTTGCTCATCAGCTTGTCGCTAACTTTGTCTGTGTGCTGTTTGGTGCTGAATAGATAGTGTACAGTGGGTTTTTAGAGCTGTTTCACTGACAACAGCTGCCTATTGTGGATGATAATTCTCTTTTAATTCTGTGGATTTGTCACTACGAGTGACCCCTTTCACATAACACAATCATTTGATTAATTGTTAATATTGAAATTGTTATTTATAGCAGCTTTAGCTATGCACACAGGATCCATGATCTTGTAAAGTGGATAAATGTTCAGTGAAGTTCCATAGTGCATTTGCAGTGGCAGAAGAGGCACTTTCAGTGGCTCTAACAGATCAAATTTGTCTTGATCATTTTATGTCAGTGCATTACATTTTGAGGAGATGGATGACCTACATTAAGTTTTCCTCCCGATGATCCAACATTGCATCCCATGGCTGCCTCACTGTGGAGACTTAATAGAAATTCTTCATTCACTACATGAAAGTTTACACACAGTAATGTTTGCGCATTTAATAAGTTCAGTGAGGACATGAGGAAGTGTGTCTCTGTACTCAATGGCCAAATAAAACGGGAAAAGCCCAAATCATAATAGTAATGCAAATATATGGAGTACTTATGATACAAACAGGCAGGTGGCCAAATGGGCATCAACAAGGGCCAGAGAGGGAGTCTCATTTTTCCTTCTGACAGAAATGTCTACAACTAAGCATGTGTCCTTTAAGTAAAGTTTGGATTGTCAACAGATGAAAATATAATGTATGAGCACTACTAGATGGCTGTTCCTAGGCCAGGACACACAAATCTCAGCTCCTGTGAAATGCACTGCTTCCGCTGCCTGCATCCTACCCTCCTCCTTGCACAGGATACTGCCCAGGACTTGATCTTAATTAGTTTGGCACTGCGTAATAACATCCTCTGAGGATTAGAGATGGTTGTGATAGATTAGTGAAGGAAAACTCACCTTTTTTTAGTTTTGGATGGTACAACAAAATGCTCTCTGGTAATGTAAAAAACTTAAGTGTGAAAATACACTTTTATAAAAGAAAATATATATACAGCTGACTGTTTAGTTATTTTGTAAATATGGACCAATCAACAGATGTGTGCCCATGAGGTGATGAGGGCTGTGATCATACATTGTGCTGAAATTTCATAACTAGGTATAACTACAGTAAGTATGTGTTTTGTTCTGTCAGTGGAATTGGATCAGACATCCTCTGGGTGGTAAAGGTTGACTTTTCCTAAGCTACTTCTGTGGTTGGCTCAATTGGGATTTAGAAATGTTTAGAATCCAAGATAAACTCGACCAAGAAGTCTGTGTTCAACATTTTTCTAAGTGATCAGAAATCTACTTTTAGAACATGGATGTTTTAGTTTGACATGTGCCGTCTTTTCCAAACACTATATAACTTTTAGGAATTCAACACAACTTTCTTTAAGTAACAGCACTCAGGCCTTTATTTTCGCATAAATTACTTTTTGTCTTTGCCAGTTGTTTCATTTGTTCTCTAGATTTATTTTACAATCATCTGTCAAGAAATGTCGTCGATTAAACTGACCGTTCAACATCAAGTGGAGCAGTTCCATTTTAGATGAACTCATTCTGAAAATGTGAATGTTGACGATTAAAGAGTGGGCTTTGATCATTTTTCAGAGGCCATGACTGTTATGCTTAAAGAGGCACTCTCTATGATTCTTGGCCCATGCCTTATTTTCTGTATAAATTACATACATAGAAAGCTTAAGAGGTGTTTCTCAAGGGCTCAACATTTTTTATGCTTACACTCCATTGGCAAATGCACTATGGAAAAGCTGAACTATACTTGAAGTGCTGTATTTTAGTGTGGTTTGGAGCTGAGGTGGGGATCAATTGCTTGGTTTTTATAGCAGCATCCCAAAAAGCCCCAGAGAGGCCGGTCTGAAGGACAGGTGGGGAGCCACGGTGCCACCTCAAACCACTGTCCCCACGGCAGGAGGCCTCACCACAGGGTTAGAGACCAGCATGCCCAGAGACCCAAGAAAGGCAGGAGGTGGTCAAACACTGCCATGTCTGTGTGCGAGTGTGTAGGGCTGCAACTTTATTCAATATTATTTCATTATTGATTCTTCTGTCAATTATTTGCTTGGCTCCAGACCTCGGAATTGCTACCCACATCTCATATGTTCAGCGATTCAATAAGGTGAAAAGAAATTTCAAATCAGATTATAAGGCTACTACAAAAATGTCCAAGTTGACGTTTTCTTAAATGTCTTGTTTTGTCCAAAAGTGTCTAAAATCCAAAGATATTACATTTTCAATAATATAAAACGGACAGAAGCAGCAAATCCTCACATTGGAGAAGGTGCAGTTTGTGTGCGTGTTGAGGGAGACTGGAAGAAAGTGATTATTGTGTCACCTTCTTGTGTCCTTGATTTTATAAATGTAATCTTGACATATAAGAGTGTCTGACCACTTCTGTGCAGACACATCTACCTGCTACCAGGTCAAGGTTGAAAACAAATGGTTATTGTGCTGATGCTGTTGTTGCTTCTCAACTGTGGAACAGCCTCAAGAAAAGTCTCAGAGAAGCCAAATCAGCGCAATATTAAACAAAATGAAACAAAATAAACCCATGTTTTGTTTTGTTTTTAATAATGTGGCTCATGCTGCCCTCTTCTGTTACAGAGGCAGACTTCATCTAAATGGCTTAACATTCACACTCTGCCACATAATGTAGGCTAATATGAAAACCATTATTGACACTGTAGTTATTGCTATTAACTGCTAACCGTTATTAACCATTAATGCATGCTACAAACATGCTAAACAGACTGAAACTGCAGCTGTATGTATATACGCGAGTAACAGACATTGCTATTACGTCGCCATTAACATTGTTCTCTCATCACTCAATGCGACTTAAATTAATTATTTAAACTGGCATTTGTCTACTTATTTAAAACAATAATATCAATAACGCCAGTAAATTCAAACAATAGTGGAAATATCGCGTGCAGGATTAATACAAAGCCGTAATCATAAACACACGGCCTGCTGTTTCTTTGTGGCGGCGGCCTGCGAGCTTTCCATTCATAGCAAGCCAATCAGAGCGGAGCTTACTGGGGTATTCCATCCAATAGCGGGGCAGGTTGTTTTTTGGCCCTGTTTCGAACGCGGACAGACAGAAGCAAGTGGACCGGTTTGAAGCTAAGCTAATTCTACCACATTATAGCTAGTTAATTTAGATTGTTTGCGTTGTTTCCGTTACAAGCACACGCGCGTATCTGTTTGCGAAAAATCAAAACTACCTGTCAATAGTTTAGCCATCAGGCTAAAAAGTAAAACTGTGCATTTATTTGGTAAACGACTTCTGTGCTGCTAGCTGAATTGGCGGCGATTAGGCGCCAGTCGTGTTTGACAACAGCGCTATTCGGTCACGTTCCCGGTGTTGTTGTTTGTAGCTGCTGAGTGAACGATAGCTAAAATAAAGTTAAGCATGGCAGAATTTCTCGAAGATCCGTCGGTTCTCACGAAAGATAAGCTGAAGAATGAGCTCACAGTCAACAATGTGCCACTTCCCAGCGGAGAGCATAAAAAAGAAGTGTATGTGCAGCTGTATCTGAAAAACTTAACCATACTGAATAATAAGAAGAGCCCGCCTGCGGACACCTTCTCCAGCGACGAAGAGTTACCTGCTCCCGTGGTGTCCAACAAAAGTCGATCTGGAAGAGTAAGTTTTGGTTAATTGTTGGTATATAAGTGTGGTGTGTGTGGCTGTAGTCGTCTGTATGTATTGATAGAACGCGTGGGAGTCACGACTTGTTGTATGATTTGTAACTTACTTTTTTTTGCAGAAAGCTACCAAAAAGACAGACAAGCCTCGCACAGAGGAAGTGGAGGTGACAGATCTCACTGATGAAGATTTAAAACAGCAGCTGGCCAAACATGGTGTGGACTCAGGACCCATTGTTGGTGAGTCATTGGAGGCCTTTTTCAGACTTTTGAGAGAAGAACGTATCCAACATTAGAAATACGATTAGATTTAAATTGTTCAAAAATGCAAAGAAATTAGATTAGGAATATATGTTTTGGCATTATTAACTAATTTAGTACTTATGAAGACAACGTATCAAAACCAATTCACAAATGCATGTACTTTGTGTTGACCAGTTTCTTTATTTTCTAAAATCTGGTTATGTTCCAGTCATAACCCAAATAACAAATGTGGCAATTAATTGGGTTTCAAACTATAGCCCAACCTAAAGTGAATGTTTGAGGCCGACACCACTAATAATGATTTAGTTTTAAAAATCTAAGAACTGTTTGCCAACAAATTTTTTTTGGTAAGAATCCTTTAAGTTTGTTTTTTACAGAGTTTTGACCAGCTTATAGACCAATAGATATTTGCAAATATTGGTCCCTAAAGCAGTGCTATACTGTATGTGTCCATGTAAACATGTTAAAATATTATGACTTAATTGAACTAAAATGTATTTATCCTTCATGCGGTAACTGCAATGTGTTATGTAATTTTTCCTTTTTTGCCCCTTCTTCCCTCTATTCAGCCACCACCCGTAAATTGTATGAGAAGAAGCTGCAGAAGCTTTTGGAACAGCCTCCAGCTGAACCTGAAGCTCCTACAGACGTCACAGCTCTCCCCAAGGCAGACAGTAACCAGAATGGCAACACAAATTCTGACCAGTACAGTGACAAGGAAGACGGTGAGCTCTGACTACACATTACCCATGAGCTTTTTAAAGTTGACATTTTCTTCTAGTCAGTTCTTAAAACTTTTATTATTCTTATTTTTTTATTATTAAGCAAAGTTATCCAGCAATTTCCTTGTTTAATGTTGGAAAAACACTCATTACTGTACTGATATTGCCATGTTTGACTGTTCTAACGTTAAATGTTTTTTCCAGAGGAGATTGCTGCCCCTGAGCCAGAGCCAGTTCCTGTCGTGGAGAAGCCTGTGAGGAGCAGAGGGAAAGCTCCAGTTACCGTCAGAACCAGCAGCAGACGACAAACCAAGGTAAGATTGAAAATGGCAAAATGGCAATTTCCAATCTTGTCAATGGGAATATATTTTAAGTTTGTATTAACATTGTTTTTGTATTACACTGACAGGTGGTGGACGAAATGATTACTGAAGAAACCCCTAAGAAGGCCAGCGATAGTGTTGTTGAAGATATTCTTGCTAATGAAATAAGCACACCAACAGGCATGAGGTAACACACATGAATCAAGTACTGCAGAATATTAACCAAAATGTTTTTTGTGTCTAGCCTGAAAGTTTGGTTTTGTTGTTTCCCCGATTAGTGCGACCTGCAGGCGTCCGATCCGAGGGGCAGCTGGTCGACCTTTAAAACCAAGTGAATACTGGCTGGATGAGTCCCGTGTGCAGCACAGCGTCCACACTGACACCCGCTCTTACTCGGAGTCTTTCTCCAGAGCGGGCAGCTCCATCTCTTCAAGCAAAGCACCAGCCCGACGGGGCTTCTTGTCTATGTTGCTCAAGCTCCTGCTCCTTGTTGTGGTGGGTGGTTCTCTCTTCTATGTCTACCAGAACCTGGGCGCCGATAACATCAACACCCTCAAAGGCCTCCTGGACAGCGTCGTTGTCCCCCTTCAGGGCGTTGTGAACAACGCAGCCACCTACCTGGGCATCGGCAGCAGTGCCGGTGCTACAGAGGGCACCGGCAAGTAAAGACCCTCAGCCGTGTCTAGCAATGCCCACACCGCCTCCCAGCCGCCTGCCACAGCACACCACAACTCAAGCAGTAATCTTGGCTCACCTCTTCTTGCCCCACATGGATGGACAAACATTAAAGATTTAATTGGAATGATAGACTTTCTCCTCTCAGGAGTCCAGCTTTCCTCCCACCACAAGAGGAAACCGTAGCTTCTGGATAACACTGTTTTGTGGCAGTCAGAAGAGACTCATTTTAATGTTGATTTTAATCTGTGAATTGTTTTGTGTCTTTGTGTGTATTTAACCCGTGTATGTAGAAACGAGTGCTGAATGGAGTGGCCAGTTTATCCATGCATGGTTGTAGTTTTTGAAAGTCATACTGTAGTTTATAACTCTCTGTGCCAGGTGTTTTTCTGATGGTGAAGTGCCTGGACACTTTTAGCACGTAGTGCCCTCCCATTTTCAAGCACAAAGCAGTGCTATTACTAATACCAGAATGTTACATGTGTTTCTCTATGAATTTCAAAATTTGCTCTGTAGCTATAGAGTTAGGTAGAGTGATTCATTATTTCTATGGTGCTCAGGTCAATTCAACTTTTTAATGTGGTCTGTGCTGGGAGGAGACACATGGTGTAATCAGGTCGCATCACTGCATGAGGAAAATCCGCCCACGTTCAGGTTGAGATAAAAACATTTTTTTTCAGTGGCTGATCACTGCTTGAATCATTGTATATGGGGCTCTATGATTATGACAAAAATTCTAATTCTGGTTACTGTATTGTTATCATGATTTTTACTGTTGGTGGATTGAAGAGGAAAATGTATTAATCTTGGATCAACATCCTCATCAATTTACAAACAAATTTTAATGAAACGGCTTTTTTAGTATCAATTATCTACCACTTACTTGGCAGTTCCTCCTTAAGGAAACTAAAATTGCAGTGTTCGATCATAGATTATTGATTCTCCAGCCCTGCCAGTGTGCCCATTTAAGTTTACACGCTTTGGGTTGTAGTGCTCTGTTGTGCTTCTTTTTTTTTTGTTTTATTAGATTTCTAATCCTTCAGTCCTATATGCAGGATTGGCTGTTGCAGTGCACCCACATAGCTCACCTCACTGACTGCATGTGTCCAGACATGACAGATCTGCAAAGAAGACATGAAGAAAGTTAATCCTTTTTGGACAGTAAATCAATGTATTACCTTATGAACTCTCGACTACTTCTGCCTGAGAAAATTACCACAATTAAGAGACTGCATGTAACTCTCAAAGAGGTTGTTTACCCACTGGGAGGGGGGATGCATTCACTGGAGGTGATGTTGGGGCTGGGAAGGTTTCTGGGGCATCTTATTTTCTATTTTGATATTTTTCTAAAATGGTGTGTTCAACTTTTTATAGCACATTTAAGGTAACATTTCAAAGCAATATGTAATACATGAAAGTGATACTGTACCTTAATTTGAACCTTGCTGACTTAACACAAGTGATTCATCATCAGGCAGCTCTAATGGACAGAAATGCCAGGGGTTATGTGGGTAAGGATTTTTAATCTGTTTATTTATGATAATGTAGGCAGTGTATCATAAAATAAACGTGGCTGTTACCAGATATTTTTCTTTGTCTTCTGTAGCGGTGGCTGGGCAATACCAGTATTTTTTCACGTTTTAACCAATTTACGCAACATTTATATGTTGCTACCAACCATTTCCCCAAGTAATCTATCTTTTAGGATTTAAAAAAAAAAAAAGTTTAAAGTTTTTAAGGTAGCTTGCCAGCTGTGGAAGAGCTTTGAAGAAGAGTTTCAATTAACATATTTTTTCCTGCTATTTTCGTTGCCTCTGTACACCTGAATGTGTTTAAATTATGTAATGCGACAGCTTGACCAAGTCCCTTCAGCGCCCCACTGTTCTTCCTGTTGTGGAAGCATCTCCTAATGCAGGACACCAGCCCAGATTGGCAGCGGCTGCTGTGCCTAGTAAGGCAGAATACCCTCTCTATCTAAAGTGAATTTAAAGCAGAAAATACTTTAGTCAGCGCCTTTAAAAATTAGAACTTTTTTTCTTAATCTACACAAGCGCACAAATTATTATATCTCTCTATCTCATACATTGCTGTCTTGCAATGTAGTGAGAGATTGAGTGCACACACGTAAAGCAAAGAAATGCTGATTTATGTGAATGTGCCAGATCCCCAACATCTTTCCATTAAATACTAAAATAGCACACACACACACACACACACACACACACACACACAGACACACAGACACTGCTGTGGCCTTCTAGGTGAATTCCCAGATGCTGCAAAGTGGCCTTACCTGGGGTCCTACAGAATTAATGTTTTTAACACCATGGAATTACAATGTTTCCTGTATTCCTTTGCATTCAAACTAGCCTCTGAAATCCTACCATGGGACATGGGACACTAAATTGAGACCCAAATCAATTATAGTCCTATTTTGTGTGTTGGCAGTTCCTGAGTGCAGCCAGTAAAGTTGGCTTACTAATTTCAAATAAGCATAACTGGGGGGACAACTTTTTTTAAACTTTTAGTCTGCAGGTTAGTAAGGGACCTTTTCATATTCTGAGATGGACATGTCTGGCTGATCATGTAAACAAATACTAGTAGCCAATGTCTATTTATTACAAGGCTAAGCTATCTTGAGTGTTGCTTCCTGTCACAGCTAAACAGACGTCTGTCTTGTCTGTTCATCCTGCAGTGGTTGTCCTTTTAACATTGATTCTTCTCCTACTGGCTCAGAGGTGTCTGTGCTTTACTAGAAATGCATCTCAGCAGTCAGTGTCCTCAAGACGCTCAGATTTAAGTGTGAGTAAATGAGTGAAACCTGTTGTCTGTGGTAACACTGCCAAAAAGACACACCATCTTTTCAGAGGCCCCCAGCAGCTCCCTGGCTCTAACGTGCTGGAGTCATTTTCATGTGAGCTCGGCCAAAGCACTGCAGTAGCCCTCCAACTTGACCTTAATCAGTGCAGAGGCTATGAAGCAGGTGTTTATTTGTAACTCCAGATGAAGTGTAACATTGAGTATGAAAAATAAAGGTCATTATAATGGTGAAGTGGTATGTGCAACCTTTTTTAACTAGCTTTCTTTTCTTTATTATTCAACAGGAAATGTGCATTGTTGTTGGTGAATAAGTACCAGCTGACTGAGGTGGCCCGTGGAATGCCAAACTGAGACTTTGTAGAGGATGGAGAGGCTTAGTCAATTAAATCCAGTAGGCTGCAGTCTGACAGCACAACAGGAAGGGGAGCAGGCATAGAGTACACCAAACCAAGGGTGACTCTTACTGAAGTGTTGGAGAAAGGACAAGGACCTGCACTCAGAGTACCTGGACCCTCAAGACAACAGGTGAACAGCCATGCTTTTCTTTGTTATGTGGAAATTTTAAATATCTGCAGGAGGCATGTACTGTAGATTGGATTTGGTTGGATTTTGGTTTGTGGTGTCTTAAATGGAGAAAGTTATGTTCCAAGCGTTTCTTTATAAAGTGACAACAGCTGCATTTTTTCAGTGTCCTCTTCCTGCTCTCAGTGCAGATTTTAGGTTTTTGTGCTTTTCAGGCTTCGTAGAATTGCAAATTATATCAATTTATCTACCATAGAGTAGATCTACATACACATTTTTCATCACTAGCTGTGACTGCTTCCAGTTTATCTCCAGGTACTCTCAGACAACCACCATCTGAACCATTAAAAGTCGCTTTCTAAAAGAAATCAAGAACACGAAATGATGTACTAAAGATAAATAGATTATAGCATAGTCATAGTTAAGAAAAGTATCTTTCTTGTAGGTCGTTTCCTTTAAATGTAGTTTTATCTGGGACCTTGTGGCTCATCAAATAATTACCCAGATAAATGAAAGGGATGTTATCACATGTTAAAACATAATTACACAACGTATTGTCCCTACAGTATAGTGGTCATGCTGAAACTTCAGTTTTCAAGGGCTTAATGTGTTGTCTGCCATCTGTACCGTGCACTGTCTGTGTTTACGTTCAAGGGTGACTTAGCTTCCTCAGTCACATACAAACATTCAACAGGTTGCTACACAACAGCTGTCGTGTCTAAAATGTCAAAAAGGCTAATTCTCTGATACTTTGGATCCTTGGTCATTCAGGTACCAACCATGTTTTTGCGTAATTAAAAGTCATGAAACCTACTGTCCTCACTGTAACCTTGCAGGCTAAGCCAACTCTTTAACAGACCATGTTTACATGCTTTCTCCTCCAATCCAGTCTTACTCACGGCTACTGAATGGACAGTGCACTTTCAATGGGACTTGTATCCTCCTTCAGAGATGAAGGATAAAAGTGAGAGTGATGGCTAATTTTTGCAGATGTCTTGGTTCACAATAACATGTTTTATTTAATTTCAATCAGTAATTTCTTGCACATACAACAGTTGGAGAGACAATGTCGTGCCTCATGTTTACAGTATCTATAGTCTGCAGCATAAAGTAAAAAATAATTCCTACATGTGCAGTGTGCTAAAAATTCAGTGGCAACTAGATCATACATAATTCAGATTTCTGCATGTTGTTATTTAACAGTGGCAATATTATCACTGTAAAATAATAGAATGTACTATACCACACTTATCTCAGAGAGAGAATTCAGGTAACATCATTTGTAAAATAAAATAAGTAATTTGGTATTGTTCTTTAGAGGCATCCTATGAGATGCAAGGTTCTATAGTTCAGGTGCAGCAGATGGAGGCAGCGTTAAGGGATTACAGTAACTCCTTTAACATTCTGCAGTCAGTCAAGTTCAGCATCCGATTATAGTGCTCCGTCCTCCATTTGGAGAGGAGGGTGGAGGGAGAGGAGAGGAGCCGGCCCTGAGTCACATGTGCTCTGTGCTACCGCTGCAGCTGACCGGATACCTGCCTCAGCTGTCTGGATTGCACAAACATTGACTGTGGGAGGTGTTGTGGATGCAGGGGACACACAGCTCTGTGGGAACACACCTTAGGTATCCATTCACTTTGCAATGCTGATTACATGTTGGTATTTATACCTCGCAGCTCGGAGCATCGCCAAACAATGCAAGTATTGCTGCTGTTTTTTGTGTCTGTCCACTTGTCATTTCAAGGTGAACTCTGCAGAAACATAATGTGTGGGACCAAGCTCAGTCAGTGTGTTGTCTTAGGGTTAGGGTTAGGGTTTTTCTTTTCTTTGTAATGGATCTAGATACCATGCTTCCATTAGTGCTGCTGAGAAAAATGCCGGGCTTAATTTGTATTCCCTCTCAGAATATAAAATGTGACATCCTAAATGCAGTATTTATTAAGTTTGAGCACGCAGCCTGCTTTCTGGATGCAGGGCTGTTTCCCTCAGTTGTGTCTGTGTTCGTCTGCAGTCGACATGTTTTCTGACCAGGAACACTCTTCTTTTCCTCCTTTAATTTTTACTCTTTAGCACTGAACATGGCCTCATTGCTGCAAAAGCTGATCACCCCGCTGTTTCAGTGGTCCTCCTGAGCCCCCCAGGAATAAAGTGACAGTGGTGGGCGTGGGCCAGGTTGGCATGGCCTGTGCTGTCAGCATCCTGCTCAGGGTAAGAGCCACACAGGTTTTGCCTCTGCTCAGATTACATTCATGCCTGCTGGTGACACAGGACAGGGTAATACCCAGGATCCTCCCCCGGATTATTACTGATCGCTTGGTGTTTGATCTGACTGTTATCCCTTCACTGTCCTTGTTGAGGTGTGGTGACAGAAAAATGTATTTGTCACCAAAAGGCTTGGCTTTTTACCTAAACGCATGAAATTTGGCAGCTGCTTTCAGTACAGTACAGTAGTAATAGCAGCAATTTTACCTTATTGATTAACTCCAGTGTAAGAAATTGTTACACCCAATATACTGTATGCAAATCAAGTCACTGCTTGCACTGTGGCTAAGAGATATGTAAGCAAGTAAATATAGCTTTACGATCAGGATTTTATTTGATTTGTTGCCAATGATATGTACATCTTGTTTTATCGGAATTTTCAATTGTAAGCCATCCGGTTTTACATTTCATCGAGGCAATCCTGCAGTAAAATGATATTATTTCAGTCATAATTTAAGCTCTATATATAATTGAGTATCATCTGTATAAAAGTGCCAAAGCAACATATAATGTGCCCTTGTGGGTGAACATACATGCAGAAAACGGTGGTTTAATGACCAATGGTGGAGGCAATTCTACAACAGTGGGACAGGTATATATTTAGTCCCTAAAACAAACAGCTAGAATTTCTATATTGAGGTTGGACACCCCAACAGCAAAAACATGTTGATTAGTGAATGAGTGTACTGTGAGGGGAAGAAGTGTTGCTCTCAACTTCCCTGATGTGTGCAGGAGCTGGCTGATGAACTGGCCCTGGTGGATGTGATGGAGGACAAGCTGAAAGGAGAGATGATGGACCTGCAGCATGGCAGCCTCTTCCTCAAAACCCCAAAAATAGTTGCAGACAAAGGCATGTTTATACCTCAGACACTGCAGGGTGTCCGTATTCGCATTAAAAATAGCCGAGATTCTTACTAGCTGCGTTGAAATCTCTGCTTATCTAAAGATAAGAAGGTTTAGATAGGAACCTGAAAGTGAGGACACTTAACCTTAATGACAAATCTACTTCTATCTCAGACTATTCTGTGACAGCAAACTCCCGCATCGTAGTGGTGACAGCTGGAGTCCGTCAGCAGGAGGGAGAGAGCAGGCTGAACCTTGTCCAGAGAAACGTCAACATCTTTAAACACATCGTCCCTCAGATCGTCAGATACAGCCCCGACTGCACCATTATTGTGGTTTCCAACCCAGGTACTGTCAAACACACATTTCTTCATTATGTCTCTCACACAGACATACAGCATGCACCTTCTAATAATGCTTACAACACTTTTCAACAGTTGATGTGCTGACTTATGTAACCTGGAAATTGAGCGGCCTTCCCCAGCACCGCATCATCGGCAGCGGCACCAACTTGGACTCGGCACGCTTCCGCTTCCTGATGGCCGAAAAACTGGGAATCCACTGCAGCAGCTTCAACGGCTGGATCCTGGGAGAACATGGAGACACCAGTGGTGAGCATTTGTGGGATTTCTGTCTGAATGTTATTATGTTATTGTGCAGACTGTGACTGTGTTGTATGAAGTGTGTGGACAAATGTGTTTTAGTGCCTGTGTGGAGTGGAACAAACGTGGCTGGAGTCAACTTGCAGACGTTAAACCCGGACATCGGCACTGACTGTGACAATGAGAACTGGATGGAAACACACAAGATGGTGGTGGACAGGTGGGCCAGAGTTCACTTGCTCACATTTCCTTGATTAACAAGATGTTTTTTTAGGTGTGGTTTTTTTTATAAGCCTTGTAGAGTAGGGTCATAACTCAATATTGTTGTTTAACACCTCTCCATGTAATCATATTCATTACTAGATATTTTTGGGTCACTGTTCTCGCATCTAAATGAATAATAACATTAGAATAAACTCAAATATTTTAAAACCAGGTTGCATTAGACTTTAAATTCTCATAATTTTAAATATGTATAGTTTCATCATGTAACGTTTGATGTAACGTTACCGGTACCCCCCTCCCCCCGCTGCTGTAAAGCGTTCTGCGTGTGGAGTGCAGGTTACCTTCCCCCCAAAGCCATACATACACACACACACACACACACACACACACACACACACACACACACACACACACACATATACAGAGGCGTCCCGCTTTATTAGATAGATAGCAGGGCCGACATGTGTGTGAAGACCAGATTTCTTTAGGTCTTCAGTTTAAGACGTGCTGACGTCTTAAGACGTGCTGATATTGAAAGACGTGCTCAACATGAAACAGGTGACTGGGTAATAACAATGCTTATGTCCTGCAGCTTCTACAGCCTGTGGTCGGATAGTAACATTACATGTCTTAACTGTGAAAGTAGAGCATCGATAAAGCACGTAGTATGGTACTGAAGTTGCGGCAGATGTGACGACGTGGTTTGACATTACCAGTACTTTTCTTCTAATAAGCCCAGGTATTTGGTTTCTAAATAGAGTGTAATTTGGTATAATATACAGTATTCTAGATATAGTATAGTTTGAGTTTAATACGACAATATATGCGCTTCTAGGAACACCATAATTTAGGTGTATGGTTTCTTTTTAGCGTCTAACTGTGTTCGTTTTCTGTCTATTAAAGACCAAATACTTTCTTGTTTTGGTCTAATTTGATAGAAGGTAAGGCTTATTATATCTTATTTATGTACTAATTACAGGGTAATTTAGGCGTTTGGCCTTTAATCAGGGTATAACTGTTCGTTTTCTGTCTACGAAAAACAACATTATTTCTAGTTATGGTCTAATTTGATACAAAGTACTGCTTATTACGTCTTTTTAATGTCCCGGAAAATAAAGTCATCATTAAAATACACTAACTGTAATAAATTCCAACATTAAGCAGTCTGAAAACTGGCCCTTAAGCTGTGTCCTGTGCCTCTCAGTGCCTACGAGGTGATCAAACTGAAAGGTTACACCAACTGGGCCATCGGTCTGAGTGTAGCTGACCTGACAGAAAGCCTCATCAGGAACATGAACAGGATTCATCCTGTTTCCACCATGGTGAAGGTAAAGGCTGCTCACACACACAGATTCATTTTCACATACGTTTAAGACTAAGCCCGAAGCAAGCTGTGTCTTTAGTTATGGATACAAACTGTACCTTTGCCTGCAAAATACTATGTTGCTATGTAGCATAGTCTAAATATGTTAAGATAAGATAAGATAAGATAGACTTTATTAATCCCACACTGGGGAAATTCCTGTGTTGTTGCACTAAAGGACACTTCATGTTACTTATTTTTGCATAAATATTTGTTTTTTTGATGTATTTTTTGATTTATTGCAATTAGAACTTTGATTTCTAAAGTTTCATTTGTAAAGCAAAATCTGAAACAGATTATAATTGAAGTTGATTGAAATCCAATGTTGAAAGTGATTACTTTTCTTTACTTACTTTTCTGAAATCATATTGAGCTCTCAGTGACAAACCAGTGGAATTTGGTTTTCAGTGCAACAAGGCTCAGATCACAGAGTCAGCAGCATTGACATAGACAGACATCAATATAATACATTATATATAAAAGGATATTTTGTTCACCGGCTGTCACATTTACGAGAAAAAAACAACAACTATTCAAGTAATATTCAAGCCTTAAATTGTGGCTTGCAATTTAAACTTGTTGGTTCAACCTTTTCAAATTTGAGCATAACAGTTCACATTTTTGCATGTGATGTTGTCTCTGCTGACATTGTTTCTGTCTTTGAGATGTACCGTCTCATACAGACAGTGAGGTTGTTGTTCATTGTGTGCAGGGCATGTATGGGATCAGTGAGGAGGTGTATCTGAGTTTGCCCTGCGTGCTGAACAGCGGAGGTGTGGCCAGTGTGATCAACATGACCCTGACAGATGAAGAGGTGGCCCAACTGCAAGCCAGTGCCAACACGCTGTGGGACATCCAGAAGGACCTGCAGAGCGTCTAACTGAACACATGGGGGTGATGTAGATGTACCATCCTGACGTATTATCACTCTGCAAACACTAAACCCCACACAGCTCCGCCCTCCACACCTTCAACACACTGCCCTCTGTAGATTCACAGGCGTATGGGAGTTTAATCCCGTCAGATGTAGCTGTAGGTGTCAGTTTGTGACTTCAACTGAGTGAAATGCTGCTCTGACTCATTTGTCCTTGGCTGTGTTGCAGTGTGGGACCGTGTGTCATTTGTGTTGCTGTGTAATAAAGCTGTTGTTGCTTGAACAGGAAGTGCATGTGTTCAGTTATTCAGTAGTAAAGGGAACATCTACAGGTGTACAGAGACAGGTGCACTGAAAGTTTTATCTAACAAGATTCAAATTGGAAATGAAACAAATCCTAAAACACTATGGAAGCTCCTGAGGGGATTTTACAGGGACTTGATGTTTTTTTTGGATGTATTATCACAGACAGAAATTCTATGAGTCATTAATTTGTGTCAGTGGTTTATTTATTTATGTTGTTTTGGGAGTCATTGGAAATCAACCTATTCTGTCGTTTAGATACGAGGATGTGTTAGATGTTTCCTTTCCTAAAGATCTTCCAAAAGGAAATAGTTGCTTTTACAGCAAACTTGTGCATTTACAAATGTACTTTAAATCTGATTTATGTCAGCAGTAAAACTCAGCAGATGACCTTTGTTTGACTCAGTCACAGCTGGTTCAGGCTGCCATTTCCAATAAAACTCATTGGGCCACCTCTCTCAGACAGTGTGATGATTAATGACTGAGTGGTGTTTAGCATGGTGTTAATCCCTGTGTGGTGTGAACGACTTAATTGCTGCCCCAAGCTGACAGACTTTTTTTGTTGATCTTAATCGATAGCAAGTTGTGCAGCTGTAAAAGGAAACCTCTCATGTTGAACACACAGCTCACTGACAAGGCAAGGGAAATGTATTTATTTAGCATGCTTGATTACAAGTAAACTCAACCAGCGATAAGTAACACGTATAAGAAAACATAATAAATCCAAGAATATGCAACAATAACACAAAAAAATTGTCTTCACAAATAGTTCCAATTCATCTCTTGTTCGTCTGGGTAATCATCTGGATTGCCTCCACCTGAGGAAGAAAATAGATTTAAAAAGATTTGGAAATAAATCTTAAAATTTCTCAGATGATGATGTGTTGGTGATAACTTTCAGGGGTTTGACCTTTTTTCACAGCTTTCTGCAGGAGCTCCAGAAGAATGGAAGACAAAGACAATCCAGGTCCATCACTGCTCTGCTTGTGAGTCGCTGCAGAGACGCAGGGCAAAGACATTTAAAAAGGAAATGACATTACATTGTGTGAGATAAAGTCCTAGAATCAAACTGATGTCATGCAAGATTTTTAATTCTTGCATGACATCTAACAAAGAATTCTTCATAAAGTGTTTATATGTGTGTGTAATTAATGCTTAATGAATCATTTACGGATACTTTATAGATCAGTAACATTATAACCCATTAACAAGAAATACATCATTAATATTTAAATGGATTATGGTCCAGAAGGTCTGCAGATAAAACACCAGCCACAGAGAATTTTCAAAACCTTAAAACCCAGAAGTTGTTCTCAATAATGGCTTGTATCTAATTAAAAAAAAAAAAAGCATTAGTAAATAATGTATTAACCATAAATAAAGTTGTTAGTTTCAACTTGTAAGCCCTTAATAAAGAGTCACCTATTAGAAAGTAGAACAAGCTTTTAAGAGCCAAAAATTAATACTTCACTACTACATAACTATTTTTTATTTATAAGCTGCAGGGCATCACATACTACACACCTAAATGTAAAGTGTCCACTTCCTCTCTGCCTGCGCGCTGCAACACTGAGCGCTGTCCTTCTGAAAAAACATCAACATTCAACACTGTTTTCTCTTTATTTGACAAGACAGCTCAAAAGCACGCAATTCTTCAGTTTTAAATTTCTTCGGTAAATCCTTACGTGCTCCTTTTAGGTATAAGATGGCCTGAGGAGTCCAGTTCCTCCACTGAAATATGACGTAAAAGATGATAGTTGATCACCTAATTATATTTGTTAATGTGTTTAAATTCAGCTTAAACATGAAAGAGAAAAATCTACTTTCACTTACCTGTGGTGCACTCCAACACTGAGTAACTAATGTCACCACAAGCAACGTGACTATTAGAGACATTGTTGAACTCTGTAATGACATTTAGTTTAATTAAGAATAACACTAATAGTACTACTAATAATTTTAGAATAGAAAAAGAGGAATAACCCTACATCAGCACGACCATTGAATAAATGGTTTATGACACAATATAATGTAGTTAAAGGCAGATATAAAGACATTTAAAGTGTTTATTAATGTACAGTATTTGTCAACAATTATAATTTCTCCTATGAAGACATATTTTATATTGTGTCTTTAAGTGTATTTTACTATATCGTCATTCATTATCTGTTTATACACAGGAGTTATAATTGTTGACAAATAAGTTTGAAATGCTTATACATGCTAAATACAGGCACTTAAAGTAACATGTTGCTTTTATAAATGCACATTTTAATTACAAACTCAATTTTCATGTATCCCTTATAAGATCTAATTCTTCTAAGATATTTTACAAAATACAACAACAACTAATAGTAATAATATTTTTTTTAAATATCTTACCGTATGTGTTGTTAACTCCTGCAGGGTAAATGTATGATTTATGCTTCCTCTGTCGCTGCTGTTCCATTATAAAAACAACAAAGTAAATCACTTCATTATACAGCATCATTGATGCTCAGTTATGTCTCACGTAATATTTCAATTGACGAATGACAGGTGTTGTTAAAACTGTCAATGCTCATTAATCATACACACTTGAGAGAAAGATAAACTTGTAATCTCTTCACGGGGTCAGCGCGTAATGACGACACTGGTGAGATTTTATGAATGAAAGCTGATGTGATGACAGCGTGTCGGTAGAGTACGTGGGAGTGTAGACACCTGAGGCTGAGGAGGAGTGTAAAAGCAGTTCAAGTTGGTCAAAGTGTTGATGCTTTTACGAAAAAAGCTGTGCGTATCATCGCTTGTCATACTGAAAAAATATTTCTTTCGTCATGACTTGGAGGGATGTATTCACTGAAAATAGCAAATGTGAATCTGATTTGTTTTGGGGTTTTTTTTCCCCTGTTGAACTTCATTAATTTTTTAGAATGATTTGCTTTCTTGCCGTGAGTTAGATGGGAACATTGATACCACTCTTATATTTCTATGGTAAACATGAAGGTAGCACAGGTATTCACAGCCTGCTAGTTTAGCACAAAGACTGAAAACAGGGTGAAACAGCTAGCGTGACTCTGTCCAATGGCAACAAAACCTGCCTACCAGCACCCGTTAAAGGTCCCATATTGTAAAAAGTGAGATTTCTATGCCTTTTTGTATGTATTAGACTTATGTACGGCTGGGATGTCACAACTATACTCTCTCTCTCTCTCTCTATATATATATACATATATATATATATATATATAGAAAGTTCTGTTATAGTCCCATTACAGTCATTCCCCGGCTGCAATGGAGGTGCAGAGAGTAAAGATACGGAAGCCCCGGAAAAGCTGACCAATCAGAGCAGACGGCTTTTTCAGGAGCGTTTCAGACAAAGGGCGAATACAGGTACATTATATTCAGATACAGTATGAGATAAATAATGTTTAAACATTAAAGCATGTAAACATGTTCTAGTAGAAACCTAAAATACAAGTATGAACCTGAAAATGAGCAGACTATGTAATACTCAGTAATCAATGTCACATCTTATAAGGTTCCTTGGGACACTGAATGACACGGAGCCATTGTTCGTGTTATTATTTACACCTGTGCCTTCCCTCCTCAAGTCCAGAATGAATCTTCAAGCTCAAAATGTCTTTATTAGTTTGTATTTATAAATGGATTTGTTTTAAACCCGTCTGTGAATGCTTTGTACAACAGTTAATACATTTGTAACATACTGTATTTCTACACGTTTGTAATCATATATCACATAATATATATATTTTTATAACTACTGCTGTTATGCAGTTTAAACAGTTACTTCAGGTTTAGGTTATGTTGACAAATACATGAATAAGCACAAATAACTTTACTAAAAATACTTTAAAAAATGTATTAAATACTGCTGTAGTATTTTTTAACAAGTGCTAAATGTTAAGTAAATAAGAGGAGAGATAAACTTACACTTAAATAATCAAAGAAATAATTGAATTAAATGTAAACTTGTGAGAAAAGAAAATCAAAGGATTAATGATCCAAATAACACAAATTTATAAAATACACACTTTATTCTAAGTATGCACTTACAAAAGTTAAAGTAAAACATATCCATGACAAGCATCTTTAACCTTTTCCACAAAAGTTCAGGTTTCTTTTCCCAAGTAACATTTAGCTCAACATTATTTATTTTTAATGTACAAAATTCCAGTAACACTTCATTGAGGGACTCAAAAAACAGCTCTCAGTGACTGTTCAGGCACACAATCTGGAGGAGAGGATGCTGCAAAGAGCTCCTGAGTCTCCGCTGAGTTGATCCAGTGGTCCCAAGTTATCAGTCCATAAATATCAGACAGGAGGAATGATACAAAATGGGAGACCTGCTTCCAGCTTTTAAGATAAAAAATCTCTTGGCATTCAGATACAAAACATCATGTCAGTCAAACATCCACGGATACATTTTGTTTGGATTCACAGTTCTGGAGTGGCAATGACCAAGATATACAGTAGGGGTGCACGATTCAGAAAATGTCACGATTCAATATCGATTTTCAGCCTCAAGATTCGATTCAAAATCAATTTTCGATTAAAAAAAACGATCCACAGTATGTAAATGTAGTTACTTTTCCCATGTGATTGCAGTAGACATACAATATTTTTTTTAAATTTTTAATTAAAAAAGAGCTTGAATCGCCATTCTATTGTGAATCGTTTTTTTTGCACACCCCTAATATACAGTCACTATTAGAAACTATGATGAATACTGAAATTCTCCTCAGATACAAATACATTCCTCTGTTATACCATATTGTTGCTTTCACCAATTTTATCCACCAGCTGGAAGAGAAAAAAGACAACAATAGTTATTTAGAATCTACATTAAGTTATACTGAATCAGACAAAAACATTCAATGCAAACAAAAAGCTCAGTAGAAGAAAAAGAGAAACTATCTGAGAGAAGGTTCATGAAAAACCACAAAAAGTGCAAACCACTGAAAATAGAGACACAATGAGGTTTTTACCACATACACCAGCTACAGTTACAAGGTAACTTTTATAAATAAAAAAATACTTATTATATTTGCTCAAACTGTCAATATATCCTGACACTACTACAGGAAACAGATCATCTGTAAAAAACAAAAATTAAAAAGGAGAAAAAAAACAAACAAGAAAATCACGTTCCTCTGCCTCCTCCTGGTGCTTCTAAAGGCATAAGGAAAACAACCAGTCAGAGCCAAGGATTCAGTCAAACTGGGCACAATGATCAAATATGATTGAAGATTCTGTTACTGCTATTGCCTATTTCTTAAGTAACTAAAATATGTTTCTGAAAGCATTTGGGTGAGAAATAAGCAATAGCAGTAATAGGCAGTAACAGAATCTTGATTCATATCTGATCAGTGCTGCCCAGTTTTACAGTTTGACCGTAGTTCACAAGCAGTCATTGACAATGCGTTAGAGACTCCTCGGCTTTGATTGGTTGTTTTACTTCGGCCCTGGTGGAAACTTGCTAATGCCGTTAGGAGCGCTAGGAGGAGGCAGAGGAACATGATGTTTTCACAGATTAATCTGTCTCATGTGCTACTGTTTGGATATATTGACAGTTCCAGCAAATATGACAATAAGCTTTTTTTTTTTTTTTAAAGTTACCTACTGAACCTTTAAGAGAATTACATTCTGATACTTGATGCTGGACACCGACAAAGGACTCACCCTGAAAACAGACAAATATACCCAAAATGTTTCACAAAGACCAAACAGGTTGACTAAATAATCTCAATTTCTAGCTATTTCCTGAGCTTTTAATCTACGTTTCACAGTCTTCATCAGCAAATGGACTAAACAACAAACTCCATCTGGAATCTGCTAAAAGCTCAAGAAAGAGCTAGTTTGATCATTTTGTCAAACTACTGTTACCAAAATCAAGAATTAACTTTTCATGTCTATTTAAATAGTTCATCTAAAAACTGTTTACTTTTTTCAGAGGCTTATTGATCATGTTTTTTTAATGATTTCCTACTTTCCAGCCAGACATTGGTTTTAGTTATTGTCAGTACAGTGTGGAAATCAACTTGCAGAGCCTTGAAACTCGCATACAGCTTCAAACAGGGAATGTCTTCCCTGCTGGTACGTTTCAGTACTTGGGGAAACTCCGACGATGGAGACTTGAGAGTCAGCTGCTAAAGGAAATCTTTGTAATGAAATAAATAGAGCTGCAACAATTAGTTGATTAATGGATTAATGGATTAGTCGATCAACAGAAAATCAAGCTGCAACTATTTTGATAATCGATAAATCGTTTAGTCATTTTTCAAGCAAAAATGCCAAAACAAATTCTCTGGTTCCAGCTTCTGAAATGTGAGGATTTGAAGCTTTTTTTTGTCATGATATTACTACCATATCATACTGAATATCTTTGGATTTTGAACGACTTCGTCCCATAAAACGAGCTATACGAATACATAGCCTCGGGCTGTGAGAAATTATAACAGCATGTTTCACTATTTTTTGACATTTTACAGACCAAACGATTCATAATAATGAAAAAAGCTTGTAAATGCCGTGTTTTTCAGGATCTAACTTTATATACTTTCTACATTTATAAGATGTTGTTGCAGCTTTTAATTAACACTAGTGCTGTCAAACGATTAAAATATTAATCGCGATTAATCGCATTAATGTCATAGTTAACTCGCAATTAATCACACATTTTTATCTCTTCTAAATGTCCCTAGATTTCTTTTTGTCCAGTTATTTTTTCTCATTTTAATGCTCTTATCAACATGGAAAAGTGGATCGGCTTGCTTTGTGCTTTTGTCGCCTCTCTTTGACGAGGGGGCGGAGAATTCTCATCAGCTGTGTGCTTGGCCATCATGTAGTATTTCAGACTGGACGTGCTGCGATGATAGCTCAGTTCACGACAACGACAAAACACACAGATCACTTTGGTCTTATCAATGGAACCATTTGGCAACTTTTTAAAAGTAAACTTTCCATTCAGAATCTTATTGGCATCCATTTCGGCGTCTCACACTCGCCATTCACTCAAAACGTAACGTTAGCCTACTACTCTTTGGCCGGCTCGCAAGCCCAAACAAGTGTGTGCGGCTGTCTGTTGTTTTGTTTCAAGTCTAGCTAGATCCGGTGTGGTGTTGTAGTTTTTCTAACATTACTAGTTGTTGCAACAGTATGTGAAAAGAACTACAAAGTGTGCTAGGCCAAAAAGAACGTTAATCTCGCGATAAAAAAATTCACGCCGTAAAATGGGTTTGCGTTAACGCCGTTAATAACGCGTTTAACTGGCAGCACTAATTAACACATAAAATAACATAACTGTGACAAAGTAACTAAATATTCTGTGTGATGAATTAGCCGTCTGATGCAAGTCTGCAATCATTTAAAGGGATGCTCAATTTGTAATTCACTGATCGTCATAATACTTACTGTACTGATCCCTGGTAAACTGAGCAAAGAGCCAATTACAGGTACTCGTCTGATGAAGCCCACTGCCACCGGGAAGAATCCTCTGTTAAAGAGAGAGAGAGAGAGAGAATGAGGTAAGACCAAAAAAGAATTTGCATTAAAGGTGCTGTAGGTAAGACTGTGAAGATCCAGGACTTAGCCAAAAAATTTGAACATCAACAACTTCTCAGTCCTTCCCCCCCCTTTCCGCTAAAGCCCAAAACGGTCTCCTAAGCCCCTCCCACCACAAGGGAGAATGAATGTGTGTGCATGAGCAGTGATTGACACGCAGTCAGACCACCCCTGCCCCCCCAGGTCTGATTGGTGCATCTGAACAGGGAGCGGTGGATTTTTGCAAATTGCACTACAGGCTGTAGGTGGTGACAGAGGAGCCGGAATTTTTTTTTTATTACCTGCTTCATGTAGTTCTACTGGAACATAGGGTCAGTTTCAGCAAATATAACAGAAAGTTAGTTTTATAAGTCTTACCTACTGCACCTTTAATTTAGCATAATGATGACAAAGAGATTTGTTTTCTTTCTGTTTGCGCTGACCTGAATAAGAGGAAGAAACCGTAGATCTCCAGAACGACTCCAATGATCGGCCAGCCGATCAGAACCACCAACACTCCTCCCAGGAAGAAGCTGGTGGCTTTTGCTTTGTGTCTCTGGAAGAAGAATCTGAACGTTCGCTCCAGGCCGATGACGAAGGACAGGCCTGACACAAATAGGATCTGCACAACAAGCAAAGACACACAATACAATCAGAGGTGAGACACTGGTCAGGTCTTATGAGGGAGATGTTTGACTGTAATAGTGTTATTGACTAACTCACATTTCCAATGGCGAGGAGAGCTTTATCAAAAAATAGCATCATCCCAAAGAATAGGAAAAACACACCGAACCCTGTCAGCCCCATCCCAATTTCTGTAATAAACAAAACAGTGATTACAACAGATACAGTATGTGGTGACATGATGTGTCATAAACTTTCATTTCCACGAAGAAACCTAGCAGCTGCAGACAATAACAGGGTGCAACATATTAGAAAGGAAGACGGCAAACTGTATTTACTTACACACACAAATGAAACACACTTAAATAAAATTAAAAAGAGTGCATGGATAAATGTATTAAAAATGTGTATTACAGTATGTATGAGGAGTGTATTGTTCTCCATTCAACTTAATGAGGAAAAGAGCGGGGCCACATAATAACTTTAATATTCAGTATATGGGTGAGACCGCCAGAGATTTTTCCATACTGTTGTATCAGGTCATCGCGGTCAATATTGCAAATCACTGAGTAGGACTGCTTAATGACAATTTAGAATTATTTAAAATTATTTTTGCATCTTGAGACAAATAACCTTTATCTGTAAGGTATTTAAGTTGCTGGATTTCTCAAATGATTGATGATCTCATGGCAGATGGCAATATAAAATCACATACACTGTGGTAGAGGATTTTATCCAATGTATTTGCAAACTCCTAATTCGGTGCAAACTAGTGCTGAAACAACACGGTAATTATTAGGGCTGCACAATTAATCACAATTGTATCAAAATCGCAATATGGACTAGTGCAATATCCAAATCGCAGGAGGGCGCAATATTTGTTAATGGCAAAATATGTGTCAAACCATTCTGAATGAAGTACTGTGATGCTGCAGAGATGTCCCGACCTACAAATCCTATCCTACAGACTAAAGAAACAAATCTTTGTTTGGTACAGATCCTTGCAAAAATCACACTATAATCATTTTAATTTCAATGTTAATAATTTTCAATGAAAATGAGAATAATGATACAAAAACGATCATTCCCTCCAATATCGTGAATCATATCGCAATCGCAATATCAGTCAAAATAATCACAATTAGATATTTCCCTCATATCGTGCAGCACTAGTAAATATAACATGATCAACAAACAGTTTAATCAATTAATCATTGTCAATTAATGAAAAGAAGAATCAAGACTTGCTTTTTTTCCATATGCCATTATTATTAAATGGAATACTTTGGTATATTTTTTAAAGACCCATTTTAAAACGTGTGATTCAGGTAATTGATATTAACTACTATGTTAATAGATAAAGTGTTAACAGATCAAATAAAACAAACTAGTTGATACCATGAGTGAATTTTAAGAGAAGAATATCTGAACAAAATAAATGGAGTTTTTTCGTCATTTAAAACCCTTCACAGTGACGTTCAGCTACGTGACGTAACGACGCTTTCAGCCAATTGTGTTTGAGCTACTAACCTCTATATTAAGCGAAAACGGAGTTTAACACAGAAACCATACATTCAAAGAACAACGGGAAACCATAAACCGGTCTTACTTTGTGAATCCGTGAGTGAAATCATGTTGGCGGCAGCAAGAGAATCTATCAAACAATACAAAGCTCGCAACGACTCAAACCTGCTGTTTTCTGGCTAACTGATACAACAGTAGCAGCGATGAAGGCGAAGCTAGCGGTTCCTGCCGGTACCTACGCCACGTCGTCCGGAGTCACGCACGGACGTAATCCACCAAAGATCGTCTATGTTGAAGTTATTGGTACAACAGCTCTTTCATTTTAAAAACAGATATATTGTAAATATTTGTAATATTTATATTGTACATTGTTTGCATTTTCTGTTTATGTTTCTTACAGTACAATTATTATTTATAATTTGTATTTTAGTGTAGTAAGAAAGGTCTTTTCTTACTATGTTTATGGCTATGCACCAGAACACCAGGCAAATTCCTTTTATGTGAAAACCATATATCTATGGTGAAAACCTTCTTGGCAATAAACCTGATTCTGATTCTGGACTTTTCCTGCACTATTTTTATCTGAGATTTACAGTTGCTGCAAAACATATCAGCTTATAAAGTGTATGACTAGTATAGAATAAACAACACAACAGTATAAAGTAGTTTAAATTGTCTACTTCTTGATCAGCTACAATATTAAAAGTGCTGCATGTACGTTAATGTATCAGTAATCAATACAGTAAGACAATATATATAAGACTGTTAGGTCTATATATATATATATATATATATATATATATATATATATATATGTATATATATATATATGTATATATATATATATATATATATATATGTATATATATATATATATGTATATATATATATATATATATTAATAAAACTATAAAATAGTGTAGAGTTTTTTTGTGGTGTGTTTGGTTTCTGGTACCCAGAGATTCGAGCAGAGTGAAAGCTCTTCACTTTTTTAAAAGATACTACTGATCTGTGCATGCACGTTCTAATGTTTCTGTGCGTCACGACTGCGCACTCATTGCGCTGTTAACTCATTCATTTACACTTTCTGTTTATTATTTTTCACACATTTCACAAATATTTACTTCTAATATTGTTGCCCTGGCAATATATGTATTTATTCGTAATGTTACAGAAAACATTAAGGACGCTGCGCACCTTTTATTCTGTAATGTCAGAAAGGAACTACAACTCCCACGAAGCAACTCGATAAGGAAGTTTCTATCTCAGATTCAGACGTGTTCAACTGAAACAGGAGTTTGTGTTGAAACAAGAGATCTCCATTAAGACAACAAAAACGCTGTTTATTGGCAAAAATGCACCGATCAGACATCTGCTTTATTAAGTGACACATTTTTCCACCGAGTTTTTGTCACCAGTGAACCAGCATGGGTACTGGTTTTGCTATTGTTCTGGTTTTTGTCGGATGCTGTAGCAATGTTGTGTCTCTGGAGCTGCTTGTAAGGTCAGTGACAAACTTAGACTGTTAATGAACTCCTGTCAACTTAACTACTTATCTTCGTTTTGAGTTCCCACTGCACATGTAAGTGTTCGTGTATAAACTACTTTGGAGTGATACATTAACATATTGTCAGAGCTGGGAAGTAACTATTTAGTAGTTAGTTTATGTAACTGTCTTTAAGTAGCTTTTTCATGTACTTGTGTAAAACTTTTATTATTCATGAAGTGCAACTGACATTAGTGCTATTGGTGCTTTTCTAATCTGAGATCAGAGAGAACTTAATTCATCCCAAAGGTAATTTTTGTGGCCAAGATGATATATATATATATATATATATATATATATATATATATATATATATATATATATATATATAGAGCTAAATATCTTTAATCTGGATATTTTCTGTTGTTTTGTCCTTTAGACAGTTTCCAGGATGTGGCAACATAGTCACCTTCGCTCAGTTTGTCTTCATCGCATTAGAAGGTTTCATCTTTGAAACAAACTTTGGGAGGAAGAAACCAGCAATCCCTTTAAGGTAAAAACTCATCAATGGGGTTTGGATTTCCTAATGCAGGAAAAGATGTAGAACGGATCCTAAAACAAACCTGTTCTGTCCCTTTTTCCCCAGAAACTATGTGATCATGGTGACCATGTTCTTCACAGTCAGTGTGATCAACAACTACGCTCTCAACTTCAACATCGCAATGCCGTTACACATGATCTTCAGATCGGTAAGAACTGTTGTTTGTCTGCTTTTCACCTACATTTTTTAATTTCCCCTATATTCACATCACCTCCGTCTATTACCTCTACCTTAGTCTGATCTCTGTCTTGTTTCATTGCAGGGATCACTAATCGCTAACATGATCCTGGGAATAATCATCCTGAAGAAAAGGTACGCCTGCTTTCTCTGACAACAATAATACTTCAGAGCTTGTATTTATGAAGTCATGTCTGCAGGTTTAAAAGTGTCAATATGCAGTTTGATTGTAGTTATTTGTCTCTCACCTCCTTCTCCCCCTGCAGGTATTCAGCGAGTAAATATCTGTCTGTAGCTTTAATTTCAGCTGGTATCTTCATCTGCACCATCATGTCTGCCAGACAAATGGTGAGTCCTCTGCAGAACATGTTGCATTATGTTTTTATTTGCCTATTAAGTGTCTTTTGTGTCTGTTTGTCTATGCACCAACTTCTTCAATCCAAGACTAAGTTTCTCTCAAAATGCGCAATCTTGACCTGTGATATTTTATTTATGCATTTGTTTCTGCAGAATGTAGGCAATGAGGGCTCAGAAGAGCAAGGCTTTTATGCCTTAATGCACTGGCTTATAGGTGAGTTTCGGGTGCCAAAGACTTTAAATTGGCATTTTATTTGGAAAAGGGCTGCAACTAATGCGTATCGTTCTTTTTTTTGATAAATCTGTGAATTAGTTAGTCTATAAAATGTCAGAAAATTGTGAAAACTTCCATCATAACTTTCCACAGTCCAAAGTGACGTCTTCAAATTGCTTGTTTTTTTCCAACCGACACTCCAAAACCCAAAGATCTTTACAAACACGAAAGACAGAAAAGCAGCTAAGCTAATGATAATGTTTGTCATTTTTTGCTTGATAAATGACTTAAAACATTAACAAAAGCATTATCGATTAACTTTATCTTGATTTAATAAGTGATTAATTTGAAAGCACCTCTTTTTATGATAGAGCGGTAGACACATTCAGTTTAACACTTAGCAACCAGCAACATTAACATGTCACAAATAATTTCCTTAGTTGTTGATGTTGATTTTGGTCCATTCAGGTATTGGCATGTTGACCTTTGCTCTTCTGATGTCTGCGAGGATGGGAATTTTCCAGGAGACACTGTACAAGCAGTATGGAAAACACTCCAAGGAAGCCCTCTTCTATAATGTGAGTTTTTTCCGACATGAAGGCAGCCCCTAAAATATTCAAAAGGCTTCCTGGGAAATTCAAGCTTAATTTGAGCGTTTAATAAATTATATTATTGAGAAATAAATTCTCTCTTCACCAGCTATTGATCTTTTTTGTCTCTTTGTAGCACTGCCTGCCTCTGCCAGGCTTCCTGCTTCTCTCCACAGACATCTACAACCACTGTGTCTACTTCAGTCACAGCAGTGAGTGCCATCCATTCATTCAGGCAAGCTTTTTGCACGTTTTGCATCTTTACTCACAGATGCAAATGAACATCTTCTCTTTGTCTCAGCTCCTACAGTTGTTCCAGTGGTTGGACTGACTATGCCGATAATGTGGCTCTACCTGCTGATCAACGTCATCACCCAGTATCCAAAACAAGTTTATCTCACTGGCTTGTATTTATTTATCTTCTGTAATAATTATTACCTTATTATTATATTGGTGCCCAACATCCACAAGAGGTCACAAGATGATAGAAAAAAAATTTTTTCTCATGTTTCTTTAATCTTATCCTTTGTTCTTAAGAAGAACAGTATAAGTCTGCTTCTTTGGACATCTAAAATGATGTTTTACTTTACAATTTTACTTGCACAGTAGACACATCCAACCTGTGACGAAAGGTTGCAAGTGGGCAAACTGATTAAATGTAGGGGTCACAATTAGGGCTGGGGATTGAACTTCTTTAGGCCCCAACTGTTTATCTGTTTGTCTGTAAGGGTTTTGTAAGGGTCGAGCACCACACATCGCTGGCCTACAAAGCATTGCATCAATTAAATGTACTATTCTCTGATCAGCTTTGCTCATTTTAAACTATTATGTTTAATTGGTTAAAGTTCTTGCAATGCGTGTGTTAAGACCATAGATATAAAATGAGTCAGAATTACATGTCATATATATTGTTTTAGATCTATGGTTAATGCAACATTAAAAGCTAATACATTGAATAGTTATATAGAGTTAAGCCTAGAGTCAGTTTTGTCTTGGATCTATAACATTCTCTAAAAAGAAATGTAAGTGAGGGGTGGACTAAACAATCCATCCCCCCCTGTTAAAAAATAACAAATTACCTACTGATAATAATAAGGTACTGAAAACTTGTTTTGATATCGCTGCTGAAACTCTGGTATCATGTTGACACCGGTGTCAGAAAATATAACACATAACAGTCACAGCCATAGTCACAAGCCCAAAAGTTTGAAAAACACTTTTTATTATATATAAAATAACAAATTGTTCATTTGTTTATCATGTGGGGTGTACAACATTTCTGTTATTTATTGTCTGTGTGGAAAAATCAACATACCTGCAAATATTCTTGCACTCTTGTTACAGACTTTAACCAGTTGTTTTCAGGTATGTGTGCATCCGTGGTGTTTTCATTCTGACCACAGAGTGCACCTCGCTGACCGTCACTCTGGTGGTGACTCTGAGGAAGTTCCTCAGCCTCATCTTCTCCATCATGTACTTCCAAAACCCCTTCACTACGTGGCACTGGGTGGGCACGGCCGTGGTCTTCCTGGGCACTCTGCTGTACACAGAGGTGTGGAGCAGCGTGCGGGCGGCTCTGCGTGGACCTGACGTCAAGGAGAAAAAGGCCAAGTGAAGAGGATGAAGATGAAGAAGAAGGGTGGTCGATTAGAAAAATAGCCACTGTGTTGGACTTAGAGATTGTGGTCGACTATCCTGCAGTGATTTTATACATTTACATATGTCATTTAGTTTAAGCCATACTAGATCCCTCACACACACACACACACACACACACACACACACATGCACAACACGATAAGGCTGGTGATATTCTATATTTTCATTGTGTTAGTCTGTATCGAAAACAGCAGACAGACCCAGTTAGCGACTAACTTGTGAACATTGAGCAGCCAGAGCCCGAAAAACTGTTAAAAGAGAGTGAATAATGGATTTAAATTCAATAGGTGTCCATAGGGTTAGGGTTAGTGAATTAAATGAAAATAATCTATAATTGAAGCCTTAATAATAATAATAATAATAATAATAATAGATATGTTAATGTTGTGTTCACAGCTTGCTTCTGCTGCCACTGAGTGGTAAAACAAAATCAGTTATTGCAGCATTAAAAAACTGGTTAAAAAGGTCAAATAATTTCTTGAAACAGCTGGGAACTGTAGCTTTTAGCAAACATTACTCACAAAGGAGTATATAGAGCATTTGTTGGGGACTATTTTCAGCTGCGGATTGATACACAAAGTGTATTGGTACACTAATGAGTTTCTACAGCAGCAGGACACATTTAGGATTGACTCTGTCTCAGACTTTAATGCAGTTCTACAGCTTTACGCTTGACCAGGCTTTAGCTACTTATTAAAGGGATCAATTCTTTGTTGGTTTTTGGTCTTTTAATGGGATTTTTGATAATGAAAATATAGAATATCTCCTGCCGTAGTCTTTAACATTAAAACCTCTATTAGCATTCACAAATGCAAAATCATGATGCAACTTTCTTATGTCTGTAATGTTATTTGAATATTTATTTTCTAAACATGACACATCAGTAGGATTACAGTGAACACAATAATGTGATGCTGAATGGACAAAATATATTAATGCAGGAGCAGCTGAAATTAAACGGTTTGAATATACAGAGGGATAATTTATGGAGATTGTTTAGTTGCTGTATTTTTTTCCTTGTGTCAATCTGTCTCAGGTGTATCAGACCAGTATTTGTTAACAGGAAACATCACATTGTACAGTACAATCAATCTTTACACTCCCTGCACACTGAAATTAAAATGACAACGTGGCTACAAATAGATGATAGAGTCTCTGTAGTTGTAAGGTTGAATAATTTAGTATAACAAGAAGTGCATGTTTTAAAAGAAGCGGTGGAACATAACTGAGTACATTTACTTCAGTACTGTAATTAAGTATAATTCTGAGGTATTTTATGCTCCTTTACGGTAAATATTGTATTTTTTACTTCACTACAAAATGTCTGACAGCTGTAGTAACGTTGCAGATTATTAATACTAAATAAAATCAACAAATGATGTATGTTGTAAATGATGTATTATTATAGATAGAACTACCCAGCAGTAAATAAAGTAGTTCAAATGATCCCCACCCTTACCAGCTACAACATTAAAGTTATACTTCTACCACTGGTAAAGAAAAATAAGAATGGATTATTTATTAGTTTAATAAACGCTATATCTGGGACAAAATGTTCCTTTACAGTTCATTGGCTTTAAAGTGAGCCGACCAATCAAGAGAGGAGTTGTTCAGCTGCATCCAATAGCAGCAGCTGTTGTTGTTGGCGGTGGGAAGGGCAGATTGTTGCAGCCGAGTTGATTTCACTGAGATCCACGTTGTGGATTAACTATTTTCAGTAAACGCACAGTCCTGATAGCGTGTGTAGCTGCGGCAGGTGTGTGTGGATGGGGGGAAACAGCCCGAGTCACCTCTCTCGTGAGGATGGTGAAGGCGGAGGAATTACTTTTGTGAAGGGCATTCGGGTGAGTGAATGCTCAGGGAGAATAATGCATGGATTTGAAGTGGGAGAAAGTATTCAAACAAAACTATTAGTGCAGACTGTTTCAATAGATAGACCGTCGCTGCAGAGTGCATGAGTGTTACTTTGTCATTTGCAATCCGGGATGATCTTTCTCTGATTCTGTGATATCATATAACTAGCCTACGTAATCCGTAAATAGTGGTCTCGCCCCCATGTTTGTTTTCTTTACAGACTGCTCCGCTGTTGGTGCTAAATATAGAAAGAACATGGTCGGTTGTCAGGGGTACTACACGAAAAAACAATCATACTTTTTTACATCTGCTTAAATAATAAATTAGGCTATATCATATGAATACAACTGCAATTAAGTTGTTTTTTTCTAAATCCTTACCGTAACAAAAACAATATTATCGCAGGCCTAAAATAAAATTAAACCAGCTTTAAGTCTGTGAATGAACTTTTTAAAACAACCATCCAGTTATTTTTAGGGAATTATCAACCTGCGACCTTTTGTTTATCGACCACTATCGGTGACCTCATGCAACATCAAGACAGTTTTATACAAGCAGCCAAAACATGGGTTGTCCTTTTACCAACAAGTTTTATATAGGCCTTAATAATACTACTACTAATAATAATAATAATAATAATGATGATAATAATAATGATGTGAGGTAGTATATTGAGCAACATATTTGAAATTATGATACAGTTCATTAGTACCAGCCGTTCAGGAGCTTTCGATCATATAACATGACCTTCCTCAGCAGATGGAGCTGTAGATGTTCCAGTCTCTGTTTTGAGCACTTTTAATGGCTTCTCGTCCACATTGGCTCAAAGGTTGAGGGAATGGATCACACAATAAGTAATACTAGATCAGGGGGAAAGCTTGTCAGGTAGGCATCATGAAATAATTGAAGTCATGGTGAAAAAAGATTTTCTGATTTTGATGTCAAAGGGGCCATACAATGTTACTACATTTAACCTTTCAACCCTTTGACTACATTTCCATGTGTCCAATAGCTGTATTTTGTAATGTCTAATCAGAGAAGCCAGATTCCAAACACAAGACAGTACAAGGATGAAGTACAAGTGAAATAAAAAAATACCAATTACCTGCTAGTAAATTGCAGGATCACTGTGCAAAATGCTGCTGGTCTAAAAATAAATATTCATCCTTTTTATTTAGCTTAATTGTTAACAGGCCAAAACCTACAAGCAAGCTACAAGTGGACCAAATTGCTTGTTGAAATTCCTCTTTTTTTCTGTACCAAGCCCTTTTTTGAGTGCTCTGGCAGCAAATCATATATATATATATATATATATATATATATATATATATATATATATATATATATAAAAAGGGATAGCCAAAATTATGAATAATAATAATAATAAATAAACATAAAAAGAAACAAAGGAAAGGAAGACACCAGAACTTACTACCTAACTTAAAAAAAAAACAACTAAACTGGGCAAAAAGAAGCTGCAAAAGCAGGGCTTCACGACCCATTACTGCCCCAAAAAACGGAAGAACCAAAATGAACAGAGACGGGACACACTTTAAAGATATTTTGCTTGTGTCTCTTCAGCTGTCAGATAAAGTCATCCATCGGATGAAACAGTCTTCAAAGGTCGTCGATCCTCAGCTCTCTCAGAATGGACGTCGTCCTCCACAAACACATGAAACCCAAACACCCATTCCAGTCCCCCCCCCCTCTGTCCAACACTTGATACCTCTTCTGACACCACCTCCATTAGTGGAACCTGTTCCTCCTGTAAAACTCGTTCCTCCTCCTCCTGTAAAGTTTCACTCCCTGCCTCCACCTGTAGAGAGCAAATCTCCACCTGTACCTGCCCTTGTAATCTCACACCCCGCTCCACCACCTCCTCCTCCCCAAGAAGCCCCAGCCACACCTCCATCAGTGGAACCTCCTCCTGCTGTAAAGGTTCACTCCCTGCCTCCTACTTCTGTGGAGCCTGAGGCCCCGCCAAAAACTCCACCTCTGACCGACACTGTTGTCTCAACCCCTACACCTCCATCTCCACCTCCTCCACAAGCACCTGTGGAGCTTGAATCTCCTCCTCCTCCACCTGCTGTAGTGGATCCAGTAATTCTACCTCCTGTTGAATCCTTTATCCCACCCCATATAGAACCAGAAACCCCGTCAGAAACCATCTTTAAACCTGTTGTCCTAGCTCCACCTGTAGAATCAGCTGTAGCATCACCTGAACCTTTAGCTTCACCTCTGCCGTCTGAAACACCTCCAACTACTATTGAGCCTGCTGCTGTAGCTCCCTCTGTTGAACCTCTTGAAGTGGTTGTCTTGTCTGCACCACCAGTGGAAACCATTCAACCTCCGGCCACTGTTGATTTTACACCAGTTGAAGCTGTAGTTTTACCTCCCAAAGTGGAGACGACTCTTGTTGAGCCTGCAGTCCCACCTGCTGCAGTTGAAAAAGAAGTGCCTCCAGTCGTGGCTCTAGCTGTCAATCCACCGCCTCCATGTGAACTGCTCCCACCTCCACCTTCTCCAGAGCCGGTGGCAGCGCCCTCTCCCCCTCCAGAGCCGGTGGCGGCACCCTTTCCCCCTCCAGAGCCGGTGGCGGCACCCTTTCCCCTCCAGAGCCGGTGGCGGCACCCTCTCCAGAGCCGGTGGCGGCGCCCTCTCCCCCACCAGAGACGGTGGCGGCACCCTCTCCCCCTCCAGAGCCGGTGGCGGCACCCTCTCCCCCTCCAGAGCCGGTGGCGGCACCCTCTCCCCCTCCAGAGCCGGTGGCGGCACCCTCTCCCCCTCCAGAGCCGGTGGCGGCACCCTCTCCCCCTCCAGAGCCGGTGGCGGCACCCTCTCCCCCTCCAGAGCCGGTGGCGGCACCCTCTCCCCCACCAGAGCCGGTGGCGGCACCCTCTCCCCCACCAGAGCCGGTGGCGGCACCCTCTCCCCCACCAGAGCCGGTGGCAGCACCCTCTCCTCCACCAGAGCCGGTGGAAGCACCCCCTCCCCCTCCAGAGCTCACTTTTGAAGAGCCCTCGCTGTCCTGTCACTGTGTAGAGCTGGCCATCAGACCCACTGATGCACCTGTATGTGAACCCGTCTTAGAGCCTCTGGCACCACCTCTACCTGCTCCAACTCCCCCTGCTGAGGAGCCCGCCATAACCCTGTCTCTGCACCCTGTTGTTGAGGACGAAGTGCTTGCTGTCGCCTCAGTGCCCCCACCTGCAGCAGGTGAGCTGATCACCATGATAAATAAACTAAAGTTCTTGTGCTTTTTTCCCTCACAAATTAAATATGTTTACAGCCCCGCCTGTTCCTCCTGAAGTGGTGGAGGAAGAGTTGAGGCAGAAGATCAAAGAGGAAATGCAGATGAGTCTGGAGGAGGAGATCAATCAGAAGAGGCAGGAGCTGCAGCGACAGTAAGGACACATTACTGTCAATGTTTTACTGAGTTTCTGTCTCATCTCATTATGTGTGTGGGAAGATGTTTGTGTCCTGTCTTTGTCTGATGAGATACAATAAATACAGATGAACTGTAGATAATAAAGTAAGATGCTTGATATACATAGTAAAGCTGATTGATTAATCATTTAAAAGTGTTTTGAAAAATTCACTGGTTCAGACTTCTCAAATGTGGGTATTTGCTGATTTTCCTTGTCCTCTGTGGTGGTGAATTGAATATCTTTTGGTTGAATAAAACAGGACATTTAAAAGCTCTGGAAAGGTAATAATGGACATTTTCACAATTGTCTTACATTTTATAGTATTTAATTATTGATTATTATAATTAATATTATTATTACAAGAAAATAATCAGATTAATCATTAGGAAAGATTATCATTAGGTGCATCCCTAATACATAGTAAAATACACAAATATGAATGTAGTACAATTGTGGGTGCAAGCATCAGATGCAGTATTAAAATTACAAGCTATTGATAAATGTTACAAATTATAAACATAGAAATATAAAGTATGAGATGAAAATGATAAAACTGTAGGGCTGCAACTTATTTGCAGAATCAGTTAACCAGCCAAATACTTTTGTCAATTGATTGATTGAGTGATTAATCGTTTTGCATATGAAATGTCAGAAAACTGTGAAAAATGCTAATTTTATTTCCCAGATGATGTTGACCAACAGTCCAAAACCCATTTAGTTTACAGTGATATAAGACAAACTACTAAAGCAGGAATTACTTTTGAAAGTAATCAAAATTGCGATTGATTACATTTCTGTCTATCAACTAATCGAATAATCATTCATCCCAGTAGAAAAAGTTATAACATGTGATCTGTGTGAAGGCTGAAGGAGATGAGAGCTCAGGCTCAAGCAGAGGCCCAAGCAGCCGCTCAGGCTCAGGTGGAGGAGCAGGTGAAAAAGACGCTGGAGGGGGAGAAGGCGGCGTACGTGGAGAACCTGACTGACTCCATCATGAAGGAGCGAATGAAGACTGACGACGAAAGGCTCATGGTGCAGCTTTATGTAAGCACAAGAAAAGCATGATCTGTACATGTGTAAGGATCTCTCTTGTACATGTGAAAACCTTTCCTCTTATTGTGCCTCTTTGTCTTTCTTGCTTCCCTTGTGTTGTTTCAGCGGATGGAGCTGAAGGTAAGACGGGAGATAATTTATACGTGCATGACTCACTTCTTCACTTTCCTTCTGCTCTAATCGCACCTAAAACAACAGCCGTGTTTCACTGCTCTTTTTTTCTTGTGATGATGAGACGAAGAAGTTCTGGGTATTACGGTCTACAAAATATGAAACAATAAATGTAACAGAGGCGTGATGATGTCATTATAAACCTTTTAAACTCACACAGGCTCATCAGCTGGAGGAGAGAGCGAACGAGTTGATGAAACGAGACGCTCTCTACAAGGAACATATCGCAAAACTTGAAGCTAAGGTGAGCAACACTTGGAGTATTCCTCATCTCTGCATCTCATTTAGGTTTAACTTACATTAAAGCCCCTAGGTTTCTCTTGATGACATTCAATATGTATGACTCAAAAAGCAATATAAGTGGCCGGGTTGCCTCAGTGGTAGAGCAGGCGCACATATACTGAGAAGTTTATGCCTCGACGCAGAGGTCCAGGGTTTAAATCCGACCTGTGACGATTTCCTGCATGTCTTCCCCCTCTCTCTCCCCTTTCTCACCTAGCTGTCCGGTCAAAAATGAAAGGCGGAAAAGCCCAAAACATTATCTTTAAAAACAAATAATTAAAAAACAAATAAATAAATAAATATATATATATATATATATATATATATATAATAAAAGGGGTTGCTCGTAGTAATAAAGCTAAGGAGAACCATCACCTGAATCTGCAACTCATAGTTTCAGTGAAAAAGCTAGACATATTTTACCTTGATGGTAACTTGTGGTGATTTTACCTTTTCAACAGTGCACCGAGTTTTACAAAGTGACTGCTGAGAGCTTCCACAAGGGCAAGGAAGAGACTCACATCCGCTTTGCGTAAGTTTGGATTCACTGCTTTTGTTTAAATCCAAAAATTATACGCAGATGTGCCTTTCTTAATAATCTAGTCTCAATGATATACAACTCTTTTACGGTTTATGAAGATGAAGAAGACATACTTTTTTTTTTTTTTAAATGATCCCCAAGGGGAAATTACATGTTTACACTGCGTTGTTACATTACACACAGGCAAACATGCACAAACAGAACCTTTTACATTCACTAATGCACATTATGAGGTTAAGTTAGTAAGGTTGCTCTGACGCATGGTACAAGGACAAAAGGACTTGACATTCATTATAGAGAGATGTTTATAAATAAGATAATAGGCTCATGTTTCACAAATATGGTATGAACTACCAAACCAACATGTTGGATATTTGCATGTCTCTCGCAGGCGTTTCAATATCCAGCCGGTGTGTGGTGACTTGCAGAGTCAGATTTTAAAATGCTACAAGGAGAACACAGGAAAGACTCTGTCCTGCTCAAGTATCGCCTCGGCCTACATGCAGTGTGTGGACAACGCCAAGAAGGTATAATATATATCCAATATATAAAACGGATTTCTTCTTTTGAACATCTAGAATTATTTGTCTTAGTTATCTCTGTCACTAATTGTGATTTATTGTTGGTAACATTTTAAGCCACTTCTCTTCTTCGTCTACAGAATAAATTGAGCACTAGAGGTTAATGTGGACCACTTGATGAGGATGACAACATCTTAAAGCTTTACTGCTACAGCAAAGACAAGTTGATGGACAGAATTCAACAAAGAGACAAGTTACAGGAAACAGTCACAGGAGAATCAACTCCAGCCTTTACATGTATCTGGAAGAAGTAGCAGATACTGTACCCAGGCCAGTAGTCTGGTCTCATACTGGTAATGTCATGTTTGCAACCTCTCTGGTTCTTGAGTTCATTTTGAAACCAATTGTGCCACAATAACTGATGGAAAAATCAAGTTCTTGTCTTTGTAAATGAGATGAAAACACAACAAAGGAACAGAAAGGTTAAACTTGTGAAACCAAGTAAGGTATTTGTATGAGATCTATATACTGCAGGACATCCTGGTAAATCATTATGTATGTGTGCAGTGTGCAGAGTGTGAAGTAACAAAGACCTGTACATGTTTGAGGTTATTATACTGTATATACATTATTTCAGGGGTTATTTCTGGTGCATGCAAAAACATTTAATTAAACCTCAATAAATTTGTTGTGAAATCACATAATGGCTTTTATATTTTGCAGTTTGAGAAAATATTGATAGGTGGTTGCTGCCCTCTGGTAGATGTAGATTAAGTAAAATTATTTAGTACTTTTTTTTTATTTGTATTAATCGGTGGTTAAAAATACAACTTAACATCTTTGTTACTGATTGCAAAAAAATGACATGTAGTGATAGTTCAGCAGTATAATGTATAATACCCATGACAAATAGTGATGCCACATGCTATAAATCATGACAAAGTCACTGAAAACCTCTACTTGCAGGAATACTTGAGAAATATTATAATAATGTTTTGGGACAGTCCTCCTGCTTTGTAAAACCAAAGTGATGTAGTACAGAGAGGTACATTTATGATGTCCTGTTGGTATGAAACGGGTACGTATGTTGAATTGTTTTGTACAAACTGCAAAACTTAATATACTAAGACAATTAGTAGTATACTGTATATAATTAATAGTATGGAACTGGAACACTGTCTGATTGGCTCTTCCTGCTCTGAACATTCATGTGATTAGTCACTTTAAGAGTTTATCTTAAATGTACTCTTACACTTTGCTGTAAGTAGGAGTAAATTTGTCTTATTCCTCAGTATCAAATGCTGCAGGAGCTCAACATTAGACAGGACCCTCTGATAACAACAAAGTCACCAGTAGAGGTCCCTCCACCTGCAACTACAGGCTACTTCTCTTAACTTTACCTTCCTCATCTGTCCATGATTAAAGGAAAGATGCCATTCCCTGTTGTAAGATTTTTTTCACCATTCTTCAAACAGATGGTTGAGTTCAGTGACTTCTATTTTGCCTGTAAATAAGAGTCTTGGCAGCAGTGGTACAAAATGTTGTTTATATTCACATTAGTATTCACAGTATGTGGACGCAGCAATTCCACACTACAAAACATTCCATTACAAAGTGATTATTGTACAGAATGGGGTGGGGTGGCAGTAGTACTCATTAGGGAGTTGGGTTGGGACCCGGAGGGTCGCTGGCTCAAGTCCCCATACGGACCAAAGTATGGTGGTGGACTGGTAGCTGGAGAGGTGCCAGTTCACCTGCTCGGGGCGCATGTGTGTGTAATTCAGGCCTGTGTGTAATGTGTGTGTATATATACTGTGTAATAACAAGGGAGTGAAAACATTGTAATTTCCCCTTGCGGGATTAATAAAGTATACATTATGGGGGGGTGATGGCACAATGGATATGACACATGCCTTTGGTGTGTGAGACCAGGGTTTGAATCCCACTGCGATACATCAACCATGTGTCCTTGAGCAAGACACTTAACCCCTAGTTGCTCCAGAGGCGTGCGACCTCTGACATATATATAGCAATTGTAGGTCGCTTTGGATAAAAGCGTCAGCTAAATGACATGTAATGTAAATGTAAAGAATGGCCCCTTGTAAGTGTTATATTATTGGATAATTCTTATTTATGCATAATAACACGTCTATATATTTTTTAGAAAGTTTAATCTTTAAGTAAGCTTAAGTGATCACATGTGTTATAAGTCAGATAAATGAGTGTAAAACAGCATAAAATGTAAATACAAAAAGTAAAGTACAAAGTACAAATTATACTTAAGTGAAGTACTTTTTAAAGTGTGGTTAGTTACATTGCAGCTAAATCGAGAAATGATGTGTCTGTTAACATGTGAGTGTTTGTCTCATCTAATTTTAGGAACACCATGTCCTGGTCGATATGAAGAGGAAGTGAGCGTTTGCATGTATGTGTGGCTTTGTGTGGTGGCAGACATCCAGAGAGAGATGTTAGGTAAAAACTCCAATTTTGGCAATTTACATGCAAGAGATTAAATCAAAGAATTACATGCACTTTGTGTAGGTTGGGAAAGTTCTACAGCCATGGAAACTTGCTGAATGAACTGAGTATTGAATGGGTGTCAAGCTAAAAACAAGGCTGGTTCTATTAGTTAAACTTTTGACATTTTGGAGGTAAAGTTGCATGTGTCTGTGTGTCAAAAGTTTAAAGGTTTAACATTATTTTCAGTCTTACTGCATTAAGTCGACTCATTATGTTGCTTTGACATCGCATTAACTGAATTAGGTTTGTCAAAGCTTAAATTTTGCAAATCTAATTCATTTGAAAAGAAATTCAGAGGTAAGACTTGATCATTCTTATCTATGGATGTAAATACTGTATTTGTGCTGTAGCCTGAACTATTTTGCACTTCAGAATTTTAAGCATGCACACACAGGTGGGATAGTTTTTTCTTCATACATTTGCATTAATGTCACTAGGAATTATACTAGTATAAATATATATTCATATTTGTAAGTGGGATATATACAAGTAAGTGGGATTGTCTGGAATCTGGCAATATAATAACCATTATGGCGGGATACACTGGCTAAGCAATTTGCAAAAATGTCTGTGCTGACATAAATAGTTTACATGAGAATACATTATAATTTTGGCCCAAAGCTGGAGACCATGTAGTAATTTTTTTTGCAATTTCAAAACCGGATTACCCGGGAACCGCTTGTTGTACCGATGCATGTGTTGAGTGAAGAGTTTGTGAGATATTTCACAGAGAGTAATGGTGTGCAGAGATTTATGCAGAATGCAAATATAACATTTCATGTAAGTTCAATGTTAATTTCCTCGCAAACCTGGCACTAATATCATTGGAAAGCTTAGATTCTGGTTGAGGTGGTTGTGCCAGACTCACACCTTTGGCTGAGTCTCTATCTGTCAGAGGGAGAGCAGGTGTGCGGTTGTGAAGAAGTTGGTAATTTCATGGCGCAGATTAACACTTTAGCATGCACTATATCCGTGTCACGGTCTCATTAGGGGCTGAGCCCCCCTAAAGGTCTGATCCTAGAATCGCCCCTGCTGCTACTTCATAAGTACTCCACTACACCTCAGAGGGAAATGTTGTCATGTTTACTGCACTACATTTATCTGACAGCTTTTGCTTTATTGCTTCACGCTGGGCTTGTTTCTGCAACAGCTCATTGAGTATCGGATACAGTTAAAACTATTGAGGAAATATTTTCCTTTGACATTGGTCCAGTATTAAACGAGATTGCTGCAGTCGGCAACGGCGAAACAAGCTACAATATAAGTTAATGGACGTCATTTGTCCAGCTTGTATTTACGTTCATAAAAGTGCTCGTTTTGCCGCTGACAGGCTCAGATTAATATTCTAAGTGTCTGACAACATTATGGAAAGGATTTCTAAGGAGGTCGATATTTCTGTTAGAGTAAGATCCTTTTTTTAAAGATAAAAAGTCCGCAAAATTGCGTTCGCTAAACCCACCAGACTCCATGTAAATAAACAGTAATTTTAGCATCGTAAAATATGGACATTCTAGAACACATCTGAGTTCGGAGCAGCGCTTGCTCTAACTTGAGTTTGCGCGTGTAGGGTGCGCCACTCAGCGCGACTATATGTTTGGTCAATGTTTTCTTTCTTTAATTCCATTTTCGGGTCTGTCAGTCACAGTGAAAACCGGGGACATTTCCGGGAACAGGTCACCGAAACCGGGGACGTCTGGTCACCCTACTTCAAAAAGGACTTTATTGAAGCAGATGTCAAAGTGTTTGTTTTTCCCTTGCAGTTCACATCCCCATCCACTCGCTGTACAAGAAAGGCCAGGAAAGTAAAACAGAGGTGAAGCTGTGGACTGCAGACCTGGCGTCAAGTTCCTTCATTGGCCACAGAGGAAGCAGCGGCCAAACTCACCAGTGTTCTTCTGTGGCTTTTTGTGTTTATGCACAAGAGTGGTGCAACTTAAAGCTGCTCTGATAGTAATCAATATCAATAGTTTTAGCTATATTAGTGTCATGTCTTTTGTGATGGTAATATTCGTCTGTTGGTCTGCCACTAATGGCCCACACTGAAATATCTCAACTATTTAATGGATTGCCATGACATTTTCTACAGACATTCATGTTCCTCAGAGGATGAAATCTAGGCTTTGACTTTGATGATCCCCTCTGCAGCACTGTGGAGGTAGATCTGGCTATGCGAGACTAATGATCCCATGACTTTTAGTGGTACCATTAGGTCCACATTTCAGCTTGTGAGTGAAATGTCTTAAATAGCGCCATCATCAGGTAAAAAAAATATATTTTCCAATACTTTGGTTTATGATCAAATACCTGCAAGACAAATGGCATTCCTATCAGCCTCAGCTGTACTGTGTTTAATGCTAATTAACTAATGTTAGCATGCTAAAAACTAAGATGATAAACGTGCCTGCTAAACATAGCATTATGGGCATGTTAGCATGATGACATTAGCATTTAGCTCAAGTACAGCCTAGAGCTGCTAGCATGGCTGTAGCCTCTTAGACTCATATTAATAATGGATGAACTGAGTATGTATATTGTGAAAGGTGTCTTTGATAGTGATAAAACCACAGATAATTTTCACCTGCAGTGAAAAGTATCATTGTCTTAGTTTACACGCTCAACTTTACTGTTGTAGTTCACTCTTAAGAGCTCTGATATAATTATATATTTCGCTAGGAGTTAATGAAGGCAACAACAAAACTACAAGGAGAGAGAATAATAAAATTACATTCATCAGATGAATAAAAACATGACTGAATGCTAATGTTGCTCCATGTCTGCTGGATGTGTAAATAGGTGACTGTTTGCTTACATGTTTACCATTTACTTTATTTACATGTCAATGTTGTGTTTCTGCTGCCCCCAAATGGCCCAAAAACAATCACTTGCAGTAATGCAGGTTTAATAATAACTAAAATACTCATGTTCTGTCTCCTCTGTTGCTCAGGTGGTCCCCCTGCTCTCTTCCTGCTCTGAATGCCATCTCTCTTCACTGCTGGATATTTGGACATCCATGGTGATGGTGCAGATCACAAACAGGATCATCTGACCCTTCAGGTTGTAGTCAGAAACTCTCCATTTCTTCGGACGCTGTCGTCCATCAGGTGAGTGAACAGAGGAGGTGACTCTCACAAACTTCCTCCCCTCAAACGCCATGAAGTTGAAGTGATTCTGGGTGTTGGCCAGGGCCTGTATGTCGATCTGCTCTGGGTGGACTGGGGTCACCAGTAGTAACTGGCTGCTGTCTGGCTGCTGAGGCCTCCCCTTCCTCCTCGCTGCTTCAGCTGTTAGTGCTGAGGGTGGAATTATGTTCAGTTGGGAAGTTGAGCTGAATTGGCGCACATGTAACCTTTCCTTGCACCACTTTTGGTCAAAATGCTCATCATCTGTTCTAGGCCCACATTGGAGTGAAGGTAAGCAGACAGCCAAGGCTTTTATCTGGTCACGAGTCAGATCAGATAATCTGAGGTTAAACACTTCCATCTTGATGATCCTTCGTTTTGGCCATACATAATAACCACCTTTGAGTTTACGAAAACAAAGAAAATCCATTTGCCTAGTGTTGATTTAGTGTTAAAATGTAACACATTTTTATGACACATCACCCAACGAGTTTGGATTGTCTTTAAAATGTGCAGAGGATAGCATACCTGCAGTTTCATTTACTGACCTGTAAACAAGTTTCAAAAGATATCTTTCTTCTCTTTCAGTGAGAAATTGTTCAGAAGCTAAATCTGCCATTTTTCTCAGCTAAAACAGATTTGAAACTGTGCATATTCTAATGATGTATGTGGTAATTTGCATAAATACCACAACAGATCTAAACATTGGGTATAGCCAGGTGAAAATGTCTTGTTGAATCTTGTTGACATATAACAGTACAACACTTGTGTTAAGTTCTGAATGGAGCCCATTTAGGCTACCCATGAGCATTAATACATAGAGGCGGGAAGAAGTACTTTAAACCAGCCTTTATTAATTATTATTGCAGAGATGGGGTTTGGGGCTGGGTCTGTGGGACGTTTCTGGGGGATGAGTCTGAGGGAAGAACAGGAGACAAGGGTAAGGAGAATGCAGAAGACAAAACGTAGGTAAAATAAAAAGTGGCTGGATCAAACAATCAAATTATGTACACACCACTAGAGAATGGCTGGTTTAAAGTACTTCTTCCTGCCTCTATTTATTAATGCTCATGGGTAGCCTAAATGGGCTCCATTCAGACCTTAGCATTAAGTCTCTTATATGTCAACAAGATTCAACAAGACATTTTCACCTGGCTATACCCAATGTTTAGATCTGTTGTGGTATTTATGCAAATTAGCACATACATAATTAGATTATGCACCGTTTGCCCATGTTAGGGACCGTTCGGTATTTATGGAATGGACCACCGGAGGAAAATAGGGGAGGGTCATGTCTTTTTATTCTTTGTTGATGGGAGGGTCACCCAATTCTTTTTAGTCTAGGGGGGAGGGTCACCCAACTTTTGTATTCATGAGAACAGCAACATTTCAAAGTGGCTTGTTTGGTGCATATTTAGTTCAGTTTCAGTTCAGTTTTATTTATAGTATCAAATCATAACAAGAGTTATCTCGAGACTTTACAGATAGAGCAGGACTAGACCACACTCTATAATTTACAAAGCCCCAACAATTACAATAATTCCCTCAAGAGCAAGCATTAGCGGTAGCTATTGCGACAGTGGTGAGGAAAAACTCCCTTTCGGGAAGAAACCTCGGACAGACCCAGACTCTTGGTAGGCGGTGTCTGACAGTGCAGGTTGGGGGTGTGATGAACAGTGGTAGTAATAGTCACAATAAAGATAATGGAACAGTGACTACAATGGTAGTCGTAGTAGTTCATGTCATAGTAGGGCACAGCAGGGCGTTACGGGGTGTAATGTGGGACAGCACAGCATGGGTAGACACGGTAGGACACAGCAGGACGCAGCCGGACACTGCAGGGAATCGCAGAGCGTAGCAGGGTGTAGCAGGTCCCTAGCGACAGCTGCACCCAAGACCCAGGTCTTGGTGCCACCCTAATCCAAGGCGATATTCTGGGTGAAGAAGAAACATAAGGATTCCGGGGAGTAAACTCCCTAGAGCTAGGTTAGTAACAAGCATTTCTGGGAGAAGGATGCACATAAAAGGAACAAATGAAAAGAGAGATGAAAGAGCAGCTCATTGTGTCATAGGGAGGAAGGAAATTCCCCAGCAGTCTAGAATTATAATAGCATAACTAAGAGAGGCAGGCTAAAGAGAGGTGCCGGATCAGGCTTGAACTCTCCCCTGCCGGAACGGGCTGTACTTCCTGCCTCCCTCTACTCTCACTATATTATTGATTATATGATAGGTAAATCTGATGACTATGAGGAGAAGCAGAGGGAAGCTGGGGTGCTGTGTCTGTAGCTATACACCCTGCCCCGCCGGTCTAGGCATACGCTGCGACTCCTCACTCCCTAACTATAAGCATTCGGTTGGGGAGATTGTATTTGAGGAACGTTGTCGTTTGGCCGATCCAGGCAGTGTAGGCCACCGGACCGTCTGACTACTGCATCCCTCAGAAGCTTTCGCTGCGCGGTAGCAATTCTCTTCTGTGACGACGGCTGGTCAGTCGGCGTTGAAGGGGGGCGAGCCCGGCGAACCGCATCGGCCGCTACCGGTTCCGACTCCGGCAAGGATAACCGGTGTCGAGCAAGAAGATGGACGTTGGCAGGCGGCTGAGTCCCATGGCGCAGTATCCTGGGAGGCCGCCGGGAGAGATGAGATCCGGAGCGACTGATTATGAGCCACGTCCCTAACTATAAGCTTTATCAAAGAGGAGGGTTTTCAGTTTATTCTTAAATGTGGTGACGGGTGTCTGCCCCCCCCGAACCCAGACTGGGAGCTGGTTCCACAGGAGTGGAGCCTGGTAGTTGAAGGCTCTGGCTCCCATTCTACTTTTAGAGACTCTAGGAACCACTAGTAGCTCTGAGTTCTGGGAGCGCAGTGCTCTAATGGGACAATAAGGTACTAAGAGCTCTTCTAGATGTGATGGTGCTTGACCATTTAGAGCTTTGTAGGTCAGGAGAAGGATTTTAAATTCAATCCTGGATTTTACAGGAAGCCAATGCAGAGAAGCTAGTACAGGGGAAATATGGTCTCTTTTCTTAGTTCTTGTCAGAACACGTGCTGCAGCATTCTGGATCAGCTGGAGAGTCCTAAGGGACTTATTTGAGCATCCTGATAGTAAGGAATTACAGTAGTCCAGCCTGGAAGTAACGAATGCATGGACTAGTTTTTCAGCATCGTTTTTAGATAGGATGTTCCTGATTTTGGCAATGTTACGAAGATGGAAAAAGGCTGTTCTTGAGGTTTGTTTTAAGTGGGCGTCAAAGGATAAGTCTTGATCAAAAATAACTCCTAGATTTCTGACAGTAGTGGTGTAGGCCAGGGCAATGCCATCTAAGGTAGCTATATCTTTAGATAATGAAGTGCATTTATCCATGTAGCTCCATGTAGCTCTCTCAGTCTCGGCCCCTATCGCTAGCAGATAGGTCCCTCCCTATTTAGAGACCGTGGGATTTCCCAAACTGAATAAATCCCGCTCGCACATATAAACACAAAACTGCTTTGCTAGCTCCATCGTGTTGTAACTAAGACATCTGATGAAAAAATAATTTCATTCATTAGCATGATTGCCGTACTGTTTAGTTAAAAAACATCCAAAACACCGTACGAAAACACAACGGATCAGACGCAAGCTTTTATTTTGAAAAGTCAAAGCTTGCGGACTGCACCAAGCTGGGATGGCATGAGACAGGAGGTCTCCAGGCTGCAGCCATACCCGACTCAAATATCCTCTCAGTCCCGGTGATATTATATATAAACGACAGCCTTTTCAAGGCATTTGAGAAGGAAGGAGTGGTAGCATGCAAGCTCCCAAATTGACGCTCGTCTGAGAAATGGAGTTTTGGATAATGTTCAGCTTTGGCAGCTTTACCTATATGCTAAAATATACAATGACTGAGGAAGCCTAGTGACGAGTCTATAGCAACCAGTGTTGAATTTGTTATTACCCAGTGTGCTTTGCTGAATGGTCTCAATGTTTTATTGTTGTTTTTCATGTGAATACTTGTTTACTAGAGGAGTAACTTAGTATTTAAGTAATGCAGTAATGCAGGAAGTGTGCATTTAGTTTCCATGCTTATTGTGTTTCCACAACACTGTTAGTGAATAAATCTACTGAAATGGCCATCACACATAACATAACAGAGGAGTATGATGCGTAAGATGAGAATGCAGAGGTTTAGTCACATATGTCATGGCTGTATAAAAACAATAAGTATCTGTATGTCTTTGCCAAGCACAAACCAGTATAGAAGGCATCGATAAATTGTTGGGGAGGGTCATCCCTTTTTTCCATATCATTTTGGAGGGTCATCCAAAATGTATTGTTGGTGAAGGGAGGTTCAGGTCTATTTTGACTGAAGATCCCACAAAATAACTCACATTACTCTTACATAAAGAACACTGGCTGGCATCACATCACAACTTATTATCACATACATGTTACAAAATAAAGTCACATTGCTTCTTTGAAAGGAAACTTTTCATCTCTTCAGCTGTTGGTGTGGGAGGTGTGCATTTGGCCTTGCTGGAACAACAAAACAATTCTATGAACCTGCAGGGTTGCACGTACATTATATTAATCATTACTTTGGGTACTGAAACATAAAGATCCAAACATCAGATTCTTTACAGTATCACCAGTACTGTATGTACCGTATGCAAGTTTATATCTGCTGCATTTAGCTACTTTCAAAGGCTTTGAGTTTGTCGTTATGCAATCCTGTTCTTTCTTTGGTGGTGCTATAGTGACTGTTACCTAGGACGCATCTGAAGCCTGCAGACGACTTGAGTAGTGTTGTTTCATAACACTGCTTGTTTTTTTGTGAATTTCTCTTATCGCCTTGTTGCCTGCTGAACCCGATGGAGAGTGTGACGTATTATTACCCCAACAATCCCACAGGGCACAGGTCATTTACACAGTAGGTGCAAGAAAATGCATTTGTTATGCACACGGACATACAGTAACCAGGACTTTGTTACCTTTGGACAGAGCTGGTCCCTTTGTTGAATGTCTTTGTGCTAAGCTAAACTAAGCTAACCAGCCGCTGGTTGTACACATGTTAACTGACTGTGAAGTTAAACTAAGCTTTTGACAGTTCAGCAGAGTTGATATAGCTCATGTCTATATGCTGGTTGTTTGCTGGTTGTTACCTTTTGCAGTGTTACACAAACAGAGAAGAAGAAGAAGGTGCATTAGAATGAAGAAAGAACAGATATTTTCAGTCTCTTTGGGTTTTTATAGCAGAGCTGACCTCGGGTGAAGGATTGGGCGAGGATGGTCAGGATGTTGGGTAGCGGGCGGAGGCTGGCTGCGGCACTGTGGACATGTAGAGAGGCATTCCTTGCGATGCTGCGGCTGTGGATTCACACACAGCTGGAAGTATGCATTAAAGTGAAAGAGAGGAGGGTGGGAGGTCAGAGGAGGAGAGACAAGTAGCAGGTACACAGCGCTGTAGAATGAAGATGAAGATGCTGGATGACTGACAGCAGGATCAAAGAGGAGGGGTGTTTGGGGGTGTGACTCAGTCCTCATAGCCACTTCCTTTGGCATCTTCAGGATGGACAGATGAAAGGAGGAGAGGGAGTGACTCATCATGTGGTGGGCTTGCTCACCATATAGGAACGGATACTGGGAAAGGAAGCACGTGTGTCTGGGGGATGGGTAGCTGGGCTAATATGCATGTGTATGAGTGTTTGGTGTTTGACAGAGGCACAATTATTCCATTTCCCGTAACAGCAGAGGAATGCAGGGTGAGATTCCTGCTCTGTGAGTCGTGCCCTCTCACCTGCCATCACCATATGGATACTATTTCAGCCTTCCCTTTCCCCCCTCGACCGGGGAATTCCCCAGTGTGTTTGCTTTTACTCATGGAGGAAGTTACAGAGTTTGTATAAGCTGTGTTGTTCTGTTAATAATTGAATACAAGTTGCAGCTTAGTTTATACACAATTTATTGCGCTCATTTAAATGAGGTCAGAAGTCTAATCTAGTCATCATAAATGAGGGGAAACAAGAAAAATGCTACTAATTTTACAGCATTTTAGAGCTGGTTACTAACAAGCATGGAGGAAATAAATCTGGAGCATTATGTGGATGCAGCGTGTCAATGGAGTAAATTGCTTGTTTGCGTTGGTGAGAGAGAGAGGATGCTTTGTCATGCTGGGTGTGTAATGTTTGTGTGTGTCTTTGAGAGAGTAAGCTTAAGAAGCTACTGCACCTTTTATTTCCTGTATGGTTAATTATCTTATGTTTCTAAGGCTTACAAAACAATAAGATATTCACTGTTTACATCATTATACCTTACTGAAAATATTAATACAGGGCGGTTTATCTACGTGCGTGTGTGTGTGTGTGTGTGTGTGTGTGTGTGTGTGTGTGTGTGTGTGTGTGTGTGTGTGTGTGTGTGTGTGTGTGTGTGTGTGTGTGTGTGTGTGTGTGTGTATGTGTATGTGTGTGTGTGTGTGTGTGTGTGTGTGTGAGCCCATGGTGACTCACAGTTACAATAATGACTCTGGCAGAGCAGTTGGATGAACAGCTCACGCTGACTGTAAAAGAGAGAGAGGAGAGGGGGCTGTGTTCTCCCTGGCATCTCCAGCTCATAACTCTTCTGCCACTCAGTCACATAGAAACACACATTCATACAGCCTGAAGACAACCCTGAGGACTACAGCACCAAGTTCAGTATAATACACTTTAGACCGAGCAGGGAGTGTGAAAACGCCTCCAGGGAGAAAATAAGGCTTTGTGTGGTAGGTGACGAATCTTTTGCAACAGGTTAGTGTTTGTGTTTCTCGCTGTGCTTATGTATGTGCTCATTTATTTGGGTTATTCTGTGTTATAAAGACAAAGATGATGATGTTGTTACTTACACTCCTACTGTTTCATAACGTGCATAATTTTATGGGGTTTTACGGAAAATGATGTAGCAGTTTCACTTTCAGTCTATTTCAGTCTACAGTCACCTGTAGCCATGTTGCATGACTGATTTCTATCATGATTTGAAAAACTTGTTGGGCTTTAAAGGTATTTTTCTTGAGTAGTATTTACTAGAAAAAAAAGATGAACATGTTTGTGTTGATGGTGGTAGGAAATTAATCAGTGATCTTTAAAGAAGATCCAGCATTGAGGTTTCTTCTAGATTACTATCTAGTATTAGATGTAGCCCTGCTGTCTCTTCTCAGAGAAACATTTTCTCTCTGTAATCTGCACTCAGAAAAATGTGATGCCATTTAGTAAATCTGTGAGATTGATTTTCAAGGCTTGACATCCTTCCTTTATACTAAATTATCTTGGGTATATGTGTGTCCGTACGGCACTTTCTGTCTATATTTTTGCTTTCTTGCTCTCATATCTTAATGTTGAATATGTGAGTGCCAGGTGACCACACCTGGATCCCGTCCTACTGCTGCAAGTGTTTGTGTATAGATACAGAGTATATATGGCTTCAGTACAGTCATTTAAATCCTGCGTTTGATGAAGTCTTCCTTGTCACTGATCTCAGGTAAGACAATAAAGGTCCAAATTAATTAACGGCAGTCTGGCAGGTCTCTAAAATCCCCTGGTTGCTCATCCGCCAACAACAAATATGTAAATAATTTATTACCATATTTTGACAAAAGTAATTCAGTTTCTGCTTCTCTTACGCACTCATCTTCATACATAACCATCACCGTGTTGAGACAGATACATGATTTCATGATCAGGAGACTGGTGCCGCTGCCTCTTCAAAAAGAAAAGCCCAGAAAATATTTCCTATGACTCATCCGTCACAAGGTTGATTGGTTTGCGTAAAGGAAGCAAAGTTGTTGTGTTGGCACATGACTCACATCTCAGTTTAAGTGATGACATCATAGACTGTACGTGGACAACAAGGTGGATTGACTAATCTTTAGTTCAGTGTTGTATAGTTAAAGACAGTTGGGGATGGGTTTCCTCCATGTGGCCAAATGTCCAAAGCCTAACAGCGTCCTGTAGATTCATACGTCTCTTAAAGCAATAGTTAGAGATTTTAAGAAAATTGCTTATTCGCTTTCTTATCGAGAGTTTGATGAGAAAATTGATACCACTGTTCATTCAATATGAAGCTGCAGCCAGCAGCCAGTTAGCTTAGCTTAGCATAGACCGAAAAGCACCTCTTATGTTCACTAAAACCACAACTTGTCGTTTTTATGTTTTACTACAATACTTTATAACAAATTTTTTTTTATAGATTAAATAAACACGATATAATGTGTTAATTTGAGAGCTTCAGACGGAGCCAGGCTAGCTGTTTACAGTCTTTATGCTAAGCTAAGCTGCTGGCCTTAGCTTCATATTTAACGGCCATGAGAGCCATATCAAATTTTCGGCAAAAAAGTGAATAAGGGTATTTCCCAAAATGTTAGCTAATATGTGTCTACATTTCACATAAGTATTGGTAGTAGATCATCTCCACCAGACTAGTGTTTCCCTCACGTGCTGAACTTTAAACTGTTCTAATGCATCAGGAACCTAAATGTCAATTCTGCTTTGTTTAGGTCAACAAGCATCCATGTTCAAGTCATGATGAATAGGGAACCTTTCTACTAGATTCACTCCTTCCTCCCCTCCCCTTCCTCATCTCGCTGCCTCATGAGCACATGATTACACATATTCATGGGGTTATACCTTCCGCCATGAAGGATAATTGCTCTGCTTGCCCTAGGCGTGAACTCACTTAAGCATGCTGAGGAGCATTCAGTCCAGTAAGATCATGAAGCTGCAACGAGAGACGCACCACCTTCAATAAGAGCTCAAGGGAATGATACGTTACAAACATCATATCTTCCACCTCCAAAAGTCTCCACTGACAACTGCTCTTCATATCCAACTGACTCACTCTGAATTCTTGGACACTTGTGGACTCCAGACAAAAATATTGGGAAGATACATTGATAACTCTGGATGCCTCCTGGGGTCTCTCTCATTTAGCTGTGGCTCAGTCATCGTCCCAGTTTGTTGATGCAGAGCATTTACCATCAAACCCAGAGGAGGGTAGAATTTAATTTCCTTTCACTTAACTCATCCAGGTTTGTTTTAGTGGGACGTGGCAAATACAGTATTGTACTGCAACAAATCTCTTTGAATCAAGCCATGGTTCATCCTGTATCTTCTTGTCTCTGCATGTTGTTTTTATATTTATTTAGATTTGGCCCATGAACATAGTAGGAAGGAAGGGGAAGAGGAGGTGTGATGAACCCCTTCAGCTACTGTTCAAATGAAGCCATCTGGGAACAAACATGAGTCATAGCATTATTATTAGACCTGCTAGACTTAATACATTTATGCTGCAAATTTAATGTCAACAATATTTCTATAGCTCAGACCTGATTATTCAACCATAAAGCATGTTTTTATCCACTTCTCGCTTTCTGCTGCTGTTTCTTTGCAATGCCTGTTGTTTTCTGTCACATTTCTATTTTTTTTCTTCATATTAAGGCAGTAATTAACACCTTTTACATCCTTTTGTATTTAACCTTATATGCTAACCTGACTGAATGGACAATTTGTCCTTGTAAGATGATGATATATGCCCTGACATGAGAGGGGAAGCACTAGGTGTCCACCCTGCTTCTGCATCAATTCATACTCAGTTTGCCCTTTTCTCCAGCACCTTCTACTATCAAAGGACTAGCTTGAGTGTTTGGAAAACATGCTTGTTCACCTTTTTTCCAAGAGTTAACGGGGAAGATCGATACCACTTTTATTTCTGTCTGTTAAACATGAAGCTAAGCTAAAGCCAAAAGCAGCTTAGCTTAGCATAAAGACTGGATACAGGGACAGCTAGCTTGTCTTCCAGCACCTCTAAAGCTAAATGACATGGCCCTTAATGTATGTAATGAAATGCATACAAAAATATATTTGAAGTGATATTTTACCAAGACATCCGTATCAATATATCAAAGACACATGCGGTGATTATGTCATACAACTGCTGAATTAGGATACTGGCACCTTTTTTGGTCCAATTCAAGCACTGGAACACATCCCCCCATAAAACCACAATGTCGATTTCACACTTTGAATTTTGTATGAATTGTGTTCATCAGTGAGCTTTGGTGCAGTGGAGGTGCTACCTCAGACAGAGCCAGGCTAGCTGTTTCCATTCTTAATGCTAAACTAAGCTAACCAGCTGCTGGCTGGCTATGTCATATTTAACATACAATCATGAAAGTGGTATCAATCTTCTCATATTATTCAAAGCATGGTATTTTTTCCAAAATGTCAAACTACTCCTTAATAACACCCTTATTAATGTTAAAATATCATCTCAGAAGTAGTGTCAGTCTGAAACTTGTTATGGCGTTTTTACTGTAATGTGTGTGTGTGTGTGTGTGTGTGTGTGTGTGTGTGTGTGTGTGTGTGTGTGTGTGTGTGTGTGTGTGTGTTAAGTTTAGTCACTTTAGGTGGAGTAACAGGAGACGTGCAGGGGTTTCCTCCAAGCTTGTCTCTACAAAAACATCCCTTTGAACTTCATGAGGTCCACTTGGTCACTGTTTTGGCTCTGTTTTTTTTTATTTGGCTCTGGTTTTCAATGTAACCACACCCTCTGCTGTTCGTTTGTAGAATCAATGGGCCATCGTGCAGCGAGAGGCAGCCTCCCTCTACAAACAACAACAGCTACATTTGATCTACACTGCATCCAACTAGCAGCAGGAGGCTTACCAGTCCATACAGTATAACACAATATCAAAGGATGTCTTTTTCTGTATCCACCTTGTCTTGTATTGAATGTTTAAGCACAATGCACTTGTCTATAAAATCAGAAGACTGCACTCAGAAACTGATTTCATTTGGTGACGTAGATGTTTGTACCCAGTCTCTAGCACCATATGAAAACAGTGTTCTGGGTGGTGGTATATCAGCATGTGAGCACAATTTCTCTCCACACACGTATGTTTTATGGAACAATCAACATGTACACAGAAATAATACCCTATTTCTTAAGGACTGGTAAGACCAAGGTGTTGTGTTCATTTGTTAACTTCTAAATGAGAGGGGGGGACCTAGCTACCTATGAAGAGTTTATCCATCACAGAGGATTGGACATTTCTCGAGCTCAACATTCCAGAATACTTCAAAGTATATCCACTAATTTGCTGACTCTCATTAAAGCGTAATTGTCATATGAACCTTTTGTTGGGATGATTCAAATTGGGGCTGGGTGGAAAGGTTCTCGAGGAACGTTCTTGTAACAATGCTCATATCAGAAGTGTTATTACTTCTATTGAGAGTCAGAGTCCTATTTCCTTTTATCATTGAAAAGTAATGTTTCCTGACATTAGCAGGGATGTTTGGATTGAATTCAATAGATTGTTTTGTCCCCAATAAGGTTAAAGAAACTCAACATTAAAATTTTACATATTTTACACAAATTTTACACAGATATTGTCCATGCAATGAATGTATTCTAGCCTTTTCTCAGTATCAAGAGTTTCTCATTGAAAGACTCTCAGGCGGCTTTTGGGAAAGAGAGGTTATGATAGATTTACATTCATTTCATCTCTCCTCCTTGACTTGGCTAGATCTGAACTGAAATTTAAAATTTCATAAGTTCCCATTTAACACAATATTTGTTCTCAGTTTTAGCTTCAATTACAGTATTGGTGAAATCTTTTCTTTAATTCAGCTTTTTACAGCTTCATGTTGTAAAACGGAACTATTTAACTTCCAGTATGAAGTATGGACACGACAAGAGGAGGGGAACAGAGAGATATGACTATGAATAGCTTTGTGATCTGTAAAGTAGCCAAATGTGTGCTGTTGAATTCGCTGTACGTTTTTTGGAAACCAGCCAATAATCAATTCTGGATTGAAAGGATCTTGTATTATTAGACAAAGTGTATACTCTATCATTGGGGTACAATTCTCTCCAAATATCCATCAAATCAAATCTTTGCATTAAAAGTTTTAAACAAGCACATACATTGTTATTTTGCCTTGATGGCCATCTGTCAATTACATTATCAAGAGCAATGTTAAAGTCACCTCCAATTAAAAGGAAGGCATCAAGGTATTTGCCTGACCATAATATTACATTATTGTAGCTAGTGTCAAGCAAGTTCAAGATTTAAGAGGTTCATTGTCATATGAAATGGGTTTCCTCAGGAGGGTAGCTGGCGTCTCCCTTAGAGATAGGGTGAGAAGCTCAGTTATCCGTGAGGAGCTCGGAGTAGAGCCGCTGCTCCTTTGCGTCGAAAGGAGCCAGTTGAGGTGGTTCGGGCATCTGGTAAGGATGCCCCCTGGGCGCCTCCCTAGGGAGGTGTTCCAGGCACGTCCAGCTGGGAGGAGGCCTCGGGGGAGACCCAGGACTAGGTGGAGGGATTATATCTCTAACCTGGCCTGGGAACGCCCCCCAGTCGGAGCTGGTTAATGTGGCTTGGGAAAGGGAAGTTTGGGGTCCCCTGCTGGAGCTGCTACCCCCGCGACCCGACCCCAGATAAGCGGATGAAGATGGATGGATGGATTGTCATATGCACAGTAAAGACAACTTACACCATGCAATGAAAAGCTTGCTTTGCTAGTCTTCCTTACACAACAAATAAAAAAGTAATAAATTTATGCTCTTGAAAAAGAGATTAAAAAAAAATGGAGATAAGAAAATGGATAAAGTGCACTGTGCCTAGACAGCTCTGTATGTCGTGTGAGTCCAGGAGTTTAGGAAGGGAAGAAAGAGTGTGTGGGGGGGATATTGCAGTGTTCAGGAGTGTGTGGGTCCTCCTGATGACCCTGGTGATGTACATGTCCTGTAGTGATGGGAAGGCTGCTCCACAGATGAGTTGGTGCAGTTTTTATAACACGTTGGAGAGCCTTCCTGTCCCGAGCAGTGCCGTCTCCATACCACACTGTGATGGAGCTGCTCATGACACTCTCCACTGTACATCTGTAGAAGTTGCTGAGGATTTTGGTTGACGTGCCAAATTTCCTCAGCCTCCTTAGGAAGTACAGTCTCTGCTGGGCTTTCTTAAGGAGCTGGTGGCAGTTGTGAGATCCTCGCTGATGTTTGTTCCGAGGAATTTAAAGGTTTTCACTCTCTCTACCTCTGTCCCCCCGATGTATAGTGATGTGTGCTGCACCTTCCTCCATCTCCTTGGATCGATCATCATCTCCTTGGTCTTTCTGTAGTATATCCATATTAGTGATAATTAAAACAACCTTATTTAATTTAATTACTTGACATATATAGTGACCTTTTACATCAATATGTGAGTATTACCTGTAAAGTTGTTTTTCAATGTGCCCACATCTGCTGAATGTACCGACCCATGTGAGAGCCAAATATCATTTCCCATCTGTGACCTCCAAAAATTAACCTCATTAGCTGTAGAATTAAGAAAAAGACTAAATCTGTTATATAATGCTTTGCGAACAAGAATAAGGCTTTGCGCTTCCTATTTTTCCTTAAACCCCTGGCATTAAGAGAGACAAAAGATAAAGACAGATTGAACTATGAATAGCTAGATAATAAGTCACAAGTAACTTACCACAAACTATTGCAAAGACACCGAGAACTGCACCATTTATAGTTATAAATATGTGAATATTAAAGCAAAAGCTATGTAACGTTAGCCCTTAAGCCTCTTTAGTAGGCTATAAATTACTATAACATTAGACCAAATCTTAAAAAATAAGTGTTCCACCCCTCCCCCCATGTATCATCAGCTAGCTTGCAACATTTTTACTATTGCAGCAGTCACTATAAAACGTTTGTATTGCTCTTTTGAAGTATTGGCCAAAACCAAAGAAATCTAACACATCAAATGAAAGACTATATGCTACAGTATCAAAGGCTTTATATGTCTATGAATGAATGAATCAAACTCATGATAGGTATTGTGAGATATTGTTTATGATGAATATTCCCATTAAAATTGTACCTAAAGATTCCTACACCAGCTGAGTGTTCCATGTGCTAACCAGATGTCGTCTCCCCACTGTGACCTCCAAAAATTACAGTCATTGGCTGTTGAGTGACATTCTTGAAAAAAACTAAATCTGTCTTATTTTTCTTTGAAAACAAAAACAAAGCCTTGCACTTTACAGTATTTTAATACTGTTGGCATTAATAGACATTAAAGACAAAGACATAGAACAATATCAGGTATAACCTGAAAACTGGAATAATACACAAGATTCTCTCTAAACACTTAGTTAGAAAGTTGTTGTAAACTCTGCAATAGAAAACCAAACCCCTAACAAAAGACCACGGGCATGTATGTAAATTCTGTAGAAATATTTTGAGAAATCTACCCCAAAAATAAAGCTATGTCCTTTGAGGAAAACTTTTAAAGACATTTCTTCTCCAAGTAGGCTACACAACGGCCATTGACCTGATTTTTAAAGTATAGCTACAAGAGCCATAAGTAACTTTGATTAGTTACCAAGCATACATCTTTTTACACAAAAAGGAAATACATTTAATTCTGTCTTTTTAACTTGTGCTTTTTATCTGTACCCTTCCTTTTTCTGTTCTACCCATCTTTTCTGAACGCTTAAACAGAAAATGATATTCAGCATTGAGAGCATTAAGTCTAAACTTGAAAACAAAAAGGCCTATAAAGCCATTTACAGATGACCCATATTCATGTCATCCAATCAGTGGAGAGTTGCTATACAGTACATGAATAAACTGAGATATGAGATGTTTTTATAATGCCATAAAGTATGTCACATTTGTTTAAATTACTGTACTCTCCTGCTTCCTTCACTAACTGGTTACAGCTGCTCTGCTGCTTCTTGTTAAATCTTTTTTTCCCTCTCTGTGTCTCCCATTGACTCATACTTTTATCACGAGTCCACTTTCATTGATAAATTCTGAACACTTTAGGCACTGTTGTTGTAACAACAACAACAATGTAACATTTCCTGAACATTGGCCAAATAACCGGCAATTGAGAGATGATGGTGAATGCAAAAATGTAGTGTAACAGTGGCAATAATACACAACATCTAGCTAAAGTTTGCTTACATACTGGTCATACCAGTCAAAGTTGGCTAAGCTACAGTGCGTTGATTGATGCGTTGATGAAGGAAGAACGAGGTTTTTCAAAAACTACAGAGTCACCTACTGGCATGCTTTTCATCCCATAACAAAAAAAATTAGTGATACAAAAAAAATTACATTACATGTTTATAAACAACTGAAATTAACTTTTTGTGGTAATAAAATTGTAAAATTACATTTAGGTGTTGTGTCCGTAATAAATCTCACAGAAATTGCAGAGATCTTCAACAGGGGCTCTGGGACCCTTAGGGGGTCCTCAGAGTCAACGCAGGGGGGCTTCTAAATTATTGTTAATATTTGAAAGTTTAAAAAAAAAAAGTAAAATGTCTTACTTTGTTTGTTTGTATTATTAGCAAATATAAATTCCCATTGATGATAGGCTTACCGGCCTATGGGTTAAGTAGTAACTAAGACAGCCATCCACAGATACAGTATATCCTAAGGATTCACTGTGCCACATGTATGTTTAACATTAAAAGATGATTTATAAAAAGCATGCTGACAATTATTATTTTAATAGCTTAGTATTCTATGCACTAAAAAGGTATGTATGAAGGCATTAGGCCACCCTGCACTTTATTGTAGGTCCAGTTTAATATGCAACTTCATTTTTTACAATATTAGTAGTTGGGGGTCCCTGCTCCATCTCTCTTTCAGTTAAGGGGTCCTTGGTTTAAAAAATTGAAGAACCCTGGTCTAATGTATTGTAGTGGGTATACTGTACTGTGTGGACCTATATATATGGGCCAGGATGGGCCTTGGGGGGGGGGGGCATTTCATAGTGGGAGGTCTGGGTGTCCTTCCCCAGGAAATGTTTGAGCGTGAAAGACTGCATTTTCTACATTCTGACACACTTTTATGCAGCAATTTACGGTGGAAATACCTGTATTCAGTAGCCGATGCCAGCGGAACTTAGCCCCGCCCACAACATTCGAGGTCGGGAAGTTCACATTCTGACTAGAATCTGAGTATGACCACGTCAGGCTATTTATTCAGCCTATGCAAAGAAAAAAAACACAGATGACAATCCAAAATATATCAAAATTATAATGGAAAGTATGTTGTTACGTGCCATTGCGCATTTTTAAGTGGGTATATGGAAATCCTGGAGCTTTCTTAGTGGGTATAATAGGCCTATACCACGTAGACTACACCACTGCCTCTCCACCCTTACTTCATGAAGACACAACAGCAGTGATGTCAGGCACCATATTTCATGTGACTGACAGGTATGTTGATTAAAGTGGAATGGATGGCCGCACTGAGGTGATGATGTGCTCATGAAGGACAGAGCTGTAGGGTCCGAGGAGCTCAGCTCCTGACTGATGGTCGGGTCGTCCTATAGGGCACGGTCAGACAGGCTCCCTGAGTACCTAGATCAAATCCTGATCCTTACACGGAGGTAACAAAAAGATGTACATCACCATTCTTACCTTAAGATGATATGTTATTGTAATGAAAATCATCCAGTATTATATATCAAAAGCAATATGCATAATATGAAAAAAGCTACACGCAAGCATCCAAAAAGTTGGTCTGTAAAATGTCAGGAAATAGTAAATAATGCCCATCACAAGTTCAAGGTGAACTTGACCAGAGGAATGCTTGGCATTTTGCTCAATAAATGCCTTTATTGATTATAATTTTTCTGTTGATCAACAAATTAATTAATATAATTAGTTATTTCAGCACTACTGCATACTCTCTGTCTTGAGAAAATTTACACATTGTTTTGGAAGTTATTGAAACAGAAATTTTACTTTTACATGGCCAATATCACTTCCATTTGTTTGTTTGCGAAATTATTTGTGGCAAGAAAATAAGAACATATGACCTAGAGATTAAATTGGCTTCATTAATATCAATCTGATGGAAAAAATGTATATGACAAAAAAAAGTATTTGTCAATTACAAGTGGGAAATATTTATATATTTCTCCCCAGTTTACACACTGAATTGATAGTATATGTTTTATGCAATCCACTGTTGTTTATTATTATTAGTAGTAGTAGTATTAGGCTATTATTATTTATAAAATTATAAATTTACGGTTGGCTTGTTTTCCATTATCCCCCGTTGGAAAGAAACATAATTAATGATACATTCAAGGTCCTTCTTCGTCTCCCTTGCCCCTCCCACCTCATGGCTCTGAGCCCTCTTCTGATTGGTCCATTTCCAAAGATCCGCCATATTCAAACTTCCGTCGTAGTGTGTGTTCTGTTGTCATCGATCGTTTGCTTTCTTTGCTACATCGGGCCAGTTTTCATACGTCTGGAATTTGTCTTTTATTCGCTTAGCCATAACTACGTCCCTGTATAACTGATCTCAAAACGAAGCCTCCTGCAAAATGGAAGAAAATGAAGAAGTTGGTGGAAGGACGATGGGAAAGAAAAAGCAGAAACTTCGTAGGATGTCATCGAGGACGTCCACCACCAGTGTCATCAGCGCTGCAGAGCCTTCTCCACAAACACTCCGGAGAAAAGACTCCAAGAAGTAAGTATATCACGTCACATACATTTGATATCATAATATGTAATTGTTTATTTGGAAGCTTTGTTTGTAATGTTATACGACTTAAGCACATTTCGAGCTAACGTTATCGGGTTAGCCGACTGTGACGGGCTGTTGTTGTAACCTAACTGGCAAAGGTTGCTTTCAAGTACACCTCGGATGCCATATTTTCGGAGGTTGTCACCACTATTTGCCATGCTTGTATGATGTAACTAAAAAATACAGAAACTAAATGTATGTTATTATAACATAATGCATGTTATTATAACATAATACACGTCTGTATTAGCTGTCTGACTATTTTTAGAATCAAACAGAAAATCCACATCATAACCACCATAATAGCCACAGTGGCTCAATTTATTAGTGAAAACATGTAATAACTAAGTTAACGTTACAGTTAAAACTAAGAATCAATTGTGGCTGCAATAAATTATAATTTATTAACCTCAATTATTGATTAAACGATGGATTAATAAAGTCGATTTTGAGTAATTATTTACTAAAATTTTAATATTTAAAAATGCCCATCACAACTTGTGAAAGCCCAAAAAAGATGTCTTCATGTTTGACAAACAGTCTAAAACCTAAATATATTCCATTTACAATGATGTGAAATAGAAAAAATAAACAAACGATCACAATTTAAAAGATAGAACCAGCAAATCTTGCATTGTAAATGCGGCACTATTGCATAATAAATTACTAATAGATGAATTGACTAATCTCTAGAATCAGTGGTAGTTAGTTAGACGCATTAATAAGTTACATCAGCATACTAATAATATCGGCGGATATCATTATCAGTTTGATGCTGCTGGCTAACGCTGAAGTTGGTATTTTCATGATTTCTCTGCCTGTATTGTATGCATGTTATGGTTGACACACAGTGCGATTAGAAAGGCATGTCTGCATAGTTAAACCTAGGCATGGGCCGGTATGATAACCTTCAGCAAAAATATCACGGTTTCACGGTATTACGGTATTGCAATTACAGCTATAAATGTATTATTTTTGAAATGTCTGGGTAAAAAAACCAACTTTTTTTTTTTCATTGAACACAGTGTATTTTATTTTGAAACACACTGCACACTGGCAGGGAGAGGGATTTATACACTGCACTTTCTGTCCTAGACTCATAAAAAACAGCTCATACCTGAGGAATAGTATGACAGAACATTTTAGCGGTTTTGAAACCGTGACTTTTTTAAACTGCGGTATACCTTGAAACCGGTAACCGGCCCATGCCTAGTTAAACTTGTTAACTGCACCTATGTTTGTTCTTCCAGACTGCAGATAGGGTTGAGAAACTACTCAATATTTGTGTTGGCTTCAAATATATTGCTACATTCCCAAAATGTAGTAACTTATAATTGCAAAGTGCCAAAAATAATAATAGAATATTTTAATCTACATGATTAGTAGTTTGTAATTATTACTCTGTCTACAAGTTGACATGCTTTTTGCCCCCTACAAATCACATCTCAAGGACTTGGCTTGCAGATAAATGCAACTTTACCAGTTATTTTGTATTACTTTCTTTGATCTTTCACTCCCCAGTTTATAATTCTGTTAATTCCAAAATGACTTGAATGATTACAAGGAGTAGGTTGTGTAGCTGTTTGTTCAGCTGACCTTGGCCTTGACAGCACCCTCAGGGTGTCATTCACTACGAAGAAGACTTTCTGTAGCTGTCTTGTTTTGTCACGATAACTGACTTTTATTCTGCCGCAGCAGAGAGCAGTCCAGCTCCTCCTTATATGGTTTTAAATATTAACATCCCTCAGTCGCCATCCACAACGTTTGACATATTTGAAACATAACAGTGGCTGGAGCAAAAACAGCACGTTATAGGCATCCATCATATTAACAGAGATGAAATGCATCCCTATGAAAAGACTCATTCTCTTCAGTCGTGTTTGTGTGCCTCGACCTACTGTTTGTGGTGTGTTTCAGCCGCCAACGTCTGCACGTATAATCAGAGTCTGTACATCTTTATCAATAGTAGACAAAGAAACGTCCTCAGCAGAGTAGTAGACAGTCACTCTGCAATAAAGTAGATATAAACTTTTTGTCATTGTGCTTGACCATTGCTTATTTGTCTAATTTCCTGTAGACCGCCACTGCAGAGAGGCAGCTCCTTCACTTTTCTCACTCCTGGGACTCCGTGGGACTTCAGTCTAGTGAGTTAATGTTGAAAACACAACACCATGATGTTAGATTGCAGTGGTCATGTCCTCGCACCTATGATCTGTTGAAGCCATACGTGACCGTTTATTCATATCTTCTATATGTATCAGTAATACGTGGAAGTATTTCAGGCTGCAATCCTTTTACATGTAGTATCTTAGAGATGTTGCTGCAAATCTGTTGTTTGAATTTTCGTTAGACTTGTCAAAGTAACAAGTTTGTATTCTTATGTTGGCACAGAAGAGAAAGCGCAAAGAGAAGGAGGATGACACAGTCAGTCTGTCCAGCTTCGATCTCAAGGTGAGAGTCAGGGCAGCTTCCCGTCTGTTCGTTGGGTGCAAGTCTAGTGTTGCACCCTCGAACGTGTCCTCACAACAAACTTTAATCCTTCTGCATGATTCAGGTACTTGCCACAGACAGCACGACGGCTCTTGTGTGTGTTATGAGCTCAGGATAATCCCCGTATTAGACTGGTATGAGTGTCTGAGGAAATTATAATGATGACAGAAAATCTGAACCACATTGTTCCTCAGCATAATCAGTCTCTTGACTCTGTGAAAGTGGTTTAATACACTTCCTATACAACCTCAACAACTTACATTTTAGTACCATAACATTAAACTTTAATATTTGAGAGTGGAGTAAAACAAGTGCATTTATCCTGACACTTTTAGAGTGGTTTCAGTATCATTATAAACGGCACCAAATGAAAGCATTTCTTTATAATATATCAAAAAAGGTATTCTAAGTAATAAAGGGGAAAAAGTAGAAGTGACAGAAATAGGACATCAGCATTTTTTAATCAGGTGTTAAACAAAATGAGTTGGTAAAGGTTTTACAATGTGTAATTGAGAGCCTTGTATGAAACAATAGCCTGTTAATAGTCGAGTTAAACAATTTATTTTCTGGATTCCCAGGAACCCAGTAACAAGCGTGTCCGACCTCTGGCCAAAGTTTCATCTCTAGTCAACTTGATATCTCCTTCAAAGAATGGAGCAGTGCGGCGCTTTGGCCAGACCATCCAGGTAAATGCCATACTCTTGTGACACTCTACACATTTACTGTGTAGAAATTTAAATGAGTAGAGAGCTATTGTTTGACTGTAAAAAAAGTATATATTTTCCCCAGTCAATGTCATTACGTGGTGGTGACAACAAGTCACCAGGGATGTCCCTCAAAGTCGGCAGCAAGACAGCAGGTCCCACTCCCACTAAACGCAGAAACAGCACGCTGTGGTCGGAGACGCTGGACGTCCATCAGAAGAGCGCGTTCTCCACCAAAGAGATCAAGAGACAAGAGGTTTTTTGTAGTTTAGTCTTTTTAAAGCACAGCCCAGTCATCTTGAAAGTACAGAGAGCAGAACAAGTGACCTCTCCTGCTGTGATTTCTGTTGTTTCTTCTTCAGGCAATTCATGAGCTTTACAGGGGAGAGCAGGATCTCATAGAAGATCTTCAACTTGCACGAAAGGTCAGAAAATCTTTATTTAAAATAGGGATGCACCGAATCCAGATTTTTGGGCTTCGGCCAAATACCAAATCAAATGGTTAAGATTCTGCCGAATACCGAATCCTACTCCCATCCTCAGTCCATTAACACAGTAAACACATTAAGTAAACGACGTTGCACAACTCGTATTCTTTCGAATGTTTCATACGCAAATGTTTGAACAGCGGCAATGTTGTGTATTGTTTAGGGTCCTTGCCACCACGAGACAAATCGGCATTGCAAATTGAACATGTAGCTCGACTTGAATCGCCTTCTTTTGACTGAAAGTACTGCCAAACAACACTTTTTCTGCTCCCGAGTTCCATTTTCACTTTCTCACAGCCTACTGCATTGGCTCCAAGTACGTAAACACCTTCCCGTAATCAACGGCGGCGTCATTACGACGACCAGCGTAGCGCGCGTAGTGCAAGCTTAGGGTTCGGTGGAACAAAAATTCTACGGTTCGGCAGAAACCAAACCCCGTCAAAAAGTCCAATATTTGGCCGAATCCTGGATTCGGTGCATCCCTGATTTAAAATTCTACAAAGTAAAAAAATCTAAACATTTATGCTTCCTTTTTTGTAAACTTTTTTTGTGCTCACACTGCTGCTTTTCTCACATTTAGGCATACCATGATCCAATGCTAAAACTCTCCATCATGACAGAGGAGGAACTAGCTCACATATTTGGGGACCTGGATGCATACATCCCCTTACATGAGGGTAAATTACCACTAACCATTCTTGGGCTTTAACTGCTTTAATTGATGCCTTACTGCCGTCTGACCTGTGTGTGCGCCTTTTTATTTTATTTGCAGACTTATTGATGAAACTGACGGAGGGAACTGGCCCCGATGGAACAGTAGCTCAGATTGGACAGATAGTTATAGACTGGGTATGTGTTGATTTTTACCCTACACCCATTATCTTCAGATAATGTGATCAATTTCGACATGTAAAAAGATTGTAACTGTTATTGTATCTTCTCAGCTGCCTGGTCTGAACGCTTACAAAGGCTACTGCAGCAATCAGCTTGCAGCCAAAGCCCTGCTGGACCAGAAAAAGCTGGACAGGCGGGTCCAGGACTTCCTGCAGCGTTGCCTAGAGTCGCCCTTCAGCAGAAAGCTGGACCTCTGGAGCTTCCTCGACATCCCACGGTCACGCCTGGTGAAATACCCGCTCCTGCTGCGAGAGATCCTCAGACACACTCCTCCTGATCACCCAGATGTTACCAGTCTGGAGAGAGCTGTATGTTATCCACATGAGAGTGTTGTTTCTTATGTTGAATCTGATAAATAACATATTATGCCAATATTTTCACTGATTATTTAAGCTTGTGTGTTTTGCTAAATAGCCAACCGATTGGTCTTTCTTTAACTATCCAGATCACTATAATCCAGGAGATTCTGTCTGATATCAACGTGAGAAAAGGGGAGTCTGAATGCCAGTATTATATAGACAAACTGGAGTATTTGGATGATAAGCAGCGGGACCCTCTCATAGATAACTGTAAGACTCTACTTTGTCACGGCGAGCTGCGGAACAAGAGTGGCTCGGTGAGAATTAGGATTACTCTCCTTATTTTTTACCATCCACATACGTGTAGTTTGTCTTGTATTCACATATGTTTCATTCTCTATTAATGTGTTTCTTCACAGAGGCTGCATGTGTTCCTCTTCTCTGAGCTCCTGGTTCTGACCCGACCGGTGACCCGGAACGACAGGAGCTGCTTCCAGGTGTATCGACAGCCCATCCCAGTTCTGGACTTGGCTCTAGAGGACCTGCAGGATGGAGAGATCCGCATGGGGGGGTCCTTCAGAGGGGCTTTCACCAATGGAGAGAAAGGTGGGTTGAGTTCAACTCCACCTGCTGGCAGAGCTCGGCTGAGGCATTTTGTGTCACTCATTATTGACAGGGATTTTTAAGTGTTTGGTTATTTCATTTATCCAGCAAAAATGCTCATTTCAGATGTGAAGATTTGCAGCTTTTCTCTCATTAATATCATAAAGAATTTGATATTTTGGACTGTTGGTCAGACAAACCAATTTGAAGACATCACCTTAGGCTCTGGGAAAATGTTCTGACTTTTTAAAGACTAAAGGATGAATAGATAATTCACAGATGAATCTATAATATAAACAGTATTCAGGTGCTGCCTCAATGTGGAAGTAGGATATCATTATCACTTTGTGTCCTACACACTCTTTGGATTTTCTGTGTTTTTCAAAGTAGCGCTTGATACCTCGTTACTCTCTGAACATGACCTGAGCTGTGAGTGGATTTAATCAATCATTTGTGCTCTGTATTTTGTCTGTTGTTTTTAACTTTTTAAAACAGTGTAATATAAACTCTCCGTTCTCAGCATGGCAACCACGCAAACTCTTTTTTTGTGTGTTTATAACATATAGCTTAATTTTTTTTGCTTTGCACACCTTTATTCAAGTCACAGTATCTCTATTTATTTGTCACATGCACATCACAGGACTTTCAGTGAAATGTAAAGTGACAAGCATCACAAGACAAAATTAGGGATAGACTGATTATTAGCCCTGGCCGATTATCAGGCCGTTTTTTGGCAGTTTCGCAAATTATTTGTATCAGCATTTTATTTGCTTGATAACTGAAGTTAATTAATTAAAAAAGTGTGTTACTTTGGCTCTGCTACAGCTCTGTGTCTGTCCCTCTGCTTCAGTTTCACTCACCACTGAGTCTGACTTAAAGATTCCGGCACAAAACAAACCTAGGGGTTATTTACAGATGTGTACCCACTTGGTCGCTCTCTGGGACATGTTTTCATGCTAATCAAATGTGTTTGTAGCTTGAAAGAAGCTAGCGTGGACCGCTGATTAGCTTACAGCGCTAGTATTCGGGGCATAGGGAAAGTAAAAACAAATCGCTATTTATACCACTAAAAAGGCTCAAAATATCACCACACTTTAACGGTAGCATAATGAGGGTCCCTAAATGTTAACCGAAGCATTGAGTACATTGTAAGTGTACAGCCAGTTTATTAAAAAGATAGTTTAGAAAGACAGTAGCTCCCAAGACGGCGGCCGCCTGTATATGAGAACGCGACTGTCTTTATAATCTATCTTTTTAATAAACTGTCTGTACACTTAAAAAGTTCTCAATGCCCTCATTATGCTACTGTTGAAGTTTGGTAATATTTTGAGCTTTTTTAGTGGTATAAATAGCGATTTGTTTTTACTTTCCCTGTGCCCCGAATACTAGCGTTGTAAGCTAATCAGTGGTCCGCGCTAGCTTGTGTCCTTTAATGTCCCGCCCACAACACTATCTGACTATCTTTTACTGTGTATTATGTTGAAAGTTTGTAATTTATTAAATAATTGCTCAAAGCACACAAAGTTTTTAGTTGGAGTTCTTAACATTCTAAAATCTTAATTTTGACTTAAAGATTTTCATTTTCATTGTAAATGCATATTGGTTCCAAATATTAGTTATCGGTTTTATTTAATACTAATCGGTATCGATCAATCCCTAGACAAAATGCACATTGTAAAAGGGCTGTTTTTTTGCTCATAAAGATGAGGCATGAACAAAAGGTATAAACAATGTGCCAAGGAAGATGGGCTACACTATGTTAACTTAAATTTACTGTTAAACCTCCATTAACTAATCTTTATGGCCACTTGTGGGCAGCAGAACCGAGCTGTCAACACAAAACTGACATATGGCAATCTAGTTAGCAAACAGTTGCTTATTTACACATCTAGCAGATACGGAGCGACATTATGATTCATTTAGAGTCGTGTTTCTGGCCACCTGTCGAATGTTAGTCAAATATTCAATCTCTTTTAGCTTTGTTTTAGTCTCCACTCCTGAATAAAATATCTGACTTTAGTAGCTAAATGTTCCACTTTGTTTCTCTAGCTAGTCGCTAACTCTGTCTGTGTGTCAGTCATTTGGTGCTAGACAGGTGTTTATCAGAGTTTTTTGGTCGGGGGACAAAAACGCTTCATAAAATGCGGACTCTGATGATAAATCTCTGTTGGTTCATCACTACAAGAGTCACTTTAGACATTATACATACATTCATATTATCCAGACACAAAGTATATGTACAGTAATTTGGGTGGAGTAGAGGAGTTAGAGTAGTGAGCGGGTTCTCTAGCTGCAGGATCAGTTTGTAGTTTTGAAGACATGAGGAAAGAAGTAGTAAAAGTACCATTACACTACCATGTTTGTATCCCAGACTTTGCTGCCTGCTGTCCAGTTAACTGTATTTCTTTCCTTTCTGTGTCGCTCTAGCTAAGAATGTTTTCCGTGTGAGCTCTCTGGATCCTTCCCATGGTCAGTCACACACCCTGCATGTCAATGATGTCTACCACAAGCAGCAGTGGCTCAACTGTCTACGCACTGCAATGGCCCAACAACAGGGGGCTCCACCCAGAGTTCAGCAGGGAGAAGCCGTCAGAGCCAAGCGTCGCTCCTCCACTGTCTCAGCCACCATCTCGGATGAGGAGACAAACGAGAACTGTCCGCCTGTCTATGGCCCTAAACTCAGGCCTCAGACACTCTCCAAAACCAGACTGGACCAGAAGTCACAAGGCTCACTAAAGAGGAAGGAGTCTGGAGTGTAGACTTTTAACCCAGCACACGGGTTTCTCTGTCGATGAATTTTCATGCAACCACTGTTTTTATGCTTTTGCTTTGTCTTTGTAGCTGCACTGAAGATCTTTCCAATCACTTCCGTCCAAATGTATTGTCAAATTTTAATCTTTAAAAAGTGTAATTAGTTTACAAAAAAAGTGATGTGTCAGTGTGACTGAATGTATGTTTACACCAGCATGTGTGTGGAATTAGGGTTTTATGTGTCTACCTATGTGTAAACAACTTTTATTACATTTAAACATAAAATTAGCTTCAACGTTCATTCCGGTGTCGACACTTTTAAACTTTCTTTGTTTTTTTGCTGCAATCAAAATGTCAGTGGATCTATATTATAGGCAGCATGTGTGTAATTGTCAGTTATTTGTGTCAAGATAAGGGATCAAGAAACTGAGAAACTGTGATGACCTCAGCTGTGTGCAGGAAGCCATTGAGACGAGTCTAAAAATGTTTGAGATTAGATGTAAAATAATGAGCAGAACATGAGTAAGAACACTGACCATGAATATGATAACACCTTTCCTGGGGAGGGATCTAATGAGTCTAGATGTATTCAGTGAAATGTTGTTAAACAAAAAAAGATAAAACATGTAGTTTGTTAGGAGCCCTAAGTATGATTGACTGTTAGATTATATGTTACAACACACCAACATCCTCTCGGTTGTACTTGGTCACTTCCTTTTTACTGTTTTACGGAGCTGTTCAACAGTGTGTTGCAACATTTGTCTGGCAAACAGAAGCTGAGGGAAACTCTGAAGTGTGTTGAAATCCTACATATTGTATTGTAGTTTTGTTACTTTTCAGTTCAGAATTAAACAATTGTAAAGGCCATTTGATATAATGTCTTGAAATATTAAAAACCCAATGTAAAAAGAAGCATCATTTTTCTACCTTCTCACTGTATAATTCTTATCAAATGCTGACTGCTTGATGAAACCTGTTGATATACAGTTAGGTTTGGAAATATTTGGACAGTGACTCAATTTTCATAATTTTGGACCTGTGCGCTAAAACAATGGATTTGAAAAGAAATCATCGAGATGGAATTGTAGTGTAGACTTTCAGCTTTATTTTACATCAAAATTGGAGGAAGGGTTTAGGAATTACACACCTTTTCATACATAGTCCCCTTATTTCAAGGGACCTAAAGTAATTGGACAAATTAATATAATCACAAATAAAATGTTCATTCTTAATACTTTGTTGAGAATCCTTTGCAGGCGATGACTGCCTGAGTTCTGGAACCCATAGACATCACCAAATGTTGGGTTTCCTCCTTTGTGATGCTTTGCCAGGTCTTGACTGCAGCTGTCTTAAGCTGTTGTTTGTTTGCAGGTCTTTCTGCCTTAAGTTTTGTCTTAAGCAAGTGGAATGCATGCTTGATCGAATTGAGATCAGGTGATTGACTCGGCCATTGTAGAATATTCCACTTCTTTGCCTTGAAAAACTCCTTGGTTGCTTTTGCAGTATGTTTTGGGTCATTGTCCATCTGTACTGTGAAGCGCCGTCCAATCAACTTTGTTGAATTGGCTGAATATGAACAGACAGAATGTTCCTATTCAGAATTCATGAGGCTGCTTCCATCTTCTGTCATATCATCAATAAACACTAGTGACCCAGTGCCACTGGAAGCCATGCACGCCTGCCCGTGCCATTACACTGCCTCCACCATGTTTTATAGATGACGTGGTGTGCTTCGGATCAAGAGCCGTCCCAAGCCTTCTCCATACTCTTCTCTATGTATGAAAATGTTTGCAATTCCTAAACCCTTCCTCCAATTTTGATGTAAAAACCAATATCAAATATGTTGACTTTGAATACTGAAGAAGGGGCTACGAAATGATTTGCATTGAGTTTACGTATTTGCAAAGCTAGATTTACATGTAAGTAAACTGAATGTCTGGCTGTTCCATTTACTACTCCCTTTCATCCTGATGCATGATGGTCCTGCCACAACCCCAGCTGCACGCCAAATCATTCCCATGTGACTGTAGGGGCCTCTCTCACAGTGTCAGCTGCTAAACCTGTAGTATTTATAGCTTGTGGTGAGCCATCAACACTTAACATCTTCCTCAAAATGTATTTTTATTTTTCTTTAAGTAAGACACTGTTGGATGTGCAGTTTACTGCTGCCAATGCAGTATTTCTGGTAGGGTTATAAAGGCAACCATTCATGTAAAAGCACCCGGCATTTGTTTATCCATTAATTCGTCGATGCCCTCAGTTATTTTTGTTAAGCAGTATCTCAGTGGTTCCCCAAGAAAATAAATCTCCTGCTGTCCTTGATGCCTTTGTCGTACAAACCTAGAGGTGATTGATATTACTAGCTGGTTCAGGTTGTATCAAATGACAACAAGCTTAGTGAAGTGAAAATGATGAAATGATTTTCAACACCTTCAAAGAATGTGGCTGTCATTCTTTTCACCAATCTTTATCAGCTACACATTTAACTTGTGAACTGTATAAGAAAACGGTAACCTCTCAGACCTAATGTAAGTAATCTTTTTTGGGCTTCTTTCCAGCATTTCCTACCACACTTATAAATACCTCTTTTTCTAGGCTTCTTTACTGACCTACTTACTACTATCTGGTTAATCTTATCTTTAGAGTTAGTTTGCACAAGTCCTGCCACAGTTTCTGCTGTTGGAAAATATGCTGTATGTGTTTGCTCCAATTGAGCCCTTGGCTATTGCCATTAGGAGTAATCAGAATATTACCGGCATTAAAATAAATGAGATTGACAACAATCTCATTGGCTTATTCGCGGATGATATTGTGATTTTTTTATCCCACTTAGAACAGTCACTACATCACTTGTTTAATACCATTACTTCTTTTAGTAAGCTTTCCGGTTACAAAATTAATGAAAACAAATCTGCTATTCTTTTCCTTAAGCATTCTGAAAGAGTAAATCCCCCAGTTCAAACACCATTCAAAATAGTTAAGAGAGAGCTTCATTTATCTTGGTATTAGAATTACCCCTAAAATTGACGATTTAGTAGAGGCAAATTATAATCCAGTAATAAAGTCGGTTTCTGAATCTATTAATAGATGGTCCATGTTACCAATTTCCATGATAGGGCGTATCAATATACTTAAAATGAATGTTCTTCCGACATTTCTTTACCTCTTTCATTCCATTCCTCTAGGTCCTCCTATTCACTTTTTTCAAAGATGAAAAGCATGTTCTGTAATTTCATTTGGAACAACAGATGGGCTAGACTTCGCTTATCTTTGCTTTATCTCCCCTATGATAGAGGAGGCTTGAAACTCCCAAACCTTCAATAGTATTATTGGGCTGCCCAATTTACTGCCTCTTGTTGGTTCTCACAAGAAAGCCACGTTCCTGGATGAGTTTGGAAAGAAACATGACATCCCCTTTACCACTCAATTCATATTTATATTCAGCTAAATTAAAAGGATTAAAGACATTAACACAATCCCTTTGTTAAAAACTCGATTATGGTATGAGGTTCATAAACATGTGGTCTGGTGAGATACCTGTGTTATCTTAATTTAAACCATTCTGGGGTAACAGCGCTTTTACACCTGGCAAACACGATATGGGCTTCAAAATTTGGGCAAACAAAGGCCTAAATAAAATTGCAGATTTATTTAACAATAACATTCTTATGTCGTTTGAAGATTTGAGGCAAAAGTATGACATCCAACCAAAAAAAATGTTTTAAATACCTGCAGATAAGAAGCTATATATTTAAGATACAGAAATCTTTATCTCTACCTACTCTTAGCTGTATAGAAGAAATAGCAACAAATCAACACCCTAAGAGCAGATTGACGTCAAGTTTTTATGCAATAATCATGGATGGATCAAAGGTTTTCTCAGAGAGTAAGAGATTGGCATGGTGTGAGGATTTAAACTCTGCAATCTCAACTGAGGAATGGCAGAATATTTGCTTAAAATCTGAAACACAAACAATAAATAACCATTTTAAATTACTTCAGTATTAGTGGATAATGAGAACATATGTAACACCAACTCAGCTAAATGAATTCAGTCTCAATAATCCCGACACGTGCTACAAATGTGGTAGAAAGGGCATTATATCACTGCCTATGGGACTGCCCACAAATCCAGGCTTTTTGGAGAGAAGTGATGGATATGATTTTACATGTCACAGGTATAAAGCTATTATTAGACGCCAAACTGTGTACCTTTGGCATTTTTCCCGTAAATCACGATCTCAGCAAGGCAAATAAATCGATGATTACTTTCTGCATCTTACAAGCTAAATATACCATAGCCAAATCTTGGAAATCCACTATCAAACCAAGTGTTAATGTCTGGCTTGCAGGACTGTCAGACTGTCTTGCACTGGAAAAACTCACTTTTACATTAAAGGGTAAATATCTTGTCTTTGACAATATGTGGAGTTCTTTTATGGTGTTCTTAGAGGGGAGGAAAGCATTGGAGGCATGCTCTCCGTGTATGTCAACCATCAAGTCAATCTTAGTATTGCTATGTATTTAGTATACATCTGTCTTTGCTTAGTTTTATTTGAAGTGCTTCTCTTTTCGGGATAAGTTAACATTTGGACCACCGGTGATTCTTAAGGATGACTTATGTTGACTTACTGTGCCAAATGTCACATGTTACAGCCCTGTCATGTTTGTTTATTTTATTGTAGATGAGCCTTACTGTGACTGTTAAGGAGGGTTCAGTTTTAGAGGTTGATTGCCATTGTCATGGGGCATCGGTCAGAATGCATAGGAAAAGCCACAGAGAAGTTCAGTCCATTCAATGAAGATTTATTCAACAAAGGTGGTGAGGCAAATGATAATGGATAACATAACAGGACAGAACAGACACACATGGGTTGGAGAATCTGGGAAGAAACAAATAGAAATTAGAACTTAACAAAGTCAATATTCTGACATGTTCATCATAAAGTAATTAGATAAATTAAAGCGGTCATTCAAATAGACACATTAGCAAGAAATAAGGTGCAAAGTAAAACTCATCTTACCAGCTGCCACCCCATGTGAAGGTGTAGAAAAGACTAACTGGAGTCTTTAAATAAGGAGTGACCAGGTGAACTCAATCAGGTAATTAGGGTGGAAACAAAAGCCAATCAGTTGTGAAGACAGGGGAGGAAAGGAAGTGAGGTAAGTGTAGAAAGCAAGTGTCAAAATAAGATAAAAATAGGAAACTTTAGTACAGTGACAGTTCTGATTTGCACCTGTATTATTTGTTGTAGTGTGATTATTTTCTGAAAATTAATAAACACACTTGTTGAGAACTGTATGTTTTTGTGTATCTTCCCTATTTAAGTACTTAAATCTAAATTCAGTTTTAAACTGTCATGAATAATTGTGGTGGAAAAACTACATCCTTTATATGATAGCAGTTTGATATATTTTTATTCCCAAAGTAAGGTGTTGTAAAGGCACTGATATTGATACACAATCCTTGTCCTATGTCTATTTTTTATATTTAAAGATATTGAGTTTAAACATACTTGAATGAGCCGGTAAAATACCCACCTTAAGTTTTTAATTGTAGATTGTAAACTTGCGAAAACCTTAAAATACCATTAGGGCTGTCAGCGTTAACGCGTTAATCGCGACGCGATTAAGGGCCAGCGCGACGCGATCATTTTTTTTTTATCGCATGCCGGCATTTATTAATTTATTTTACACTTCACTCGGCTTTGCATCGTGCCTAAGAGGCTACTATTTTGACGCTTTGCAGCACCGTTACTTATCATCAAGCTGCCACTTCCCCCTAACACATCCTGCTGTTGCTGGCTGCAGGCATGATGGAGAAACACAGCAGCAATAACTCTGAATGGAGCTTTTAATTTTCCAAAACTTCCGGACAGCTCGTAGACAAGTCAAAAACCATATGCACGTTGTGTAAAGCCGAATTAAAATATCACCGAAGCACGTCGAGCTTGAGCTACCACCTACGAGTTAAGCATAGTAGTACAGTTAACGTGATGCTACCCGCTAGCGGGCTAAACGGGTGGCAACTAACTGCAGACCTGTCAGCATCGTAGAGGACTCTGGTCTTAAAGACGTACTACGGTTGACCTGTCTCGTTGCTGTGGAGGGAGACAGTAGTTTCACCATACACATACCACAGGGAGAAAGCAGCCACACTGGAACTGCTGCAAGGTGCTGCAAACACTGTCTCATTAACCGGTGATCACTGGACGTCAGTGAGTAATCAACATTATTTAGGAGTTACTAAACACTATATTGACTCTAAGGATAGGGATTTTTTGTTTTTTAGTTAGGTACTTGGAGGAATTGTGCAATAATGACAGATTCACACATTTTCTTTTGTTTACAGTAAATAAATAATTACAAATCTTAAAATCAAGTTCATAAAGTAACTTTCTTTGTATTCATTTGATTCCCAATCAAGATACACTGGTAAAAATTGCTTTTGATTGTTAATATGTACTTAAAACCAAAATAATCGAATTTTAATCATGTGATAAAATATGCGATTAATCACGATTAACTATGGACATTCAGTGATTAATCGCGATTAAAAAATTTTAATCGTTTGACAGCCCTAAATACCATATATCTTTAAGATCACATATTACTTGTTAAAACACTGTGATACCTGTCAGGCTCTGTAGCAGCTGTGCAGGTTCAGACATGTTTTTTGTGCAAGTCAGACTGAATGAATGCAGTTATCTGTGTGTGGGTGCATCTCATTTTCATTTCAGGGTGTGGACAATTTTGTGCAGACTGTTCTCATCTAATCTTCAGTAGGTTCCTCTTTAACCAACTTCCCTGATATTTGCACTGGGTGTCGGTCTTGTGATTACCTTGACAAGGTCAATTCAATTCAATTTTATTTATAGTGTCAAATCATAACAGAAGTTATCTCAGGTCAACTTACAGATAGAGTAGGTTAGCTCACACGCTATAATTTACAGGCCCAACAATTCCCCCAAGAGCATGCATTTGGTGTGACAGTGGCTTTCTTTTTGTAAAGATAATTTTTTTGGGCATTTTAGGCTCAGGACAGCTGAAGACAGGAAAGGGGGAGAGAGAAGGGGAATGACATGCAGAAAAGGGCCATAGGTTGGAATCAAACCCGCAATCGCTGCAGCAAGGACTGAGCTTCTGTACATGGGGCACACGCTCAACCAGGTGAGCTACCCAGGCATCCCCAGCGGCTTTCTTTTTACAGGCAAAATCCTCAAACAGAACCTGGCTCTAGGTGGGTGGCTATCTGTCTTGATTAGTTAGAGAGAGAGAGAGAGAGAGAGAGAGAGAGAGAGAGAGAGAGAGAGAGAGAGAGAACATCAGCGCCACTGTCACACAGATTGACAAACCATCTTCCCACTATTAAAACTGTATTTTGAGTGACTGCGGCAATGTAAACTCACGTTTAAATTATTAATGTAATTGTCAAAATATTGCCCTTTATTGAACAGAATTTCTCAGATCCATGTGTCCATCTTGTAGGTATCACATTTAAGTTCAAAAGCTCCCAAACTTCATATGATGTTTATCTTATTGTTTCAAAGTTATTTGCTATTTTTATTTGCTTGACACATTATAATAGGTGGTAGTCTTGCTTTTCCAGACCTTCCTCCACTGCGGTGCTGCGGAGAAGGGTCTGGCTAGTCCACACAGCATTCTGGGATGGGAGAAAAACGTGCTCTGGTTTATTGGCGTTTCTTTAAGGGGAATTTCCGTCGGCAACGGAGCAATCCCGGAAGTGGACTGTAATGCATCTTTGGTTTTCATGCAAATTGGTCTGAAAAGTCTGGGCTGAATTGCCACATAATGTAGTTTTGACAAGCGCAGACCTTTTGAAGCAATATTTTCCTGAAAGTAACATTATTACAAATAAAACAATAACCACTTTTGAATTGTGATGCTTGTAGTTCAGTTACAACAGAAGACACAACACTGAAGAATTATTTTAAAAATAGTACTTTAGGTCTATTTATTTACACAAATTTAATAGAGGTAGAACCATCTGTATTATTTACAAATTTACAATAAAAATAAATAATTACATACAAATACATACAGTGATATAATCCTAGTAATCAAACTACTTCATGTTTTCTCTGGGTTCAATTAAATATAACAGGATTGATGATGAAATCTATCAATCCTAATCTATTGTTTTATTCACATTACGTTTATTCATGGCATAGCTGTAGTGTTTCCCACATAATTACTTAGATTCTACTTGTGGTGGTAGTTTATGGTCAGCAAGTAAGCAAGCGAACATTAGCCGCTAAAACCACAATATCACAATATACTTCACGTCAGTGTCTCCCCTGGCTAACTTAGCATTTGATTAGTCAACTACCCATACAGCTAATGTTACATGGCTACTTTATTCATGGGTAAGCCTAGCACTGTTAACCACGGTCAAAACAATCATACTAAAAATAACTATGAGCGTGTTCAACGTTGTTGTAACCTTATAACGTTACGGTTTAGCCACCAAGCATTAGCATGAGCAACTTGTCAATGTAGCACGTTGTAGTAAGCTGGATCGATATTGAAATATATCAATAAATGAAGTCTTGTGTTGCAAAACGGCATGTAGTCAATATAAAAATTATGCTTTGTGGCAAAAAAAAATGCTGCATTACTGTTACTGAGTACAATCCTTTGACATTGTATGATTTACGATTACTCTCGAACATATCATCTGGTGTTTCCGGTGTTTTGACAGAAGTTAGAGCAATTAGAAGGATCAAAGGTTATTTAACGCCATTGACAGGCGATCAAAAGACATGGTCCGTGTCACTGATTTAAATTACAGATTCCTCTAAGTTTGAACATTTTGGATAATTTAAGTACGCAACTTAAAATATACATATATAACATATAGTCGTTTTTAGACATTTTAATGCATTTTTTAATTACATAGTATACTGTTAAGTTTCCCATTGGTGATTAAATTTCGACAACTGGAGGTGGCATGTAAGAAAGAAAACTTATGATGCGATTGGGCAAGCCCAGTTTGAAAACAACTTCAGATGCTCTTGTGCCGAGCGCCCCTCTCACAGCCACTCTGCTGATCTGCTGTAGACTGAGGGGGGTATCTACGAAAGAGAAAATAACAGAGATAACATTGTATCTGTACTCTTAGATTATTTATATACTGGCAGTGACAGGATGCACATTTTAAATAAACAAACTTACTCTCATAGAACTCAAGGCAGAGATAAGGGGGAGATCCTGGACTGGTGTAGTGGATGGGTTTTTTGTTCAGATTATCTCTGGCGTACACGTTCCCCCCAAACTCCACGAGTAGATCAATCAGGTCAATGCTATTTGATTTGGCTGCATGATGAAGGGCTGTCTCATGTATCTTGGCAGCATTCACATTTGCCCCTTTGGGAAAGAAAGACATGTAATACTGTATGAGAGAGAGAAGTACTTCTCCTGTCTGTGCCATTTGTGTATATATACACACACTCATTATAAATGCCAAACTGTAATAATCACATTATAAAGTTTTTATATATATATACACACACACACACATAAGGATACTTTAAAATAGATATAATTACCATTATTTAAATTAAATTAAGTAATTACAAACCTCTTAATAGTTTCACATGGTGACAACTGATATTGTTATTATAATACGTTGGTTACTTTAATATCTTTTCTCAGATTAGTTACATAAAATATTCTATTTTATGATTGTTCAAAAATAATCTTGAATTGCAATCCAAATGACTAAACAAACTTCTTAAAAAAAAAAAGGTGTTGCTGCCTTGAAATAAATAATATATAAAAGCACAGATAGTCACAACCAAAATATCACATTTAAATGGCGTATAATCTAAATCCAGGTTCTGACCCCAAAATATTGTGAAACTTAATTTTACCTAGCTCTGGTGTGCAGGGGACAAACTCACCTGCAATGAGAAGAACTTTTGCACAGTCAAAATGTTGCCTTGCACAGGCTACGTGAAGCGGTGTCCCATAATGGCAGTCATGGGCCTCCATGAAAGCTCCTTGATTAATCATAAGCTGAACACAATCGGAATTCCCTATTGTGAGAGACAGAAAATGTATATCCCTTTAGAACCAAATGAAATGCTGCAGCATAGTGACTTTCCAAGCACGGCTGGGATGATAGGCAGGCAGTCATATAAAAGTAAATTTTAGAAGTTAACAGTACTCCAGCCCAAATGTGTGTACAACAAATCATTTCGTGCAGGCTTTAAAGGTTGCTGTAAATTTTATGTAGTTCCATCCTTTACACAGTGAGGAAGCTGTTGTTCAGCATGAATAGATTTTGGCTTGAGTTTCAGTTAAAGGCTTTCTCCTTACTTGTCACTTTAGTTTTTAAATCAATAATGCAATCATCAGAATGTGTTCCAATGCCTTAGCATATGCAGTACACTTTTGTCCCATAGTCTTACTGGTAATTCTGTGATTGGGTGTCTGTTTTATTGCTACATCTTGAAAGGATTTTAATTAGAATCAAGAGTCAAGAGCTCTGGTACTGCATTCTGCTTCCCCTGTTCTGCTTTCCCTTCCTGTCTCATCTTCCACTCCTTGCCTCTGGGAGAAATTTCGTATTAAAAAGGAGACTTTTTCAAATGTTTTCCACTTGGTTACTACATAAATGAAACAAGCCATGAGCAAAATGTGCTCCCAGCACTATTTTGAAAGAATACTGAGGAACTTAGTGTAGTTAAGGCCTGCCTAGATGATTCATTTATTCACTTTTACCAGAAAGATAATTTGTTCCCCCACTTTTCACATGCATTGACACGTTACCAACGTTCGTATGTAATCAGGTCTGGCATTGCAAGACTGATGTAACAAAGAAACCTAATCGTAAGATACATGACTCAACATACATACTGTACATTCTTGTGCGATGTAACAAGTGTATTAACAAGACGCACCTCCCATGCAAGCCTCGTGAAGTGGGGAGAAGGTAAACAGCCGAGGATTAACTGTTGCTCCGTACTCCAGCAGCAGCTTGACACATTCAAGGCTACCGGCTGCACAGGCATCACACAGCGGAGTGCTGCCATCTATGTTACGAGCATCAACCTGGAGGGGACACAGACATAATAAAATAAAAAATAAAGTCAATCATGCACTGATGAAAAAGCCATCAACATCACTAACACCATCTAACCTGTGCACCAGCATCCAGCAGCAGTCTGACGCATTGGGTCTGTCCCTGTATACACGCCTCATGCAGGGGGGTTATAGAGTCGACTGCCACAATGTTAACTGTTGCACCTCCCTCAATCAGCTGCTGTAGCTGAAGGGCCCTGCCCTGCGCAGCGGCCTCATGCACTGCTGATCGGCCCGTCCAGAATCCAAGACCATGAGCTGCAAATAGAGAAGCCAAACAATACTGAGCCTTTCTATTCATAAGGTTTACATTGTCTGGGTGTCTTGAGTGAGGTAGACTCATAATCAACTAAATTAAACATTTATTTTGTCATTCCAACCATTCAAAAGGCAGCTGAAATATTTTTTCATTTAGCCTCAAGCACAAAGTAGAGAAAAATATCCAGTGAGCTTTCCTTACAATTCCTGATAAAACACGAGACAAAAATTATATATTTTGGTCTTCATCCTGTAATAAAAGTAATACACACTCAAGTTTGAAAGCGTTACCTGTTTATGATCATCTACATTAACTGGATAGAAAGGGGCACAAAATAATGTACACCATGATCCAAACCATCACAATAGCACCAGTGAATTGGATTGTATTATAACACTGGTGTGCGTTAGGCCCATTAACCTGCACATTCATACAGTCGATGTTGTATTAACGTTATATATAGCTAAGTATCTAACTGTTGCTGTCAACAACCACTTTAAAGCATGCTAGCTAACGTTAGCCACATTGAAAGCTAACGTTAATCATTGCAGCTACCAGCTCCATCCGGTCATTTGCTTAGCTAACTTAGTTGTCTTGGGTTAGCTAGCTACTCCTGGTCACCAATTGTAAGCTACTTACCGATTTCTCCATACAAGGACGGTCTGTTCCGAGTGATCTCCATTTCATATTACTGTTTTCTTCTCCGTAAACCACGTAGATTCAGCCAAACATGTAATTAATTTGAAGCAAAAGAATAAAGACTGAAAGGGATGCATTATTGTAAAACTCGCTGGGCCGTCCGGTGCAGAAAGAGAGCAACTTCAGTCCAAATAAACGGTTGCTCAGAATTCTGGGATATGTAGGCGACTGACCTAGCCTGACGTGGTCATACTCAGATTCTAGTCAGAATTTCCCGACCTCGAATGTTGTGGGCGTGGCTAAATTCGGATGGCATCCGGGGGCCTGTTTCACAAAACCAAGATAAGGGATTAAGCCGGGATTTCCCCGTTATCCTGGATGAATTTGGCCTTGACTCGGTTTCACGAAAGTGGAGGCACATAAATCACCATGGAGATTTATTCTGTGCAGCTAGCCTGCTCCCGACCAGGCTAACAGCCAGGATTTATTTAATCCTGGAGCCTTTTCTGATCACCCAGCAGTGGTTTTACCCTATTGTTATCAGCCTGGATTAAAATACAACAGATGCATATTGCTGTTCATTTAAGTACTGTTATTAGCCTATTTAAAGTTGTGACCATTCTTTTATTTAATAATTATTCATGTGACAGTCATTGTTACTGTTATATTGCTGTATGAAGACTGCTGTTCATATTGTTGTTAGAAGTTTGATGAATATATTATGACAGTTGTTGAGATAAGTAGAAAAGGCTGATAAAATTTCAAATGTGTTTTAAATGAAGTATGTTACTAAGGGCAATACATACAATGCTGTACATTTCTATAGTTGACCAATCCACCTTGAATTATTTTAGTTGATTAATTTTTTTTTAATTCTTTAACAATAAGGGTCATGTTTGTTCAGCTTCCATGTGCATTGTATTTGGCATTCTTAGCACACAATTTGTGTTGTCCAGTAAACTGGGACTACAATTTGGGAGGATTGTACAATTTAAAGAACATATCCTAATTGTACAATCCTCCCAAATTATAGTCTTAGTTCACTGGACCACTAACTATCAAGTGATGTAGGCTACTGTAACAACAGGGAGAGGACACCTCAATGGTTTTTGACCTTATATTTTGCTGGGGGGGAAATAACTGATGAATATACTCTGTTCCATTCATGTCTATGTCCATATTTACAAGGGAGCAAGGCATATAATATGTAGAGAAGGAAACTCGTCCTCTATAAAAAAAATAAAAGAAACCCGAGAAAAAGCGTGGCACATAATAGGCTAGCGGACAGACTGAATGATAATCTAAAAATATACATTTATGAACTACTGCTCTTAACTGAAACCATTCAATGAGTCACTTGTCATTTGCAAAAACGAACAGTTGTACACTTTGCATTAAAAGCGAGCAGTGGAAGTTAATATGACTTAGGAAATTTATATTTTAGCCCATGAGAGAGAGGGAGAAACAGAGTGAAAGAGATATTTACGCATCATATTCTAGCGCTGTAGAAAATTGATCTTCATGATAAATTTCCTGAGTAACATTATCTTCTGCTTACTTTTAAGGCAAAGAGTACAACTGTTAATTTGTGCAAATGATTAGTAGCCTAATCCTTGAATGGAATGATTATGATTATGATTATGAATTATGAATTATGAATTATGCTCGATTTAGAGCAGTGGTCAGTTAATGTATATATTTAGGCTACTTACGCATTCAGTCGGTCCGTAATCGTCTGCTACGCTTTCTCATTTCACTTTCTCGTTTTCATTACAGCGGCTGTTTCTTTTATTTTTATACAAATAAAGTGTTTCACGTCATCATACTTCCACAAGAAGCTGCTGCTCACTCTGTATAAAGTATGTACAATGCGTATTCTCCATTTTGGCATCAGTAAATCTGTGATCGACCTCGCGTTTTTTTGAGGAAAGCCGTGGACGCGCATCTATCTGAATTACTTCAGACTCGCTCAACCTAGTTGCTCCTCCTCAGCCTGGCTTGGCCTTCATGAAACACACCAAGCCAGGATGCACAGATTAGACTAGGTCAAGCCTCGCTTTATCAGTTATCCTGGATTTATATATTCTGTTTTTGTGAAACAGGCCCCCGGCTATGACTGACCTACAAATAGGGCTCAACAGTCCCGCCCACAGCAGGTTCCGAAAGTAAAAATACAATGCAATGTCTCCATTGACATTTGCAGTATAAGCCATAAAATCGTAACCGTCGATGGTAGACTTAAAACCAGCTTGCGTACATGACTAAGTGATTGTATATGCTCATATAGACGCCAAAAATCATGGGGCACTAACCTTGTTTAGAGATAAATGTCTCTTATTCGCGATGTCTTGGATAAGTACTTCATTACCCACAATCCTGAACAATCCCACAGTGATGACTCTGATTGGTGGAACTCATGCTGGTGAGGAGGGGGGGTGTCAGTACCCGATCTCTGCTGTCTGCACGATCCGTCACGAGGATTTACGACACTGCACGAATCACGATCTGTTCCCACGCTTCTGACGTTAGCCTCTGCCGGGAAGCTAACGTTAGTTTAGCTAACAGCTAATTCGGCTAACCGCTAGCTAACAGCTTGATTCAGTGTAAAATAACGTTAACTCAAACTTAACACTGGGTAAAGCTGTCTACATCTGACGTAACAGCCGTTATATATGTAACATATGTATATATATATATATGTAATGGTTATTTTCAGGGTTTTTGAACTCATAGGGTTCAAAAACCCTATGAGTGACCGAGGAAGAGATGGAGTGACCCTGCCCGGAGGAAGCCCGGGGCCCCCGTCTGGAGCCAGGCCAGGATGGAGGGCTCGTCAGCGAGTGGCCGGGTTTGCCACGGAGCCCGGCCGGGCACAGTCCGAAAAAGCTACGTGGCATACATCTCTCCATCCCATGGGCCCACCACCTGTGGGAGGAACCGCTTGGGTCGGGTGCGCTGCCACACGGGTGACAGTGAAGGTCAGGGGCCTCGACGGACCAGACCCGGGCAGCAGACGCTGGCTCTGGGGACGTGGAATGTCACCTCTCTGTAGGGGAAGGAGCCGGAACTTGTGCGGGAGGTGGAGCGCTACTGGTTAGATCTGGTGGGGCTTACCTCTATGCACAGTCTCAGTTCTGGAACCATACTCCTGTATAGGGGTTGGACTCTTTTCTTCTCTGGAGTTGCCCAGGGTGTGAGGCGCCGGGCGGGTGTGGGGATACTCACAAGCCCCCGGCTGAGCGCCGCTACGTTGGAGTTTAACCCGGTGGACGAGAGGGTCGCCTCCCTATGCCTGCAGGTTGTGGGGGGAAACAAGAGTTCGGAGTATTCGGCCTTCTTGGAGACCTTGAGTGGAGTCCTGCATGGGGCTCCAGTGGGGGACTCCATAGTTCTGCTGGGGGACTTCAATGCGCACGTGGGCAATGATGGAGATACATGGAGAGGCGTGATTGGGAGGAACGGCCTCCCTGATCTAAACCAGAGTGGTTGTTTGTTGTTGGACTCCTGTGCTAGTCATGGATTGTCTATAACGAACACCATGTTCGAACATAGGGATGCTCATAAGTGTACTTGGTACCAGAGCACCCTAGGCCAAAGGTCAATGATCGATTTTATAATCGTTTAATCTGATCTGAGGCCGTATGTTTTGGACACTCGGATGAAGAGAGGGGCGGAGCTGTCAACCGATCACCATCTGGTGGTGAGTTGGGTCAGGGGGTGGGGGAAGACTCTGGACAGATCTGGTAAGCCTAAACGGGTAGTGCGGGTAAATTGGGAACGTCTGGAGTAGGCCCCTGTCCGACAGACTTTCAACTCACACCTCCGGCAGAGCTTTTCATGCATCCCTGTGGAGGCAGGGGGCATTGAACCCGAGTGGACAATGTTCAAAGTTTCCATTGCTGAAGCTGTGGCGAGGAGCTGTGGTCTTAGGGTCTTAGGTTCCTCAAGGGGCGGTAACCCACGAACACTGTGGTAGACACCGGTGGTCAGGGAAGCCGTCCGACTGAAGAAGGAGTCTTTCCGGGATATGTTATCCCAGAGGACTCCGGAGGCAGTTGCAAGGTACCGAAGGGCCTGACGGGCTGCAGCCTCTGCCGTGAAAGAGGCAATGCAGCGGGTGTGGGAGAAGTTCGGAGAAGACATGGAGAAGGACTTTTGGTCGGCACCAAGGTGCTTCTGGAAAACCGTTCGCCATCTCAGGAGGGGGACGCGGGGAACCATCCAAGCTGTGTACAGTAAGGATGGGACGCTGTTGACCTCAACTGAGGAGTTGATAGGGCGGTGGAAGGAGCACTTTGAGGAACTCCTAAATCCAACTAATACGCCCTCTATGGTAGAGGCAGAGCTGGAGGATGATGGGGGATTGTCGTCAATTTCCCTGGTGGAAGTTGCTGAGGTAGTTAAACAACTCCACAGTGGCAAAGCCCCAGGGATTGATGAGATCCGTCCAGAAATGCTTAAAGCTCTGGGTGTGGAGGGGTTGTCTTGGTTGACACGCCTCTTCAACATTGCGTGGAAGTCTGGGACGGTGCCTAAGGAGTGGCTGACCGGGGTGGTGGTTCCCCTTTTTAAAAAGGGGGGACCAGAGGGTGTGTGCCAATTACAGGGGTATCACACTTCTCAGCCTCCCCGGTAAAGTCTACTCCAAGGTGCTGGAAAGGAGGGTATCGGCGTAGTCGGGGTGGAGAGGGTTGCAGTTCGGTGGGCTGGGGATCTCATCGCTGCTTTTTGCAGATGATGTGGTCCTGATGGCATCATCGGCCTGTGACCTTCAGCACTCACTGGATCGGTTCGCAGCCGAGTGTGAAGCGGCTGGGATGAGGATCAGCACCTCTAAATCGGAGGCCATGGTTTCTCAGCAGGAAACCGATGGAGTGCCTTCTCCAGGTAGGGAATGAGTCCTTACCCCAAGTGAAGGAGTTCAAGTACCTTGGGGTCTTGTTCGCGAGTGAGGGGACAATGGAGCGGGAGATTGGTCGGAGAATCGGCGCAGCAGGTGCGGTATTACATTCAATTTATCGCACCGTTGTGACGAAAAGAGAGCTGAGCCAGAAGGCAAAGCTCTCAATCTACCGATCAGTTTTTGTTCCTACCCTCGCCTATGGTCATGAAGGCTGGGTCATGACCGAAAGAACAAGATCCAGGGTACAAGCAGCTGAAATGGGTTTCCTCAGGAGGGTAGCTGGCGTCTCCCTTAGAGATAGGGTGAGAAGCTCAGTCATCCGTGAGGAGCTCAGAGTAGAGCCGCTGCTCCTTCGCGTCGAAAGGAGCCAGTTGAGGTAGTTCGGGCATCTGGTAAGGATGCCCCCTGGACGCCTCCCTAGGGAGGTGTTCCAGGCACGTCCAGCTGGGAGGAGGCCTCGGGGAAGACCCAGGACTAGGTGGAGGGATTATATCTCCAACCTGGCCTGGGAACGCCTCGGGATCCCCCAGTCGGAGCTGGTTAATGTGGCTTGGGAAAGGGAAGTTTGGGGTCCCCTGCTGGAGCTGCTACCCCCGCGACCCGATACCGGATAAGTGGACGAAGATGGATGGATGGATGGTTATTTTCAGGTTTTATTTTGAGGGTCTTTTAAAGTTATTACATGCTGTCTCAGCTAGCGGTTAGCTAAATTAGCTGTTAGCTAAACTAACGTTAGCTTCCTTTGTTCAGTGGTGCACGGTGGTTTATGGGATGAGTAGTTCCTAGTTCTCTCTGAGATGAAGATGTGTACACAGTCTTGTACCTTTGACTTTTTGGGGATTTTCTGTTAGTTTTTTTACTCAAAATGATACGTTGTATGCTTATGAGTCAAGTCCCACCTGGTTAGCCTAAGGCATGGTCTAAAACTCTTCATATACAGATTTTCCCAGATGTCAATGGGAGAAATGAATGGGAAATTTACTTCCGGAACCCAAGGTCTCTCAGAGGAGGGGCGGAACTGTTGAGCTCTATGCTGTGTTCCTCTACAGGAATTGACGTCACATCCGAGTTGATCGCGTTCCAGTTACAGTTAGTTAAAGGGGGGTAGGGGGACTGACCAAGGGGGTAAGCTTCGCTTCAGAGCTCAAACCTCCTATAGCGCCATTTTGATGCTACAAAGCGATCACCCAACGTTAGCATTCCATTGACTGCCATTCATTTTGACGTCATTTTGACAGCGAATAACTTTACATCTGAAGCGTTTAAAGACTCTATTTGTCCATTGTTTATTTCTAAAGAAACACGACAATGTAGAAAAGGCTCCATTACCTTGTACCTCACGTTATGGCTCCATAGTAGACGTTTTTGTAAAAATAGGCTAACGATTGTGTCATAACCACGCGACTTACTGTCGCATAGTAGAGGAATTACCGTATTGTACAGGAGAAGCTCGCAGGCAGTTTCGACTTACATTAGCTGTTTAAGTTTAATTACTAATGTTAACTAGCATTTTTGTTAGCAGTAATTAGCCTGTGTCCATGTTATCTCCTTACATATACCTACGCTCTCCGTCTCTGCAAGATTGGGAATGATTGAGATTTCTCTTGGCAGAGCTACCAGAAGACTTACAACTTTCCGACAGGTTGCTCATGGCACATTTACGTCGTCTCTCAGTTGGAGGCTGCGCAGTAACACTCAGCGCTCACTGGAAAAGTGCTTCTAATGGCCTTCACTGGTCTCCGTCCTGAGCAACATGATCTGTTGGTCCATTTTTATATACTGTCTATGGGACTGACTAGCCCAGAGGTTTTCAAGAGGGGGTCCTCAGAGTTACTGCAGGGGGGCACCAAATTATTGTTTTGAAAGTTTTTTCAAATAAGATAAGGGGTCCTTTGCTTAGAAAACGTTGAAGACCCGTGCTCCACCCAGTAGCCATTGTTAGTTATACCAGTTGATAACAATGCATTATGTGGTAGCCTATTTTGCACATGCAAACACCATAGAAAGATGTCCACAGATAGAAGATGGACAGTGTACGTCTGATTTAATGAGATCAGAAGTGTTACAAACAGTATTGTTGATGCTTGGAGCAGCCATGTTGGATTGTGATGTCTGGGTCAGTGAGGAGAGAAATCCGATTTTGGGGGGTGTCCCCCATGGATGTATTGTATTTTGGGTGTTCTCATGAATGTGGATGTTCCAGTTGACATTTCCAACTTAAAACTCGAAAATTCCGACTTCCTACAATCAAGTTAAACAATTGATTGAAAATAGACACTAATTAAAGCTGCAAGCAGCGTTGGACGGGCCATCTCTTCTCTACGCACGTCGGGGTTACTGGCGGACGCCGCTCCTTGCGACTGTGCATTTGCGCGGCACTCAGACACTGCAAATCGTCACCAATGAAAAGGGAACTCCCTGCTGAGTTCAGTGATACCTCACACAAGACTCTACGTCATACAATTCATTAGCTGTGAAAGGGGGCGTGGCCAAAGCATAGGGGTCGGGGCAAACCTTTACCAATAAAAAAGAAAGTCTCTGCTGAGTTCATTGATACCTCACATAAGACTCTACCTTAAACGGGTCAACAGTTATGAAAGAGGGCGTGGCTTAAGCATAGGGGGGCGGGCCAAACCATCACCAATGAATAAGGAACTCTCTGCTGAGTTCAATGATACCTCACACAAGGGTCTACATCAAACGGGTCATAAGTTATTTTAAAAATGGGGCGTGGCTACAGCATAGGGGGCGGGTCAAACCATCACCAATCAAAAAGAAACACTCTGCTGAGTTCAATGATACCTCATACAAGACTCTACCTTAAACAGTTCAAAAGCCATAAGAGGAGGGCCTAAGTACATGGGCGTGGTTAAAGTATAGGGGGCAGCTCAGTGTCACATGTGGACCACACATTATAAGTTTCATGTAAATTGGATGGTGTTTGTCATATAAGGCGGATTTTGGGCAGATATGACAATGTACACTCAAGATACAACTTCTTCATTCATCGATAAATGCTCAAAATGGCCGGCACGCCACGCCCACACTGTTTGACGAAAAGTTTTTCTTTTAATAACTTATCTTAATAAATCTTTAAAGTATTGAGATGGTAAAGACCAAATTTGAAGTCCATCGGATGAAATCTGTAGGAGGAGTTCGTTAAAGTATAGCACCTTGACTTTTAGGCCTACTTCCTGTTGCCACTAGGGGGCGCTATTACTTTCAGCCAATATCGGCCTGTAGATGTCGTCAGGGTTGGACTCTTGAATGAATCCTGAAAAGTTTCGAGCCGATTGGACAATATACACTCAAGTTACACCCACTTCCTGTTTCAATGGCAAAATGCACAAAATGGCCGCCCCATCACGGCCATGCCCTACGACGAAAAGTTTTTTAATAACGTTTTTTTATTTTATTTTTGTTATTTATTCCATTCAGCATTGTGTCATTAGCATCTTTAACATCTCACATATATGTTTTCCACGTATACAAAACATACAAATATTTCACAGTAGGGATTAAACACACAAATAGACAAAAATTCACAGTTAAACACACAAATAGACAAAAATTCACAGTTAAACACAAAACTCAGTAAACTCGAAACGAGTACATTTTTCACTTCAGTTCACATTTTCATTCCCCTCTTGTAAAGACCTTTCTCTCCTGGTGAAGGATAATGCCAAACACAATCTTATGAACAATTGCACAGTCAAAATTTGTAGCAAGAACCAAGGGGATCCATAAGATACAAAGTTTTTACCAAATAAAGTCTGTTCTCAATGGTGTTACAAAATCAACCCAATTACTCCATAAATTCTTAAATTTATCAGATTCTAGTTTAACTAAGAAAGTCAGCTTTTCCATCCTGTAAATGTTATATATTACTTCGACCCAATCCTCCATTTTAGGTACCTCCGTTTTCAGCCACTTCCTGGTGATAGCTTTTTTACCTGCCACTAACATTACTCTGAATAAATATTTGTCCCCTGAATATATTAATCTCTGTTTCACTATTCCCAAGTACAAATCGAAAAAATGTAAATGGAAGTTCCATTTTCAAAATGTTTTCCATGCATTTCTTTAATTCGAGCCAAAAAGATATAATGGAGGGGCATTCCCAAAAGATATGAAAATGATTGGCTTTACTTTCTCCACATAGTCTCCAACATCTCGTATCCTGAGATTTCTGTTGTGCTGGTGTAATAAAATATCTTACTATGTTCTTCCAACCATATTCTCTCCATGAGAGGGAGCATGTTGTCTTCCATTGTTGTTCATTGATCTCTTCCCATTCCTCCTTTGACAACATCCTTCCCCCCTCCTTCTCCCACTTTTATATATACTGTATTATGACCTTTTAAATTTTCCACTTCTTTATATAATTTTGAGATTAATTTCTTGCCCAGATCTGATTCATATGCTAAAATAACTAATTTAATAATTCCCGACTCTACCTCATCTAAACTGGAATTTTTTATTGTTTGCTCCATATAATGCCTCATCTGTAAATATCTGTAGAAATCCTGATTTTTCAAACCAAATTGATTCTGTAGATCTTGAAAACTTTTAATTTTCTTCTTCTTAAAGAGCTCCCAGAATATTGTTGGTCCCCCACCCCAACTTCTGAAGCTCCCATCCATTGTATTAGGTGTAAAATCTGAATCATGTGCAATCCACCGCAGTAACCTACTCTGCTCTATAAGGTTATTCTTTGCTATAATCTCAAACCAAATGTTAAGGGATAAATCCAGCCATGGATTTAGTTCCTCATTAAGATGTTTTCTCAGTTTTTTATCATTTATTATAGCTTGTATTGGAATGGTAGTCGATGTGTGGCCTTCGATGTCTTTCCATCTCGCACTGTAGGCCGGATTACACAAGTTCTACATAGTTTTTAGTTGCGCCGCCTGATAACAGCTCTTAAAACAGGGCTAGTCCCCCTTTAACTCTGGGAAGCTGTAGAGTTCTATATCTTATCCGTGGTCTTTTTCCTTGCCAAATGTATCAAGAGATGTATCTGTCCCATTCTGTAAAGTCTCTGTCTTTTACTTCTACTGGCAGAGTTTGGAATAAATACAATAACCTTGGAATTCTTCCATTCATTTTGATCACCTCTACCCTTGAAGCTAAGCTTGTGAATGGGATTAGGTTCCATTTTACCATATTAGATTTTATTTTTGAAATGAATGAATCATAATTTATGGATTTCAGTTGAGAAATGGTCTTGAGGTAGATTGACTCCCAAATATTCAATGGATTTTGATTCCCAATTAAATTTGAATCCTTCCATTACAGCTCGATCCAGAACATAGTTGAATGTGAGAACCTGTGTCTTTTTCACATTCAATTTATAGCCTGATAATAAACCAAAGTCCTCAAGTGTTGACATAAGTGCTGGAAGAGACTCAGTGGGTTGCATCAGGTATATTAATACGTCATCCGCGAATAATGCTATTTTCTGTTCATCCCCCTCTATGTCTACACCTTTAATATCTTTGTTTTGTTTTATCCATTGGCTCAGGGGTTCCAAATAGATAGCAAAGAGGAGAGGGCTAATTGAGCAGCCTTGACGATATCCATGTTCTAGTATGAAGGAGCTTGAGAGATTTCCATTGATCTTGATCCTAGCTGTGGGTTTATTATAGAGAGATTGAATAGTTTTGACAAAAGTTTCATGGAAACCAAATCGCTCCAGCACCATATACAGGAAATCCCATCTGACGGAGTCAAATGCCTTTTCTGCATCCAGTCCCACTATTATTGCTTCTAATCTTTTTTTGATTATGGTTTGCATTACATGCAGTGTGCGCCGAATATTATCCTGTGTCTGTCTTTGTTTTATAAATCCAGTCTGGTCCTGGTGAATTATATCTGGCAAAATAGTTTCCAAATGTCTGGCTAGGATGGCAGTGAGTAGTCTGTAGTCTTGGTTAAGAACACTCACTGGTCTAAAATTAGAGCATTCCAATTTGTCCTTTCCTTCTTTTGGAATAACCGAAATGAAGGCTTCCTTCCAGGAGTTTGGGATTTCTCCCTTTTTGAGTACCCAGTTAAATGTATTTTTTCAGCAGGGGGGTCAATGGTTCTTGCAGCACTTTATAAAACTCAGATGAATATCCATCCGTGCCTGGAGCCTTATTTGTCTTCAGCTTCGAAATTGCCGAGTTGACTTCTTCAGTCGAGATCTCCCTGGTCAGAGCTGAGTTCTGGTCCTCAGTTACTCTTGGCAAATTTAAAGAATCTAACAATGAGACTATTTGATTCTTATTATTTATGTCTGGCTGAGAATAGAGATTTTTGTAGTACATTTCAAAACAATCATATATCTCTTCTGTCCAATATTTTGTTGAATTAGTAAATGAATACCTGATTTTATAAATATTATTAATTGACATTTGCTTTTTTAACCTATAGGCCAGCAACTTTGTCGACTTACTTCCTGTCTCGTTTCAAGAACATCAGCTTTTTTTTAATCTCCTGTGCCAGGATATCATTTATTTCTGTTTTAACCCTTTTGATTTCTTGGTTTAATTTCTCATCCACTTTATTTTTGTGTTGTTTTTCTAGTTTCTTGCAGTTTCAACTGCTTACACACAAAATCTTTTCATGTCACACGATTTTTGAAACCTCTCACTCAAAGTGCAAAATTACACAGCACATCTCCAAAACCAGAAGCTATTTCTCAGCCTTTCACTCAGTTTTCATTTGCATAAAACACTTTTTTCAAAACATTACACACAATTCTCTACCTAAGACACAAAAATCTAACAGGAAGTGACTTGCTTTCCTTTTCTAAACACAACCAATCAAAATGCTACACTTATTTACCAGGGCACACACACTCACCTCACATGTGCAAACACATTATGTCATAACTGAACACTAACCAAACACTGCTTTAGTATAGGCCTATACAGAGGTCAAAGGTCATATTACCTGTTTTGAACAATGGATGCCAACAATAGACAGAGAGCAAGGGGAGGAGGAGGGACAGACAGGGGACGACAACAAGGAGGAGGGGGAGGGAAGAAGAGGAAGGAGAGTCATCTCTGATGAGATAATGTGATCAACCATGGGTTGTCCATGAGAAAAGCCCATCTTGAGTAGCTTTACAATGGCGTCCATACTGCATACAACTATCTAATGACTATTTCAGCATTACAAATCAATCAGACTTCGTTTGTGCATACAATCCCCCCTCCCCCAACCCCCACCACGACACACAAGCACGCACAAACACACACAACACACACACACACACACACACACACACACACACACACACACACATATTCTTTATTCTAAAAATGATACCTTTGGTTTACATATGTTTGTAGTTTTGTTTTCTTGTTTCATACTACTGTATACAACACTGTGCTACTCTTACAAATGTGATGTTTTGTCCAATAAATATTTTCTGTTTTACTGTAACATTACATTGTTGTTTACAGTGCACTTTTCAACCACTCTCAGCAGATTACTTTCACTCTAGAACATTGTAAATGTAGATATAGGTCTATGAAAGACAAAAGAGCTTTAGATTTAGAACAACAGTGTGTACATGGTATATCCAAAAATTTACTATTATGAAAAAAGTGTTTGCCATTTGATGCAAATGCTTCATTTTGAGATGTGTTTATGGTATTTTGAATGCAGTGTTTCATTTTGAAGGATATGTGAGGCATTTTGCATTTTGTGTGTGCAGTTTTGGGAATTGTGTGTAGAGTTTTGAAAAAAGGAGACATAGTTTTGAAAACGTGTGTAAGCTGTAAACTGTAAGATCTGATTCTAGTTTATTGATTTTATCCTGTTTTTGCCTTTTCAGATATGCTGATTTAGCAATTAGTTTCCCTCTAATTACAGCTTTATCCACATCCCACAGCACAGATGGAGATACCTCACTATTATCATTCTCCCTTACATACGTCTGAATTTCCTTAACCAATTCCTCCTTCATTTGTCCTTTTAGAACATTTATGTTCAGCCTCCAAAGTGTTAATAACTTCATCTTTAACGTCTTAAGATGGTACAGACCAAATTTGAAGTCGATCAGATGAAATCTCTGGGAGGAGTTCGTTAAAGTACGACGTGGAAATGGCCAAAATCACACTCATTTTGAACTTTCAATTCAAAATGGCGGACTTCCTGTTGGGTTTAGGGTATGGCTCCAATGAGCTTTTTTGTCTGTCTTGACATGCTACATATGTGTACCAAGTTCCATTAGTCTACGTTGAACGTACTGCAGGGGCTAAACATTTTAACTTTGTAGGGGGCGCTAGCGAGCCATTTTTGTGCGCCTATTCCCGAAACCCTTAAAATACGTAAACTTTCACCAGTCTTGATGCGACCGCCAATTTTGGTGAGTTTTTGAGTATAGTAAGCCCCTCAAAAAGGCAATTAATTTGCCGTAATAATAATAATTCCTTCAGTTTCAATAGGGCCTTCGCCGCTGTCAGCGCTCAGGCCCTAATAAACACTAAAACCCAAATAATTTAGACATAGGCCTGTGGGTTCCCAGTGCATGGACATACATACATACATACATACACACATACTGGTGTTGTGCCAAAAAGTGATCATCTGCCAAAAATCATACACAAACACGTTAGATGAATGAATAACTTTAGCTGGCGTTCCAGCTGACGACTGACTCACGGACAACAAACACTGGCCAGCATGTGGAAGTTCACCTGGTCCTTCCTTGATATAGTGTCTATTGCAGGCATCAACTTTGTAGAGGCTGATATTGTGATTATAGTATTGTCTTTCTGCGGCATTTATAATTTCCTGTTGTTGTACATCTTGTAATTCTAGCTGCCCAGCAACATGTTAATGCTGCCAACTTTTGTTGTGTTACATATCTGGCAACTAATAAAGAATATCTTTTAAAGGGTGAGTGCATTACAGTCAGATATTGTTGTAGTTGTCTAGAGCAGTGGTTCTCTTTTTTCAATAATGTACCCCCTTTGAAATATTTTTTCATCATGTACCCCCTGACCAGCACAAAACATTTTCGCTAAAAAAAAGCTAGCTTTATACAGATGAGGTCCAATAAAGCGCTGTGCCATGTGATTTACTTTATAACAACATAGCCTACTGTAACTTAAACAATTAAACCTTAAATGCTACGTTGAAATGTTTACAATCACTAAATTCATTAATTATTAAAGTGAATAATTCTTTTAGGAATTATGCTTGACATTTTTATAACACACAAATAGCCTACCCCCTGAAGTACACCAAAGTACCCTTAAGGCTGTTTTATGCTTCTGCGTTGAATCAACGACGTACCCCCGCAGACTCCTCTGCGTGGCTGGCAGACACCTCGCAAATAACCTCAGACTTATCACCCCCTAGCGTTATGGCGGTGAAATGCACCACGATGCAAAGCAACCCCGACGCAAAACTCCCAAAGGGTCACGACGCCGTAGGAGCGACGGCGTAGCTACGGCGTGGAGTTGACGCAGAAGCATAAAACAGCCTTTAGGTGTATGCGTTCCCCCATTGGAGAAACACTCGTCTAGAGTATGGCCCAAGTGTAAGTAAATTCGGTCTGACAGAGGCATTAATCTGGGTCAAAGATAATTTTTTTGTTTCGAACTGCCATTGGAGCGCACCTCCAAGTAGTGTCTGAAACTATTGAAGCAGTGGCTGCTTGTGAGAACCTTTAGTTTTTATCAAGATATGAACACTGATATTAGAGTAGGCCTATGCTATTGTTTTTGTAACCCCTGAACATCAATCAGTGAAATTTTATAATATGTCAGAATTCAGCACAAGAATTCTGACATTTATAAAATGTCACTGTGTGTTTCGTGTAAATTTGACAGGCTGTCTCTAAAATTGTCATGGACAAACAATCGAAACAACTTTACTTGTATTTAGCCTACTAATTTTTCATTGTTCATAAACATCAACATCTGAAAGCCTGTCATTCTCCTGACGCCCTGGTGTTGTTAAATCAGAAATGGAAGAAAAAATTATTGTAGCTGTCTATGGGCGGTGAAATTCACCAAGCTTTGTGCGCCTCCGTATGAACCCAGACACGATGGCTTTCCATTTTCAGATGTATCTGGAACTTCCACAAAAAGTACAAAGCAGCAATACTGGTTATATTGGCCATGGTTGGTGGCGGAAAGAAATGGCGGAATAGGATCTACATGGAGCCCTTCTTCCTCTCCGGTGCAAGTAACGTGAAGAAACACAAAGTATCCTTATGTGAGTAAAAATGCTTTGCTTTTGGACAATGACATATTAAAGCTGCGGTAGGTAGGATTGTGAAGATCCAGGACTTAGCCAAAAAATTTGAACGACAATTTCTCAGTCCCTCCCCCCTTTCCGCTAAAGCCTAAAGCTGTCTCCTAAGCCCCTCCCCCCACAAGGGAGAATGAATGTGTGTGCATGAGCAGTGATTGACACGCAGTTAGACACCCCCCTGGCCCTGATTGGTGCATCTGAACAGGGAACGGTGGATTTTTGCAAATCGCACTTCAGGTTGTAGGTGGTGACAGAGGAGCCGTAATTTTTTTTAAATTTTTTTAAATTTTTTTAATTACCTGCTTCATGTAGTTCTACTGGAACATAGTTAGTTGTTAAAAGTTAGTTGTATAAGTCTTGCCTACTGCACCTTTAAGGGGAATGGAAAATTGGGAAAATATTGCGCGGAAATGCAAAAGTAGTTCCGGAAAAAAATGACCCTTGGGTGTACTTTGGGTGGTGAGAGCCACAAGTCACAACCATACACCACAGGGAACACAGAACTAAAACCAAAGTAGAAGTGGCTAAAAGCTGCATAGGTTGGGGGCTATCTGATTCTCAGCTGGTTCCATTTCATTTTACACATTGATGGTGAAAAATCATCATCATCAAAAATATTAATGGATTTAATTTAATGAAGCTTTAAAGACCATTGACCTCGATCCAGGTTGGGTAACTGGTCTTCAATCCAAGTTCTGTCAGAAGAAGTACTGGTTTCTTCTTAACACAAACTCATACTTCAGCTTAAAATACCTGCTCAAATGAAACTTGGAGCTTAAGTTTGGTGCTGCCACTGTGGGTGTTGACAAAAATGTCTAAAAGTTAAGTAAACAAAAAGTTACGTTGCAACGACTGTTAGTAGGGTTACTGCACTGATCCCAACTTTCCCCACAATCTCTATTAAACTAAACTAAACTAAACAATAACGTTACATAGATAAGAATCCACATCATAACCTTAATCTGTAGCTGTATCACGTTAAGGGTAGAAACAGGTTTTTCAATGGCATTTCGTTAACAGTTAACGTTAACAATCATTAATTTTTTACGGGTAAGGGGAAAACAAACACACAGGAAAAGTGAATCGCAGGCGCAGTCAGACTAGCTTCAACGTTCTGCCTCACCCTCACCACCACCACCACAGTTTGGTGTAGACTTTCAAGATGGATGCTTTCAACTCGATAGGTTTCTCTTTCTTTTTCGAAACGGACTACATATGTAGACCAACCCGGCATGAATACTAAGGAGCTTTAATTGTTAAATGGATTTAATACTCGTAAAACGATAAAAGTGGATTTTTTTTGTTTCTACGTGTTCGGACGGCCGTTAATTTTGCAACTTCCTGGTTGTCGCATTATTAATATCGATGTTGAAACTGCGGCGAAAGCTCAAGTTAATGCTACTGTTGAATGTTTGCTGGATACAGGATACATAGGACAAACGTTATACAATTCAGCTGTTATGTAAAAAACCAGACAACAGTTTTCAACGAAGGGCACAGGGACAACGAAAGATTTCATAAGTGTTCAGCAATGGAAAGTGGAAATGGTGGTGCCTCGAGGAAAGATGGTGAGCTTTTTTCTACTCGTGTAACTTTCACTTTAGGATTGACAAGAAACGTGGATTGGATATTTACTTCCCCCCTAACTATATTTGAGATGTAACGTTCACGTTAGAGGTACTACTGCTGTATGATTATACGAAAAAGGACACGTAGATAAGGTGCCATGTCTCATATTACAAGAAGTCCTAGGCTTGTGAAATATCCGGAAACTTTTTTGTTGTAAAAAAGCGAAAACGCAGTTTGCTGTAATTTTGCAGTATCGCTTTTATATTATTCTCGTTTGTATTTTTGTCCACTTCCAGGTGTTTTAGTACCGGTCTCAGAAAGTTCTGGCGTCTTTCAAAACAATATTTTAGCTCCACTTAAAAGTGCGTACTTGTATGAGGAGTCAAAGCAGTCTTTCAGGTATACATCCGCTGTCTTGGTAAATAATCCAGCACTGGAAGAAAAGGTCAGTCCAAATTTTAAATCCGTTCACATTTAATAAATAGCTGCTCAGGTTTGGTTGTCATTAACATACTTTCTTCTTTTACATCAGTATTGTGCTTTCCGAGCAAAGAGAAAAGAAGAAGGATATTCAAAGGAGGATCTGAAAGAATCCTATGGGTTTTTGCTGTTTGATGATGTCAACAAGGTAAAACGCTTGAAACACAAGCACACCTGAGAAAAAAACATGCTCCAACAAATCTTAAGATCTTGCTGATATCGATATTTGTCTTTGTTTAAAGGCAAATGCACTTGGAGAAACTGGTGTGCTCACTGGAAACAGCACATGCACAACTCTTGGAGATCCCTCTAAAGGTAACTTGTGGTGATTTATTTCCCCTTCTCATACTGCCATATTTCAAGCGGTAGTGAAATCACAGTGACATTCAGCAGCTCAGCCACAACCGAACAAGCGGTCATATTATGCACTGAACTCCAAGTTCAGATTTGTACACAGCAATTTCTGTAACATAACATAGATACAGTTACTGGTTACTTGGTAAAAAATGCAAAGAATAACATTAATACTGTCTCATTCATTTTAAGTATTTTACCTCAGTTATTACCTTGATGGCTATATCCAGAAGACTGTCTATGTATGCATCTGGCTTGTCCAAAGTATCTGTAGTGTGCAGGAGATCAAGCTAAGGAATGGTCCGTGTTAACCATTCTCCCCTACTTTTGAAAGTGAAAGCAAGTTGAATAGCTGTATAAATGTATACAAGTGAAAGTGGAAGGTTTTCTGTTCTGAAACAGAAACTATAAGTTGGTGCACAGCAGTTCAGGATATGAGTTGTGTCAAAGGCAGAAAGACAATGAGTTTAGTAGCATTTAGCATGTAATTCAATTTAAGTTTATTTATAGTGTTAAATCATAACAGAAGTTTACAGATAGAGTCGGTCTAGACCACACTATAATTTACAGAGACCCAACAATTCCCCAAGAGAGCAAGCGTTTGGTGCGACAGAGTTGAGGAAAAAATACGTCCTTTTAACAGGAAGGAACCGACAGAACCTGACTCTTGGTGGGTGGCCATCTGACGCTGCCATTTATTGTCTTGTTTCACTGTTCATTTAAACATGGATCTCGTTTAACTGTAACATGTATTCCTGTAACATGTATTCCTGTAATATGTTTTTTTATATTGCTTCACATTTGAAATGTTTCCTCTAACATATTTTGTCTGTTATCCCTCCACCCTCAAGGCTTTGATAAGTGAGGAAGTTATCAGGTTTAAACATTGGTCAAAGTCCTTGTTTTTCTGTAGACAGTGGTATGAAACCACACCGAAGTGGTATTGCAACAGATTTCTTCAAATGCACATTTATTCTTAATATTTTGACTTGCTTTTTTTATGGCTGAAAGAGATATTTGGAAAGGTTATACAGTTAGTACTTTTTCTAATATGTCTCTTCACTTTGTCAGCACATTGCTACAGGGGGAGTGTGAAAGACACACTAAACCTACCAAACAGGTTACCAAACAGGCTCTTATTTATTAGGCTCTTGTTTATTATCTTACATTCAGATATGCAACCTGAGAGAATTTACCTGAATGTCGCTCTTTGTCAAGTGTCTTATTTATCCCCATTCATATTTCAATGCATTGTAATTATTTAATTATACTTTTTATATTGTAATAACATGAGGTCTAATGCCCTCTTGATAATAGACTGGCTCTTACCTCACTTAAGAAAATACACTATGTATTTGTAAGACATGAATAGGCCTATACATGTGACCTTTAGTGAGGAAGTGGAAACATCCACACCTTATTCTTCAGTCTGCTGATGTCAGTCTCCTGTCAATCCATTTTTAAAATTCTCACCGAGATACATTAGAAGTAGAGAAGGTAACTATTAAAATCCTAGTATCTGGTGGCCATTAAGGCCCTGATGTACTGGCCGACAGCCGGTGTGTCGCCACGCTTCGGCCTTCGTCTGCCTTTTTTTGGTTGGACATGTTGAATTGGCGTCGGCGCAAGGAATCCATCTGATTGGCTATTTAGCTTAAAGGAATTAGTAAACGAGAAGAAAAAGACGGTAGTGAAGAAAGCAAACAAACGACTGTGAAAGCGCACAGAAGGCTCGTCTCATTTTTTTCATCTCATCTGATCAATCCAATACACAGAGCTATCAAAACTGACAAAAAATGTCTTCCGACGGGGAGTGAAGCAGAGGAACTGTAGCCTCTGTACTGCCGCTGCTGAATCGGGCAAACACTTTTTAGTTGTAGGTATCATAGCAACGTTTTTATCCGCTTTCCCTTTTTGAATGATGAGTAGATTACCGCCGCCTGCTGGTATGGAGAGTTATTTCCTCTTACGCAGGCGCAGAACAAACATGGTAGTTGGCCGTCATCTGTAGTCTTTGCGCTGTGTTCAAGTGCAATTTTTTTGGCCAAGACAAAGGCGACGTGAGGCGTTGCCACAGTCAGACCATTTCTTGGTTGTCTGCTTGGTGCGTCAGGGCCTTTAGGTGTACTTTCTGCTGCTGGGAGACTAGACATTCTCCTTGTGGAATGATTAAAGTTAGTTGATTTGCCCTGTGGAAACTAAGAATTAAGTGCTTGATTTACAAGTGAAAGCCCAGATCTAGGTAAAAGAAATTGCCTAAAGTATCTTTAGTGTTTACCCCATGAAGAAAATTATGAATTATGGCTTATTAAAAACTGGATAGAGAACATAATGTAACATTGTTTAGAGTTCATGTTCAGCTGCAGTGGGTGTGGTGAGGTCATTCAGATAGTTGTTACGTGTTACACATTCATCTTTCAAGGTGCAGCCTCGCTGCTGTAGAAGTCCCAGGTGTTGTGAAAGACACTTTAAAGTTAATTATTGTATTGGTTTATTATGTCCTCAAATCTTGATAAGTGACCCTCCCTGTATTTATTTTAGCTAGACACATTAAGTGAATGTTTTCTTTGTTTGCTTAGGTGTTTATATACCAATGTACTCTGACTGTTTGGATCTCAATCGCTGGTATCATGGGAAATCTGGATACATTGCCATCATCAGGCTGACAAAGGTATTGAAAGAAAGAAGTTGTGACATATTTGTTAGGTATGTGGTCATTGTGTTTTTGTTCCTAGAAAGCATTTTATGAACATCTTTGTCCTTTCTTGTTACCAACAGGGTAGAGTTAAAATGGTTTTAGAGAACTACACCCAGAACTTAACTGCGCCCACTGTGGGGTTTGACTGTCATGTGTCAGAACAGTTGCCTTCAGTATCTGCCAAAACCAGCTCCTTTCTTGCCTTCGAGAGAACCCAGGTAAGAAGAGGCATGTGACTGGTGATAAAAATCATACAGCACAGCTTTTCCCATTCTATATAGAAGTGGTTCTCAAATATTTAACAATAATGTACCTCTTTTGAATTTTCTTTTCATTCAAGTACCCCTTGACCAGCACAAAACATTTTCAGTAGAAAATATAACCTTGCTATCTAAAGAGGCACAATACAGCGCTAGCTGTCAGTGTCTAAACAACAATATTGTAACTGAAAAACACTTAAAGGCTACATTTCCAATTTTAAGAATCACTAAATCTATTCACTAATTTTATAGTATCATTATTTTAGGAATTATGCATGACTGATATATTTTTTTTTAAATATCTTACGTACCCCCTGCAGTACTCAAAAGTACCCCTAAGGGTATGTGTACCCCCATTTGAGAAACATTGCTACAAATGCATGTAAATTACACTGTTCCAACACACTATACTGATTTCATTGAAATGTTACACACATCCAAATGTTGTGGTGGTAGTGCACTATAAAGGCCCTTTCCCCCGGCCTAAAAAAACCCCCAGTAACATCTGGCTTTTGTTTTTGGTGGGAAAGGTTACAATCAGCCTTCATTCCCAGGAGAATAACTCTGCAGTTGTCACAGGTCTCGATTGGTTCCAGTGCCGATCGGCAGTGATCGAAACATGACGCCCGGGTGGACACGCTAATTTTGGCCCTTTTTCCAGCACGATGCTCGTTGCCTGTGGTGGTAGATGATGTTCTGTCATCTTGGCCACAAATCCGTCTCCGCCTAGCAGCGCTTGGACATCGCTTCATATTAGTCAGCACCGAGTTTGAAAGAGAGACTGAATAAGTAACAGATAAAGAGAAGCACCCGCCGTAACAGTTTGCTTTCTACTGTTTACTAACCCTGTTTTCCGGCGCATTCATGATGTTGAATGTGACACCAAAAGGCATACTCGCCTACTGGCAATGGGGAAGGACTCTATTGCCTATTTCTAGCATGTTTACCCACGCTTAAAACCCTGCAAATACATGCTAATTTTAGTGGAACAGGGGTATATGTCTTTCTGTGTGTACTTCCTTATGAGCAAAATATTGTTGAGTACTTTAATGCAAGAGTACATGTTAAGAAGGAAACATGGGCATAGACACCAGGCAGCTCAAGTGCGTCTTGCTTTGTCCTTGCAGTATTACATGTATGAGCTGCTAGATGATGGAAGTAATGTGATGACTCAGTCTCCCAGCGCTGCCCGTCCTATTGCCATTGTATCATTTTCATACACGGATACCAAAGCAACGATTGTAGCATCACAGGAGAAAAGGTTCTGTATCACTACAGCAACACATGTACTTTACCAAATACTATTTCATACAAATTAATAATTGTAATGTCAAATTGATCATTGTTTTCATATTTCTCTTTTCAGTGAGGTGAAAAATCTCGGTAAGTAAATATTGTTGCCAAAAAGATCCATTTACTGAAAATTGACTGTTATGAATTTCCTAATTGAATTTTCCACCACCACCACCACCAGTTTGTCATTACTTTCCATGGAGGGGTCAGCTTCAAATAGGCACCCTGTTCTATGATGTTGGGCTGAGGTCTACAGTGGCCTTAATCCCTGCAGAACTGTAAGTTAAAATGTGCAAATAGAAAATACACACCTTTTTTAAATTCTTAAATGTCTTTGATAATTTAGATTATAACCTATTTTCTGTACTTTGTCATATTTTTCCATTGTAGACCACCGGTGGTGAACATTGGCAGAGCCATTTCCATGTCAGATCTGAGACGGCTATTGCCAAGGGCTGTCTTTGAAACCTGCTATTCTGGTGAAGGTGTGTTGTTATCTCTGAAATATTTGGGAAAAAAACAGCCTTATTAACCAAGAGTTAGAAGTAGTATCTCAACAAAATTCTTAGATTTTTTTGAACATATCATTGATGAATTTTTTTATGTCTTTCAGTCTTTCTAGATGGCTTATACTTTAGTCTGTATGAGTTGGTTTCTTCTGAGGCAGAAGAAACCAACTCACTCCCTCTACTTCTGCGTGAGATCAAGGAGAAAGATCTTGTGAGTTTCTGTTTATTGTCAACCTTTCAGAGATTGTGGGGCTTAGGTTAGTCATTCCATAAAATGTAAAAAATAATCACAAATACCCTTCACGATTTATCAGAGCCCATAGTGGTGGTTTATTCAGTTTGGTTAACAGTCAGAAACCTATAGTATTCTATTTTAACTGATATGAAATGCAGGAAACCAAGCAAACCCTTACATTTGTACAGTTGTAACCAGCAAATGATTGGTATTTTTTTTTAATCAAAGAATGACAATTCATTATTAATAAATTAGTAATAAACAAACAATTATTTATTGTTGAAATTGTCAATAATTTTCTGTCAATTGACTAATCAATTGTTTCAGCACTGGAAATTCCCAGTCAATCCAATGAGTTTCTATGATATTTGTGTTAGATTTTCCTTGCTGTCCAACATCCAAAAACTATATCTGACAAACTTGCTCATTTATGCACAGGCTCTCACTATTCAGCTGAAAGATGGTGGTTTTCTTATCCTGTTGCACTCCTCGCATTTCCTCACATATGATGGTAAGATATAAAGATGATGACCGAGTACTATGTTGTCGGTCTCACGACAAAACCTGCTGAATTCTATATTTGTTTACAACCATGATTTACCTTCATATCAGCCACATACAGTATCTTTGTGTTTTTCCAGATACTGGTTCCAGTGCAACTGATGTCCTGCAAGGCATGTTTGTGTTTCCAGTCTCGCAGGTTATACAGACAGGTGATTACAGCATGTGTTTAACAGTGGATATTTTCATTTAATATGTTGATATATTTATAAATAGAAAAGCAGAGATTAAACAAGTACTTGTTCTTGATTTTTCACAGACACCAAATCTGGAGCGAAAAAGCCTGCCATTTCATCTGAAATACTGCAGGTTCTACAGGTGCTTAATTATGCAGAAGGCGAAGTTGAGAAAACACCCATTGACCCAAGTGAAGAACTGTGTGAAGTCTTGGCACAGCATATGCAGCGTTACGCAGCCCTGATAAATCCTGGGTTGGCATTAAGTCCTGCTAGGGAACTCAGCATCTTTCCAGATCAGTATGATGTGCCGGATGCCCACAAGCACCTCTACTCATGCCCAGAGTTGACTAACAGGGCATGGCAGAGCTTCAGGTCATACTTGAGCAAACCAGTCTCTTTTCAACTGCCATTGTCCAAAGCTTCAGAAATCCTGGCACCTAGACAAGAGGAGCGAATAGAAGACCTTGATGATGATGTCTACATCTGTCTGTCATCTCCCGAGGAGGCACCAGTCAATCCTGTTAGCATGGAGTCAGAGGACCAGTTGACAGGCCAGAGATCTCCTGTAAACATTGAAACGCCTGTTGACAGTTGTATAACAAGTGCTGCAGCACAAGTTGACGTAACAGCTGTGCCTCAGAATGTTGTACCAGATGATTTGCATGCTGGGGATGCTACTAAATACACTGGCAAATCTGATCTGACTGTGCTGATCAAAACTGATGACATGGGGGCAAAAAATGTCTCTCCCTCTACATCGGATGACCTTCCTGCAGAGCTGATTGTCAGCATCACTTCGGCAGAGCGAACTGTTACTGATGAGAGTTTAGGTATGATCAGTACTGTGTCTGCAACAATGCATAATGACATTCAACTTTCTGGTTTTTCAACAGCCAAATTACAAATGACAGGAGTGAACTCTCTGAATGATGAGACTGTTACAACCAAAAAGGTTTTGGATTGCCCTGAGTTCACCAATCTCACAAAAACACAAAAGAGGAAACTACGTAGGGGACATTACAAAGGTCGGAAAAGAGTATCTAAAGCGTGCGTTGAGACTCCAAGTTTACAAATACCAGTGGAGGATGACAACTTGAAGAGTCAGACAGAAGACCAGGCCAAGGAATCGTCGGGCCACCCACAGTTGAGTAATCCTTCTTGTATTGAGCAGAGGAAAGTACAGAGGCGAAAGTGCAAATTTAGAAAACCATCATCATCGGTTGATTTAGCAGTTGCAGAAGAGAACAAAATAGACCCTGGACAGCAGAGCGTTGAAAGCACATTTTTAATGGAACTTGAAGCTTTTCCTCAGAGAAAGAAAACGGAGCGCTGGGACTTAAAGCCGGTCATCAGCGAATGTGGAAGAATCTTGGTTCCTCATGGCTCTCTAGATTTTGCTGATCAGATTAAGTCTTTAAAGGATAAGATTCAATCTACAAAAGATGAACAAATGTTGGTTGATGCCTCTGTAAATGACACAGTCGAAATGGAGCAGGAGTCTAGCACTGCTCCAAAGACGGCAGTGAAAGAAACAGAGGCCACAACATCCAAGGATGGAGGAAACCATTTTCAAATTGTTGTTAGTGATGTTAATCCTGAACACAATATTTTGAGACCTTCAGATGATGGCAATGGTTTATTGACTTTGAATCAAGAGAGTACTGAACATTTTTCAAAGACTGATGGCACAGCAACTTCTTCCTCAGAAGCAGTTAAAGAAAATCATACTAATACTCTCTCCCCGGAAAAGATTGCCACAAAAGGTGAATTACTGTTGAGTAAATTGAAATCAGTTCTTCTAAGAGGAAAGAGAAAAATGGATTTCCTTGTGTCAAAGGAGATGACTGCAGATACTGCTCAAGACACTGAGCCCCATCTCAAGAAGGGCAAAGTTGACTCAGACACTGGGATGCTGAAGAGTAATTATACAATTACAAGTGTCCAGGACACCGATGTGTGTGTCAAGGAAGTTTCAAAGATGCTGTCAGTTGACCCTCTTTTTGCATATGCCCTAGGACTGACCCCCAAAGAGACACCAGATAAGATACAGAAAACTGAGAGTCAGGGTACTCAACAAAGGAAAGACTCATCAGAGACACAAGAACAAACCATTTTAGACAAACAATCTCAAATCATACACAGGCCTCCATCAATCTTTCCAAGAAGGGGAAGGATTAAAATGCTCAAAAAGCATCAAGGCGTCTCTGCAGATAATGTGAAAAAGAAATGTGAGTTCTATTTCAAAATTCTGAAATATGGAAATGGTATTTTGTGCATGATAGTTAACATACTTTCAGTATTGTGCATGATAATGAAACTGACTGACCATTTTCTTGGATCTGTCACCTTTGCAACTGTCTTCAGCCTGCTATCACTGCGCTTAGCTAAGTCTTGGCTAGTTCTTAGTTTGCTTTTGCTCTTCTCTTGCCTGTGCTGCATTTTTGCCTGTCCTATGCATCTGCACCCAAAAATGTTGTCATTGGCTTAATAAACCAATCCCTTTGTTTGAAACAATGGCATATTTTACAAGTTGGTGACAGGTCCCTTATAGTAAAACGTAGGTATATTGCAAATGCTTTCAATGTGCTACTTTTTATTTTCATGCTGTTTCTCTTTTTCTCCTCTGTTTTGTCTTCACAGGGTGGTTGCATTTTCAAACCCCAGCTTGTTATGCCAGTGAAAAACTCAATTACAAAGAGTGTACTAGGGATAATTCTGTCAGGAAGACTGTTAAGGAAAAAATGAACAGTGCTTGCTCATCTACAGATGCTTTGAACTTACTTGCTGACTTGGCACTCAGTGCCAGTAATGACCAGGTTCCACCACAACCAGACCCAGCACTTGAGAGAAAACCTGAGACAAGTTTGAAGAAGTGTGACCTTACAAAAGATGTTACCACTGCTGAACAAGAGTCAGTTCTTCATGCTCTGCTTAGACAGCCTGCTGCTAGATCCATGCAGCCTCTTGAGTCTCCTTCACCAAGCCATCTTATGGGAGGTAGTGAATTGGTTGGTTTGGTATCTAAAGAACATGCTTACTCATTGCCCCCATCTTCCTCTCTACTGTTGGGTTTGCCAGGTACACCCTTCCAGGTATCACCTTTAAGTGGTTCTACCAGACTGCTGCACCATCACCAGACAATGTATGGCGATGGAATTAAAACACTACACCCATCTGTCAGCCAGACAGACAGAAGTGAAAAGAACCACAGGACTCCAGAATATTTGAAAAAACAAATGGTGTGCAGAAGAAAGTTCAGACACTCCCGCACCTTTGTTGACAAGGATGGATCTATCCAAGTCACAAAGCAATGGAAAGAAAACTATGACTTTAAACTAGACAGCAAGTTCACAAATGACTCAAAGGATAGAACTATCGTCCGAGCCTTGCATGGGTACGTACGTATGTGTTACTTTTTTACACAAAGAATCTTAACATAAAAGTAAAAAAAGTATCTTTTCACATAATTTCAGTGCTATACTTGTTTGTATCTAGTTGAGAAATGTGAGCAATATGTGGTAATGTTGACTTTTAGGTCAGATTACATAATAACCAATTATTCAATTGAAAGAGCTAATTTTTTGTACATTTCACATCTTTGATAGCCCATGGGATTTCTCCATGCAAGACACCAGTGAAGAAGTGCAGCTCATCGTCCACATGTGGATTGGTCTGTTCTACAGCCGGTCCACAGCCAGGTTCTTTCATGTTGACTCATACCCATGTTCAGAAGAGAGTGATTCTTTGGAAATGCCTAGTGGAATGGTATCAACACTGGCTCAGTCTGAGCTCAAGGCTTATTCATTTGCTCCTTTCCCGAGTGTAACAGACACTTCAGACCCTTCGATTTCAAAAGCTTTGGACCTCAGCAAAAAACATGACTCTGTGTTGGACCAAGGATCTGTGGTTTTGGACTTGTCACTGAGAAACTCAAATGCAGAGATTGTTACTTCAGAGCCACAAGTCAACAGAAAAGAAACTTCTGTGTCCGGGGATCTGAAAGAAGCTATTGAAACATTGAAGACACTCAAGTCATCCATGGGATTACAGGAGGCAAGCAAAATTCAGGTTTGGTTCTAATGTTACGGTTACATTGAGTACATGTATTTAATGTATTTGTAATGATTTCCAGATGGTCTTTAGAATATAGAACAATTAAAGGATCAGATTTTTGCGCTTGTTAAGTAGTAATAGACATACATTAATCTGCATAATTGAGGGACTATCAACAAAGACTTATTGTAATAGGGTGAGTTGAATGGGACCATAGACTGTTTTCTGGCAGAGTGCTATGGTATCTTAATTGGGATCACAAGATCTCTCTCTCAAAATCCCCTCAGAACTTTTATACATAGCTCCAAACAGTTGTCTCTGCATTCTGCAATGGAGACTTTGGGCAGGGCTCTCTCGTCTCCATCCTCCCCTGGGATGCTAAAAAATCGTAGGCTCTGACGGACATTTAGAGTTAAATTCACTACCCCGGTTTATTCTGTCAACCTACCAGGTCCTACCGCCATCTGATATAAAGACTCTGAAATGCTATTTGGCACATATACCTGTTATTACACCTGGTATTAAAAATCCGTCCTGAGTAATCTGATCACGAGTAGACAGTTTTAAAGGTCCTATGACATGCTGGTTTTTAGACGTTTTCATATAGGCCTTTGTGGCCCCCTAATACTGTATCTGAAGTCTCTTTCCCAAAAATTCAGCCTTGGTGCAGAATTACAGCCACTAGAGCCAGTCCCACAATAGGGCTTTGACTTTTGCCCCAAAATCATATTCAAAGTTTGTTTGTTTATTAATATTCAAATATATTCAAATATTTATTAATAATATTTTGACCATTAAATGCCTTCAGTAAGACCTATATTGGTATAAGTTGTATATGTTCTATCCACCAGAGGGCAGTGTATCAGTCAATGTCAATAGGCACATTGCCGCAACTGTTTTTTTGAGGAAGGAATTTCGGAGCTTTCACCGTAGCCTACGTAAGTGGTCTGATGTTCATACTTGTGCGCTGGTGTGTGCATCGAGCCGGCGTGTGTGTGTGTGTGGGGAGTGTGTGTTGTGAGAGCGTGACAGTGATTACCTGTAGCTTCAGAGTGAGTAGCGACTCTAGAGTCCTAGTGAGAGAAACAAAGTGTCTCCCCTGTTCTTTCTGACCACGGTGGGAAATCTGTAGCAGGAAAAGTTAACCCTCTCCTTGATTTCATGTTGTTTATGGAGAAAGGGAACCAGGAAATGAGTCGGGGGGGGGGGGATGCGCTACCAAGCCGCGGCCAAGCGACGTGCGTCGCCGCGACGTGAAAAAGCCTCGGAATCTGAATTGAAAACAAGGTTTACAAGCAAACACATTTACAAAAAATAATGCCCATAACAGGTTCGAAATTCGAATATTAAGGGCTGCCTAATATTCGTTCGAATATCATTTTTTTAAATATTCAAATTATATTTGAATAACGAAGTTCGGAGTCAAAGCCCTGTCCCACAATGAGCTTTACTTAGGATGTGCCGTTTCTGTAGCTTTAAATGCTATTGAGGAGGAGAGAGGGGGGGGCAAAGTGGAAGGTGGGGGTGTGGCCTTGACCAACTGCCATGCTTCGCTTGTTTGTAAGCCATGATGTCGCTCTCTTTTTCATGGGTGGGCCAAATTCTCTGGGCGGGCAAAGCAGAGAAAGGGGAGGTAACCTTTCCCCTTATGACCTCCATAAGGGGAAGATTCCAGATCGGCCCATCTGAGCTTTCATTTTCTCAAAGGCAGAGCAGGACAGGGCTCGGTTTACACCTGTCGCCATTTCTAGCCACTGGGGGACCATAGGCAGACTAGGGGAACTCATATTAATGTTAAAAAAAAAACTCATAAAGTGAAATTTTCATGCCATGGGACCTTTTAAGTACATATGGGAAGTCACCCACGACGCATTGAGGTCGCTTTGAAATCCAATCACCACATTCAGAGGTGGTCTGGGCCACATATGACCACATTCTTTTAGCAGTGTGTACATAGTGTACAACAGTGTGGGCCACATTAAGGACCGTGTACTCAACTATGAGCAGTACTACCTACTCATTTTAAAGTATTTCTCAAGTCACAGAAACCACAGAGTAAATTGTGCGTTTTGGATGTTATTATCATACTGTCTGTGATGTGTCGGTGTTTTTGTTCCGGTGCTACCTGCTCTTAAATATCCCTGGATTTCTGGAGCTCTGTGCCCTGCGGTTGCCTGTAAAAAGCTGCCGGTATACAATAACCTAGCCAAAAATAGGCAGCATCCTGGATAACTCCAGACAGGGAGAGTCCAGCTACTAACCAGGAGCACAGAAATGAGGCTAACTACGTATAGTTGGTGCCATTCTGCCTCCTGTACAAGCCTCAGCTCCTCCACCAAAGGTGACTATCCACTATTCAGTGGCTAGTGTTCAGCTAGACAAGGGCTGCCCAACTAACCATGTACCAGGCCCATTATTCTTTTTTTTTTGTGGGTGGTGATCCCAGAACAGAAAAGGCCATGCCGCCTGTGTTTGAGCTCAGACTGGCAAAGCTGTATAGCTTATATGTGATCCTGTGTACACTACCCTCCAAGTCTTGGCTTCAAGAGGGAGCCCCATATTTCAGATAAGTTGACTATGTCCTGTTATGACCTGCTCATAAGGGTGTTCAAATCACTCCTTTTTTGGCCATGGACCAATTTGCAATGGGAGACCCTACCAATAACTATTGTCCCAGACAACCCAACTCCCATGCAGTCTAATGCAAGTCCATCCCAGCTTCCTGACGATGCCTCCTATGCTCCTAATGGTTTGCACTATATAAGCCATATACCAGAAGAAGTATTGATGTTTGTGTACTTATTTTCGAGAGCCCTGTGCAGTGTCAATCATGTACATACTTGTGCTGCACTCTGGTAATGTGCACATTCCACAGATGGACTGCACATACCATGCTTCTGTAGTCCACCATGATGGCTACAGAGATTTAATCAAATGAAAGGGAATGGCATCATACATCTTATTTATTGTATTGGGACTGATGGGCATAAAGTAGACAGAAAAGCAGGCAAATGTAATGCCAAAATGGGTACTTTGTTTATGACTGATGCGCCTGCATGTCAGCCAGCCACTATTTGACCTTATTTTACTTCTGTTAATGACAGCTAGCTTTGTTATTGTGATTTACAGTATTCATTGTTTGAATTGCTGGTGCATTATTGTCATAGTGACCTCAAAAAACCATGGCAAAACATTGAAAAACTCACAGAGAGAAACAGTAGTTACGGTTTTCACACAAAATATATATGTAATTATTCTTATTCTGTTTTCTTTTTCTTTTTTCAGTGTAACAAAAAAAAAGTACACTACACAGAGATTATCAATGAGATAAATGATGCCGGAAGCACCTATGAAAGTAAGAGGAAAATAGCTGGGAGCCTGGAGAACACCGGAGTACCATCTTGTAAAGATGACCGAACATTCATTCTTGTTCAAGACGAGATGAAAAGTGTATCTGTTCAGCCAGAAAATAAACCAACTGCTTCAGGAATTGGCCATGTGTTACATGGATGCAACAATGAGAAGACAGATATGAAAGATGGCATTGGAAACGAGAGAAAAAAAGCTGGAACCCTGGAGCACACTGATGTACCATCCTGTAAAGGTGACGAAACATTCATTGTTGTACAAAAAGAGATGGAAAGTGTATCTTTGCCGCCAGAAAATAATCCGACTGCATCAGGAATTGGCGATGTGTTACATGGATGCAACAATGAGAAGACCGATATGAAAGATGGACTTGAAAATAAGATGAAAAAAGCTGGGAGCCTGGAGTACACTGATGGACCATCTTGTAAAGGTGACAAAACATTCATTGTTGTACAAAAAGAGATGGAAAGTGTATCTGTTCAGCCAGAAAATAATCTGACTGCATCAGGAATTGGCCATGTGTTACATGGATGCAACAATGAGAAGACAGATATGAAAGATGGCATTGGAAACAAGAGAAAAAAAGCTGGAACCCTGGAGCACACTGATGTACCATCCTGTAAAGGTGACGAAACATTCATTGTTGTACAAAAAGAGATGGAAAGTGTATCTGTTCAGCCAGAAAATAATCTGACTGCATCAGGAATTGGCCATGTGTTACATGGATGCAACAATGAGAAGACAGATATGAAAGATGGCATTGGAAACAAGAGAAAAAAAGCTGGGAGTCTGGAGCACACTGATGTACCATCTTGTAAAGGTGATGAAACATTGATTGTTGTACAAAAAGAGATGGAAAGTGTATCTGTTCGACCAGAAAATCAGATTGCATCAGTAATTGGCCACGTGTTATATGGATGCAACAATGAGAAGACAGATATGAAAGATGGCATTAAATATTCAGAAGCTACAGCAATGAATTTAGTGCAAAAACATGGAAAGGATTCATCAAAATCTGTGACAGTTGTAGAGGTAGACTCCAACAAAGAAGCAAGCGATGTGGTTCTTACAGTTAAGCATGATGCAATTGAATCCAAAGATGGGGAAAACTTGGAAGTGAAAGAAAGTCCATACCAACAAGGAAATGTAGAACCTTATCCAAAAGTGATTCTTGCAGATGACGATTCAACAAACAAAAAGTCAGGTATAGTCTGCAATGGATATATTTTGGAAAATGAGAAGCCGTTACCTGGGGAGGAACCTATATCAGTCTCACCAGGCAAGGTTGAAAATGTTAAAGATGTAGATTGTTGTACAGTCTACAAAGGTAAAGTGATCAAAGATGAAGATCCCTTTGGAAAAGAAAATGGATTTGATGAGAAAGACAGTTGTGTTTCACCTGTGGAAGCTAATAGTGAATTGAGTGATCAACCACTACCTATGAATTGTGATGGCCCAGATTCAGTAAAGAAGGATTGGATTACAGAGTGTAATCAGAAACCGCCATTTGAGGAGCAACCACCTAAAGACAACAACAAAGAAGATGTCTGCCATGATTTGCAGTTAAGAAAGCTGTGTGCAAATGGCAATGTGTTGACAGATGAACATGCCATTTCAGAAAAATCTCCTCACGCTTCATCAGAAATGGAGCCTATTTCTAACGAACCTGCAATTCAGGGAAATTCAAAAAAATACATTTGTTTGGCAGATAAGGCACATCAGAAGGCAGCATTACCAATGTCTGATGAGAACAACTGTTTGTTAGATGTTTCTAACGCAAATGGGTCTATTCCACAGACAAATGACCGTGTTGAAACCGAATGCCAAAACAAAGTAATGGCAAACTTCAATTTAATTAGTGTTGATCATGAAGATGGGGATACCCATTCAATTGAGGGAGATCAAAAAGTTGTAAACACAACTGAAAAAGAACTATTTTATCATCAGGCTCATTCACCTCAGTTTGAAGCTGACGCTGCATTGACTAAAGAAACAGACATCAAACAGATTGCAAAAACAAATGAGGGATTGGAAAAGATCAGTATTGTGGGTTTAATTCCATTTATTGGACTAGACACCTCCAGAGAGGATACAGTACAACAACATGACACACACTCACAAGGCAAGGTTGAAGAAGTTGACCAGGAAGAAATACCATTTATTAGTAAAACTACCTACCCTGAAACTGTCCAACCCACAGGGTTATGCAGTACATCTCAAATGTACCGTAAAAAGCCAGAACTGTCTGCTGGCAAAATATCACTTTCACTTCTTGATGCAAGTGAAACCAACCAGCCAGTGGTCTCGGGAAGTGAGTCTGATGACCGGTGCCCTACCCCAACAATGGACGAGAAACCATTTGAGTATTTAACTCGCTCTGGACCTAGTAATACTAGTGCTTCTGCTTTTAGTGGTAGTGAAACCTCCAAAAACATGACTCAGAAATGTCTTAGTACAGGCTCAACATCCAGAAAGGATGAGGTGCCTCACAAGTCTACGTTTAACCGTGATGCCACCCGTCATCATGATCTTGAACTAAGAACTCATAGAGTTCTTCAAAGTATAGACAAGTTCCGCCACCAAACGAGCCACACTAAAACATCCAGCCAGATTGAAACGGCTGAGAAACACTCTCTTGATCAAACCCCTAACCCCAAAAACAAGTACATCCCCACTTGCTTCACCACAAGCCACATTTCATCTGACTTTAAGGACAAGAAAATGCAATGCAATACAACACCAGCAGTGGTGTCAGCCTCTACCTCACCAGAACTGCAAACGGAATCAACAAGTAACTTTCTCATTTCACCTTTCAAAAGTAAATTAGAGGAAGTACTCGGTGTAAAGTTGCAGCTAAAGAAAACTAACTCACCAGTTCATCAACACCATTTTGAAAGAATAGATAAATTACAGGAAACCTCTGTAGGGCAAGATTGTCATCCCTACAGATCTGTTCCCTGTACTGAGAGTTTGCAAGCCATTAAACCAAATATTGACCAAGGTAGACATAAAACCTCACAGAGCAATTTAAGTCATGACTTACGTTCATACAGTCAGCGTCCTGTCATGGCAGTGAAACCATCCAAGACTGATGAATGTCAAGCAGATTGCATCTCTAAAGACAGACAAATTGAAAATGCTGTAATGTCCCATTTTTCTGTCAATAAACCAACCGAAACCCTCGTAGTCACATACACGATACCTACTACCATGTTCTTGGAGAAAAAGACAGAAAGTCTCAAGGAAAACTCTGAAGAACTAAATGATTATAAGCAAGATGCCAGTGAGCTTTCTTCAAAGAGCAGTTGGTTATCCAATGTAAGTGACAGTAAATCTAACTCAGATAAAGCTAAATGTGTGCTTCAAGATCCTTTAAAGCCGCACCAAGGAAGGGACATTTCAAAATTAAACAATATTCCTTTATCATCTTTCCCCGCGCAGGCTTTTGAATCTGCAAAAAAAATCTCTAAACTTGTTGATGGAAACCAAGGTTTCATTAAATATAGTTTAGTTGAGAAAGTTGGGCAAACAACCAAAGAGAGTATTGAGATTGATCAAAAAAACTGCTCAGATGCATCAACTTCACATGTGGTTTACAAAGATGGTGGCATAATAGATGACAGTCTCTTCCTGGGACCTCAAAGCTCACTCGTGTGCACGGTCTATAACACCAGCAGGAAGAGATCCTATTCTTTCCTGGAGCAGGTTTCTCAGAGGTGCCTACAAGATGACCCCACTGAGGCGTCAATGGAGCAGGAGTGCCTTATCTTCTCAGAACAAATGAAACAGCTTTTGAAAAGGAGTAAGAGGGGACCCGTCCGCCAACAGGGCACAAATGACGAACTGAATTTGTCTTGCGCCAGTCCTGTGACTGTGCACTTTTGCAGTCTAGAAGAGCAGGAGGATTCAGTGGATCACTTGAATGCAAATTTAGATGCACCGTCACTTGTTGGACAAAAAATTAAGGTAAACATGTCTGACAGGAAAAAGACTACAAAGGAAGACAAGACTCATCCTCCAAATGTATCTCGGGCAACAGGGAACCCCATGGAACATGCTGGAGTTTCTGCTGTGACTTCGGAGTGTGTCAGGCTGTACGAGGCAATGATGAATGATGTTTGTGCTGTCAAAAAGGTCCCATCTAGACCACGCAAACACTTCAGAATGCAAAGAAGTTACCCAAAGGCTGAACCAAGTAACCATTTTGACTTTTGTGATCAAATGAAGCGAGAGATGGATGAGAGTTTCCGCAGTAATCTGAATTCAGTTGTGAAGAAATCCTGTAAAACAAAGTACAGATTCTACGTACTATTGACGTCAGATGATGCCTTCTTTGAGGAAACCAAGGTAAGACAAGTTTTCAACAAACTTCTAATGCAATATTTAAATATATACTATTTCTTTCAAAGATATACTATTTAAAGCTTGCATTCCTTAACTAACTGAAGTGATAAGTCACCCAAAATGCATTGTATGACAATGTCACACTCATCCCCTGTACAGAAGATGCCAGTACAAATTTGTTGTCTCCTCAATCGAGATCAGAGGTTGTGGTCAGCTTGTACTTTAAGTTGGTGTCACGGCATAACCACAACCCTGGGAAAACTTATACTATCGTTACGTCTATGGGATTCAAGGGTTTTGGCTGAAACTACAGAGCTAAACACTTGGTTTGCCAGGCCACAGGTAAAATGGATGGGCCTACCTCTCGTCCTTGGCTCCGCTCCATCAGCTGACCAGCTCTCTCTCAGTGGTCCAACGTTGATCAGCCTTGATGCTCCGTTGACAGTTCATTTGTAGACATTTAAGACGCGGACAATAACATTAACACACTTGATGGGGGGGGTAAAGGATTCTTTTGTCATGACATTCAGAAATGCGTCTTTTATCCTCCGACTGTCCCTCTCAATCTGTCCTCCACTTGCGCTTTGTAAACTCCTAGCTGCTGTGACGCAGGTAAGCCACACCCATCTCAGCCTAGCAACCAATAAGTCAATTGTGCCGTGACATTTAGCATAGTGGAAATTATTCATGCAAACTTCTAAGTCTACTTCTGCAGAATAATTCTCTGCTGTCCATCTGTATGATCAGTATGTTCCCACAGTCACAATATAGCTAAATTAGTGCTGTCAAACGATTAAAATATTTAATTGCATTAATATCAATGTCAACTCGCAATTAATCGCACATTTTTATCTCTTCTAAATGTCCCTAGATTTCTTTTTGTCCAGTTATTTTTTCTCATTTTAATGCTCTTATCAACATGGAAAAGTGGATCGGCTTGCTTTGTGCTTTTGTCGCCTGGCTTTGACGAGGGGGCGGAGAATTCTCATCAGCTGTGTGCTTGGCCATCAAGTGGTATTTCAGACTGGACGTGCTGCGATGATAGCTCAGTTCACAACAACGAAACACACAGATCACTTTGGTCTTATCAATGGAGCCATTTAACAACCTTCAGAATCTTATTGGCATCCATTTCGGCGTCTCGCGCTCGCCATTCACTCAAAACGTAACGTTAGCCTACTACTCTTTGGCCGGCTCGCAAGCCCAAACAAGTGTGTGCGGCTGTCTGTTTTGTTTCAAGTCTAGCTAGATCCGGTGTGGTGTTGTTTTTCTAACGTTACTAGTTGTTGCAACAGCATGTGAAAAAAAACTACAAAGTTTGCTATGCCAAAAAGAACGTTAATCTCACGATAAAATTGACGCCGTTAAAATGGGTTTGCGTTAACGCCGTTAATAACGCGTTTAACTGACAGCACTAAGCTAAATATACTGCTTCTTACTCAGTCCTCAAACACTATCTAGTACAACTATGCTGTACTACACTTACACATTTACTGTCACATATTTAGTAAAGATAAAGACAAATGAACAAACATTTAAATAAGGTGGTAATTTGAGCTTGAGTGATTAGTCAGACCAGCCAGGAAACATGTGGCGTCTCAGCCACATTCTTTCACTGTGGCCTGCCACGCCTGATCTTTCAGCGTCTTTTCCTTTATTCCTGGGCAATATGGCCAAAATCTTCTATCTCGCTATAGGTAATTTCATATCTCAATAACGTTATTTATCACAATATAGCATGTTTTCTGGTAATTCAATAAATATTTAGTCTATATGAAATAACCCCATTTTGTATACTCGTGTAGGGCTGTCATGAGACAATCAGCTCATGAGACAAAATATGACGAAATATGACTAGAAAAATGATTCAATCAAAAGTCACAAAATAAAAAACGAGCACTGTGAAAGGTTTTGCCACAAACTCAAATGACTGACTTCTCTCCTGTATAACTAACCTCTTTAGACCTAATAACTGCAGCGTGAGCTTCTAACTTCTAATTGAAGCTTTGTATGACCTTGTAACTGAACTACTTTAGTTTCCTCAATTAAAAAACAAAAACCGTAAAAAAAAAATAGAGTTTTTTTTAGTCTTGACACTGCTCAGCCTAAGATATGGTCAGTTTTTTTTCAGGAATATGAGCATGTCTACGTTTTCTGGCAGTCGAGACCTTTGGGCACTAACTATTGGCGTTTTTCCATTTCACTGGTACCTGCTCGACTCGCCTCGACTCGACCATTAAGAAAAAAAGTCCCTGGTACCTGCTAACAGGTACTTTTTTTTAGTACCACCTCCGTCGAGGTTCCAAGCGAGCTGAGGCGATACCAAAAAATTACGTGAAAACCTGCAGACTACTGATTGGTCGGAGAGAATCGTCACTAATCACTGCGTCATCATTGCTAGCGACAGACGGGGGTGTCCTGAACAAACCCGTCATTTTAAATAGTTTAGCCAGCGATGTTTATTTTTGCTTTCTCCAGCTTCTTTTGAAACAAAATTTTTTCTTCTGGCTGTGGCAACAGCCACATGCCGAGAGTCAAACAGACCTTCGATGTTCTGTGTGTGTGTGTGTGTGTGTGTGTGTGTGTGTGTGTGTGTGTGTGTGAGGTCACGGCAGTTTCCTGCAGCGGCGCTATGACGACCAGCCACGTTCGCCTCACGCATGAGGTGGTACTAAATCTGCAATGGAAAAAGGAAGACGTGGCACCGCGGTCGAGTCGAGCGTCTCCTGCAGTTAAAAAATGGTTGAATAACCATCAAACACTCTTTGTGGAGACAGATGCTCTTTTCTTCTCCTCTGCATTTCATTCATTGCAGCAGCAAACAAGGAAGTAGCTACTCCGATATCGATTTATGACCATTTTAAGATGAGGGGAGAACATTTCTCTTTGTTTAATATAATTATAAGTAAAGGTAGGCTTTAATTTCAGCTTCCCTAATTATTTTAGAGAGAGAGAGAGAGGAGACTGAACTGCAGGCTGCAGACGTGTGTCTCGGCCGAGTAAGAGGGAGAGCAGCGGTACCCTCTGAAATCTGTCATAACTGCTTTGAATCCAAACTGATCACAACCTCTGAACTTTATAATGGACTGTCTACAAACATTCTACTGCTTTTTCAAGCCTATGGGGGTGAGTGTTTCATCACCACCTGATACATATTGTGTGGAGTATCATTGAAAGAATATTCCCGAGGTTTTTAAAAGGGGTTATTATCCAGACACGTGTGCATAAGCCAAGACTGAAGCATGTCCAGCATTTCATGTCCCCACACATGCGCAGTAGCCTACAGTAGCGGGGAGTTTCTGCATCCCTAGGCTCATTGATTATGATTCACCGGCTACTGATGTCATGTACCAAAAAATGGTCATCTGCCTGGCTGATTGCTGTCTACTCTACATGCAAATACAATCGTACACAGACACATTAGATGAATACCAGGCCTCTTGGGTTCTCCAGCACATTGTTTCGTTGCCGGCGGTTGTGTACATTTCTCCGTTCATGCAGCACGCTGTTTAAGGTTGAGCTTTGTTCCCTCCTTGTCTCGCCTGGGGCCAGGCGGCTGTAGCGGCTTCTCCAGCAGGCTGAGCAGGGCTGCCTGCTTCCTCCACCCGGGCCACATCGCTACCTGGATGTGTGACGGCTAAACGAAAAAAGGGAACACACCGAATCTCTAGATGAGCCACAGCCAAGATGGGGTTAGCTGAGTCTGGCGAACATACAAGTGGTCTTAAACCTTCTGATACCACTAGGTGCAAACTCTAAAACGGTCCGTGTGGCAACGCATATATCACGAACAATTCCTATTGTTACATGACTTAACCGCGCTTATAGTTAGATAAAGTTGTGGAAAATAAATACTCTGAACCAAGCAATCAGCTGTTTCTGAACAGGCACGCGCTCCAAACGGGCACTAGTATCAAAGAAATGCTGAATTCAAGGATGTCATACAACCCTTTTTAATAACCTTTGTACGTATTTGCAGTCACAAAATATATGTAAGCAAGTCAAGACAGGTGATTCATTTGAATGCTAAAGCAGTGTAAGACTTGCTAATGGAAAAATAATGGCTTAATAAATGTGGGTAATTTCTCTGTGTTTTCAAAAGGCACAGTTCGAGGCAGAAGGCCACACTGCTGTACAGCCATCCGAGTTCTTCCTTGGTGAGGGTAGTTCTTCATCTCTACTCATCATCCTCAGGAATGAAGACATTGCAGAGCACATTTGTGAGGTAATTGATCAGCTGATTAAAAAAAAAAGATCCTGAGAGGACTTTTGCAATAGGTAATCATGAATTAATTACCGTATTCTGCTATCTAAGATCCCGCATTTGCTCGAGCTGAAGAAGTCCCCAGGTACACAGTTTGCTGGAATTGACGAACCAGATGATGTCGTGAATCTCACCCATCAGGAGCTCTTCACGAGGGGTGGCTTTGTAATGTTCGACAGAGCTGCACTGGAGTCCCTCAGTTTTTGTATGTGCACCTTTAAATAAATATTAGCTTTTTGTTGTTTTGAGATATTGTACTGTGAGCAGCCAGTTTAACGTATGATATCAATTTTGTATGAATTTTAAGGCAAAATGAAAAAAATGTCAGAAATCTTGCAAGAGCGAAGCAGAACGGGGAAGTGGAAATGGATGTTGCACTACAGAGATAGCCGTCGGCTGAAAGAAAATGCAAGGTAGGGGTCAACTTTGGAAAAATATTTCTCACCTCCTACTTTTACAGGTGTTCTAATGTCTTGTCTTGTCATATCTAAAGTTTGTTTTTGCTAACTGACCTCCTGGCATCAACCACAATGTGTTCCATATTTCCTCTTTTATATTTAAATTTAGATCTCTTTCACAGATTTTAAATTACCGTAAAGAGTGTTTGCCATAATTTTATGCTAATTGTGCACTTACATGAAAGCCTTTCTGTTAAAGTGTTGCTTGTCTGAACACGATCTCTCCTCTCATATTCAGGTTGAGTGCAGAGGCAAAAGAGAAGAAGCACTTCCTAAACTGGTGCCAAGAAGCTGGAATATTGGAGGTCTTGCCTTATCATGAGTGTGACCTCATGTCCAGAGAGCAGCCTGACTATCTCACGTGTTTGGTCCGTTTGCAGGTCCAGAATATATCAGCCCGTTACCCTGTTTTTATAACCGGTGAGACACTAATGAACTAATACATTAACTGTACCTTAACATTTATTGAGTCTCATGATATTGTGGTTTTGTTTTTAAGGTGTTGTTTGTAAAATGTTATAAACCTCTCTAATATATAATTAAAAGCAATTGCTCTCAATGCTTTAGTGTATCAAATCGACCATGTTAATTGGACATTAAAAAGAGCCGCAAAAGTTACATATTACTCGCTGAGTTTCTGCTGCGTCTGGGTTAGTCTCGCTTTGCCAGACCTTCCTCCACAGCGCTGCAAAGGAGGGTCTAGCTAGTCCACACAGCATTCTGGGATTGGAGAGAAACGTGTTCTGGTGTATTGGCATGTCTTTAAACGAGTAACAATCGTCATGTGTGGTGCTAAGCGCCGCACAGAGCTTCGGTGCCGCTGCAAAATAGCCTCGGGAAGGAGCTTGTTTTGGTGGAACGTGTACGTTCAAAAGTTGTTTTAGTCGTGCAACAGAAAACTCAGATTGGAGAGATAGTCTAGCTAGCTGTCTGGATTTACCCTGCAGAGATCTGAGGAGCAGTTAACCATAGTCCTCATAAATCGACTGGAGTTTAAAATTCCAACACAAAGAAAGCGTTAGGTAACGGAAATCCAGCCAAAAAGAAGGACATACGGCGGAACTTCCCGGCGGCAACAGGGCAATCCTGGAAGTGGAACGTCGTGGAAATAGAATACGTCTGGGTTAACCTGTAAAGGTTTTACAAGCAGAATAAGCTTTTTTAATTCCTCACATACAGTACAATGTAGTAAAATTCAATCATTGCATTTAACCCATCCTAAGCATTAGGAGCAGTGGACAGCCTGGGGAGCAACTTGGGGTTCTGTGTCTAGTTATTGTACATTGCAAAAAGGAATGACATGTTTTTCTTCTGTATTCTAACAGATACAACAACAGACAGCGCATTTGGAAAGAATGGAATTTTAACAATGACTTTCGACTCTTTCCTGACGTATTCTCCAAGCAAACCAATTACAGCCTGACTTGGAAAAAGTCAGATGGACACACTTAAGCTGTGCTAAATCAAGAACAAAACAATGGAAAATTCACTGGATGTAAGGAGAACCCAGTAATTTACCATTTTATGGTGATTTAAAACATACTACAATTAATATTTTTCTTGTGTTGTCAGTAAAGCTCTTTTACATCAAGCAATAATTATTCATTTATGGTTTGACATGTTTTTTGTTTCATTTTTCGACTAAGTTATCATTAAGTTAATGGATTGACAATGCCAATATACAGACTGTATATACTGCATTTTGTATTATATTTTTTATTGTAAATTGTTTTTACAGTGTGTTTTATTTACAGTCCTGAGTTTATACATTTGCAGCACAATCATTACTATTTTTAGATAAAAATCGACAAAATTGCAACAAAATTTAATTAGGATGTTTTCTGTTTCATATATTGAAGTATACTACTGCACACTGTTAAGGTTACGTACAATGATTCTAAAGTCTTGGTTGTTAAATTGTTTTAACATAATTACTAAGCACTTAATATTTCATGACATGTACAAAGCAATTTGACTAAGAATAAAGCGGTTTCATTAATTGTTTTGCTTTAAAAAGTCATTCAGCTGAAGAAGGCTGAAGAACCTACACTGGCACTACATTGTTGCCGGTTTTCTACTGTATGGTTTGGCTCGACTCGGCTCACGTTTTGGTACCCCTAATTGTAATAATAAAATGTATTACTCTTCACTATTTATAGTTAAGAGTACAAAGTGCTTCACATATAGGATAAAAATACACATAAATACAATATAGCCTTCATACAGACGTACATACATGAACGTACATATACTGTTTGGTACTATCCTCAACTTTTGCTCATGGAAAACCAAAAAAGAGCGAGTTGAGTTAAAGGTGCTTTAAGCGATGTCACACGTTTTTTTAGGCTACAACATTTTTTTGTCGCATACAGCAAACATCTCCTCACTATCCGCGAGCTGCCTGTCCCCTGAACACACTGTAAAAAAACGCGGTCTTTGTAGACAGCCCAGGCTCCACAAACGGCAACAAAAACAAACTGCGCCAACCTGCACCATGAAACATAACAAACCGTGTTCCAGCGTTCCAGCCAATAACCGACAAGAAGGATTTGGGGTTGGGGGGTTAGTGCATGGAATGAGGAGGAGGGAGGGGCGAGCTAGCCTCTGTTTTGTTTGAAAATACTTTGAACGTCAACAAGAAGTCCCGTCACCCAACATCGCTTAGAGCACCTTTAAATAGAGCCGTACCATGCAGTGGAAATGTGCCATGTGTTCCCACTCTGACCATCCTTACAGGAATAAGGCCCACAGCGGGTAACAATGGAAGGATGAAATGGCCTCCATCTTGCTGTACAGGGAATAGACTTAAATGAGCAAATTATCTATTTTCTCTACTGTGGGGAAAAAATATTTGTTTGTAGGTAAAGTGACGCATAAAACATAAAAATGGGAAATTATAACACCTTTAACCACTGAGAATAAAAAAAGTGTCCTGGACAAGACGGCAGCAGCACATCGTACAGAGGTTGCAAAACATTAAAGATCAGACTTTATAGAATTACATAAAATTTGATTAGTAGATATGATCATAAGGATAATGTAAAACTGATAAAATAGCAGTACACATACCATTACGGAATATAAAAAAAATATGCATTGGCTTCAAATAAATAATAAAATAAAAAACACTGATGATCATTATTTATCCTAAAACTGCAACCAAATAAAATTGTTTTTAAAAAACTGACACACAAAATAAAAATAATTATTATTTAAGATGTGATTTAAACCAAATGAGAAAGAGTTCCTTTATTTGGTATTAATAAGTATAGGTCATATTTCCCCTCTCTAATTAAAAATTCAGGTTGGGGAGGTGAATAGGAGCAGTTCTGCAACTTTGTTTGAAAAAGGGACATGAGTTATCTTGTAAATAAAATTAAATAAAAACGAGCATGCTTGAAAACACTATAAATTAGGACCTGGAATGAATGAAAATAAGGGAACAGATGCTGTGCAACCAAGGCTTTAAAAGGATTGCAACCCCAACAAAACATTTCTGAGGAACGTTTTAGACCTACAGAAAATATTAGATGAGTCAAAAGACTTTCAGAAATATTTTACATAGTTTACTTATTGAATTCCTACTTTTTTCCACCTCTACACAACTTCTACAAGCAGTGGTGTAGTCTGATGTATTGTAGTGGGTATACTGTACTGTATATGTATATGTACGGGCCAAAATGGGACTTTGGGGGTGTCCTCCCCCAGGGAAATTTTGAGCGTCAAAGACTTCATTTCCTGCATTTTGATACACTTTTATGCACAAATTCACTGCTGAAATACCTTTATTTAGCCTATGCAAAGAAAAAAAAAAATGACAATTCAAAATATGTCAAAAATATGATGGAAAGTATGTTGTTGTATGTCATTGCGCATTTTTAAGTGGGTATATGGAAGTCCTGGAGCTTTCTTAGTGAGTATACTGCGTATACCTGCGTATCACGTAGACCACTGTCTACAAGCAACCCTAGTTGAGACTTTTGAGATATAGCTACTTGTTGCAGTGGGATTTTGCCACTGTAGCTAAAATTGGCTGGATTTTAATCCAGATCAAACCGCCCACTGAAGACAGTTTCACTATTAATCTAACCACAGTTTAGTCATCTGCGACGGCGACCATTAGACACTATAAATCAGATCAAATCAAATTTAAGCACCCCAATAATTTACCAAATCCAAATCCCTGCCTGCCTGCGACGAACGGGACCCACTCTCTTGCCGTTTTTAATCAAAGATGTAATTAAAAATATAGCTAGGTCGTACGTTAAAATTACAAAACATCCTTGAATAGCTAGCTAGAAGCTGAACTAAACTGTTGCCGTCGCGTCAATATTGGTCTATCTATGCATCAAAGTAAGTCTTATCTCTTCAGTGTGACACAGCGGATATGTGAAGCGAAAACCGAAACTAATTGTCGGTGTGTTTTGTACGTTAAGAACACTCGTTCAGGGCCAGTCCTCCACAGCCATGACTACAGTGAACACTTTACCGGTCCAACAGATTAACTACCGCAGTTTGTGCTACACATTAGCTAGCTACATTTGACGTTACTACTTTGTAGGGAGTGCCTGCGCATCTTCAGACGTTGATGAACCGCTCGAACACAGCAGAGCCGTGTAGGCAGACGCTGATTTGTGCGCATGTGCGACGAGGATGGGTCTATCGATGGAATCAAGATGGCGACTCTGGCGAAAGCGCCAATATATTTACTGAAGTAGATGTCCCAAATTAACCGCGGTAGCCGGTTTTCTCAAGCCCCTAAGGGGTTCCGTGAAACATGAAGACTGGGAGTATGTTTTGGAAGAGGAACTGACCGGGATTAATACCGTAACAAAGTCAGCGAGATGTGCGAGAGCTATGCCCGCTCGCTGCTGCGTGTTTCGGTGGCGCAGATCTGCCAGGCTCTGGGCTGGGATGCGGTTCAGCTCACTGCGTGCGATCAGCTGTCCGATGTGCTGCATCGATATATCCAGCAGTTGGCCAGGGTCTGCCATCGGTACTCTGAGCTCTGTAAGTGCTTCGTTTGTTACCCTGTTTACTTTTTCAACCCATAAACCTGAAGTAGTCGATCACGTTGTTGTTGACTAGGTATGTAGCTGGCGCCCCCTAGCAAAGGTTGATGTGTCAAAAAGTATAGTAGCTACATAGCTAAGTAACGTTAGCTTCCATGTTGTTGTGGCTATGATCACGATGCCTTCCAGCTGTGGTCACCACATTCTGTTAGTCGATGTCACATTAGTTACCGAAGTACTCGTGTCTGTAAAAAAGAGATTTACTCTAGCAATCAAGGACCTGTTGAGCATTACTTTTTGCTTCAGGTTGAATGTCAACATCAGTCAGGGCACCTCCTTGTATGTGTCTCACAGTCTCTAGTATGTAGTCAAACTTCTGTCCCAGGCTATTATCAACCTTAACAGGGTAGTTTAGTGAACAAGAGAAATGTAGAGTGTCTGCGCTGAGATTGAATGGCTTGTTATGATGCTGCATTTCAGATGGAAGAACAGATCCAGTCCTGGATGATGTCAGCCAGGCTTTCAGACTGCTGGGGGTGAGTCTGAGTGAACTGGAGGATTACGTCCACAACCTAGAGCCTGTGCCCTTCGCCCAACAAACGCCGCTCTTTCCTGTCAGCAAAAACAACGTCCTGCAGTTTCCCCAGCCTGGAGCCCGAGATGCAGAGGAAAGGAAGGATTACATTCCAGATCACATGCCACCTCTGGTCTCCTTACAAGAAGGTCAGTACATATAATGACTACATGCACATCTCGGAGTGTGTGTGGATTATTGTTTTCCACAGGTTGAGTTTAGGGCCTATTTTTAGTAGACAACGGGTCTTCAATTAATCCACAGTTTATAGATAATACATAATACTAATATACCCTCATGTTCCAGTTTTGGGTACAGCTAGCTAAAATGGCAATTTATCCTATGTTCATAAGGGTTGTAATGATTGCTTTTTATTGTTTTGTTTTTTCTAATATTTTATCCACTCCATTTCAAGTAATGAGGGGAGACTTAATACTAAAAACACCTCAACATGACAATACAATTCCGTAGCACCACAAACTACATCCTTTTAAAATGATCATAAAGTTGAATTATCCCTCTATACAGTTTCAACAAAAGCTGAACATTATTATATTAGACTGCTGTTTAGCAAGGTTTACCTAATAAACTGGCAAATTAGTTTTTAAAACCATATCTTTGAGTCAGGGCCAATCAGCTTGGATAGGCCACCATAATAACCTGTATGTGTTAAAACAGGCGTGGTTATGAGAATCCTTGGACATTAATTGAAAACATTGCTCAACAGTTTTTTCATTCATTCAATTGTTTTTTGTCCCTTTCCTCTCTAGAAGAGGAAGAGGAAGAAGTCCTTGCTGACATGGGCACCTCAGCCGAAGCTATGCAGGTGGCACTGGAAGAGGATGAGGAGGAAATGGACGAAGATGAGACGGTCAACGATGAGAACCACCCACTGAAAAGGCACCTGGACAGTCCTGATGCCGCTATGGGCATGATGCCTACTTCCAAGAGACCACGCATGTACCCTGGCCTCAGCCCAGAATGGGGGGTTGAGCCCAGGGAGCCCCTTACCTCTCTCAACCCTCAACGTGTTCCTCCAGGTATGCCGCCCTCTCATGATAGCCTTGACCCCCTGTCACCTGAAACACCTTCTGGAGCCCTGCCTTCCTTCAGACCTCAGCCGGTAGTACCAAAACACTCTGATCAAAAGGGCCTCACCACTCCAGGAAGAAAGCCTAAGGTCTCATCCCCTGGCAGACAACGGACTAAGTCCCCTAAAGGGGTTATTCCTGTTCCGGTGGGTGGTAGTCCCATCCATTCTCCAAAACCGTCTAAGGAAAAGAAGAAATCCCCAGGGAGGACGAAGAGTCCTAAAAGCCCCAAGAGCCCAAAGGTGGGTTCAGCCAAAGCATCCCAACCGCAGAGCAAGACAGATCTTGTGCATAAGCTACCGCTGTCTGCGCTGAGTGAGAGGATGGGCAAAGAGAACATCCATATGCGTCAAAATATAGAGGACAGGGAGTTAGCTGAGGGCCCTTTCAAGAAACTAGAGCCTGATAATGCAGCCATCGATGATTCCATTGATGCTGTGATTGCCAGAGCTTGTGCTGAGCGGGAGCCTGATCCTTTTGCTTTCTCTTCGGGTTCTGATTCAGATAGCAATGGATTCTCCAGCCCCAGGAGGCTGACCATAATGGAGCCGTCTACACCTAAACTCTTGATTGGGGGAAGCATCTCTGTAAAAGACACGTCAACACCACTTCATCTACAGGCACACGCAGGCCTAGGAAATTGGACTATGGATGATTCCATCAATGAGGTGATCCGAAAGGTCAACCAGGGGGGTCCGTCCGCTCCCCCACCGAACCAAGGAGACTGTGTCTCATCAGGCTCGGCCTCCCCACCTACTCCTGAACCTTTACTCAAGGTGTTTGAGGAGAAGAACAAGATTGTGTCATCAGTAGATGTCAAGAAAAAGCTGAAGAAGGAGCTCAAAACTAAAATGAAGAAGAAGGAGAAAGACAAGCCGAAAGACAAAGACCGAGAAAAGGATAAGGGCAAGCTGAAAGAGAAGAACAAGGATAAGAACAGGGATAAAAACAAGGACTTTTCCAAGGATGGCAAGATGCCCTGGAAGGAGTTTGGGGTGAAGGATGATGAGCACTTCCTTCAGCGAGACTTTACTCTGCCTGAGGGCTCCATCAAGATAAAAACCAGAGATGGAGATGGCCCTAAGAAGGAGAAGGAGAAACACAAAGACAAAAAGAAGGATAAAGAAAAAAGTAAAAAGGACAAAGATAAGCGGGACAAGGGTAAAGACAGGAGCAAGGACGACCGGCAGAAACAATCTGCGTTAGCCTCCTTTGCTCTGGGTGAAATCCCACCACTGTTCAGCCCCTCTGCCTGCCTGCGCATCCCCTCCATGCTTCCTCCTTTGGCCCCGATCCTCCAGGATAAGGACATAAAGAGCAAGGAGAAGGACAAGAAGAAAGACAAGAAGGAGAAAAAGAAAAAGAAGGACAAGGAGAAGGATAAGGAGCGAGAGAAGGCCAAAGAAAAGGAGAGGGAGAAAGAAGAGAAGAGGAAAGAAAAGGAGAGGGAAAAGGAAAAACGAGAAAAGGAAAAAGAAAAAGAGAGAATTCGATTGGAGAAGGTAACTTTTTTTGTTTGGTATGTCATGATGTGTCTGTGTTACAGTGTCACTGATATTTACCCATCCTGTTTCCTTAGGTGAAAGTAGAAACTCCAGCAGCTCTACCATCTCCAGTCATCCCCAGACTGACGCTCAGGGTGGGGGCAGGCCAGGACAAAATGTAAGCACTGAACCAATGTTTCTAGTAGAGATGGTCCGATACCATTTTTTGCTTCCTGATACCGATTCCGATACCTGAACTTGCGTATCGGCCGATACCGAGTACCGATCCGATACCAGTGTGTCATATATTTTATTATGTTTTAACAACTGTATACTACTATCCCTGTTTCGATGTGATATGATTTCTATCTTTGTTGTCGGTCTGGCTCAGGTTAAACTCTTTGCGAAACATGAACAAACACAAACAATGAACGCCTCAGAACTTTCTTTTATTCTCCAGTTTGACACTCAGTTATAACGGAAAAACAACATAAATAAACTACTTTTAACGTAGATTTTCTTTAGGGCTTTATTACGTGGTATCGGATCGGTGCATAAACTCCAATACTTACCGATACCAGCGTTTTAGGCAGTATCGGAGGCAATACCGATACTGGTATCGGTATCGGAACATCTCTAGTTTCTAGTGATAGGGTCAAATTTCTTTGATTGCCCCTTTTGCAGGTTTGTGCGAGCTTCTCTTATACTTGCTTGTTGCTTACATGTTTGTTTCTGCAGTGGTATTATCATGACACATATTACTAGGGCTGGGTATCAAACTTCTTTAGCATTATATTTTTTTTATTGCTATCATTATTATATCAGTTTTGAAAACTGTAGTCTATATAAAGCTTCCATCAAATGCTTGTTCAGATCCAAAGTCTTATTTACTTTTTTGATAAAATCGATACAGCATATTTTCTGTGGCAATACTGTATCGATACACAGACGCCAAGTATCGATCTATTATCATATATGTGTCGGTCAGTTTGTCTGCTTGACAATCCCATTTTGCAGCAATACAATTTTTAAGTGTGATGAACAAACAGAGAAATGTATCTTTTTAGATAAAACAGATGTTGACAAAGTTTCCTTTTGGGGACATAATTTGATATTGGGAACAATTTGAAGTTGGAAAAAAAAGGTAATAAATTGCAATATATTTAATGCAGAATATTGCAATATGTTTTAAAATTGCAACATTATCATGTCGTGACATAAGTATCGTGATGATATCGTATTGTGAGGCCTCTGGTGATTCCCACCCCTATAAGATAGCTCCTGAGTTAGTTAAGCTCTTGTACTAACTAAGGTTTGGCTTCTTTTGTTACATGAAAAAGGGGTTTTGTAGGAAAAGGCATGTTTATATTACTCAGTATTTGAAAAAAAAGTAATGTTTTGCTTCATATATCAAAACTCAGGGATTTTATTGCTATTATATTTAAAATAAATAAATAAATAAAAAATGGGTAGAGTCCCACTGAGATCCAGGTCTTATTTTTAAGGTAGACCTGAGTAAATGTAAAAACTAAATAAACTCTATACTGAAGAACAATAATATGCATTAGAATAGAAAAAAGAGGTATACAAAGCAGAACTTGAAATCAATTAATAAATATAAAAAAATAAGTCAAATTAGACATCACCCAGTTAAAACAAGTACATATTAAAACACTAAGATTTAAAAGCATGTTCCAATGGTGTTATTTCTACATATTTCATCCACTTAGTGTTAAAAATGATTCTGACACTTATATTCGTTGCATTATATAGCTTGCATAGAGATAGTAAAGCCTCCTGTTTGTGTTAACTTGTATTTATCTCTTGACTGTCACTAGTGTTATCAGCAAGGTGGTTCCAAATTCAGAGCCCAAGATGCCAGCACCCAAGACCCCCACGGCCAAGTCTGGACCTGGGAATCGCCCTAGGACGCCCCCACCAACCCCAGTACTCTGCCCAGTCGTACCCACTCTGCCTCCAGCTCCCTCTCCACTTCCACCAGCGCCGGCCCCTTCATCGTTGCTCTCCCCTGCCCCTATGCTCTCTCCCGCTGCATCCTTCAAAACACCGGTCCGCAGCGTAGTAACTGAGACTGTCAGTACCTATGTGGTGAGTGTTCCTACTTTTGTTTATTGATAACTAGCTCATATGATAACGGTTTCTATAAAGTGCATGCAGTGTGTTTAATCTTTAAGAGGTTTTCCTGAGTCAAAATGAACAGTAAATTAATTATACCTAAGATAAAGCAAACTATATGGTCATTCATGTGATCTTTTGCCACTTTTTTTTCACTAATGTGCATTGTTTATGTAATAGCTATTTTGTTATTGAGCGATGTGTTGCTAATGCTTTCTGTTATATGTATTTACCTTAGATCCGAGATGAATGGGGTAACCAGATCTGGATTTGTCCTGGATGCAACAAAGCTGATGATGGCAGTCCCATGATAGGATGTGATGACTGTGATGATTGGTATCATTGGTAAGAGACTTATTTCCTTACATTTTCTGGCCTAATTTTTCAAGATTCAAGAAGTTGTAAGATTATAGTTTTGCGTAGTTGACAATTAGGTTTAAATTGTTACAATCAATTACAGCTTTAATTCACTGGTCTGTTTTTGTGCCTGTTTGGGTTGTAATGGTATACAAAATTGATGGGTTGGTATGTTTTCAGTACAGAGTACATTCACTCTGTGTTCAAGTTTTACACATTTACCTAATGTAACCGTAATTCAGCTGGTCGCCACACAGCTTTCGCCCATTCCACCCTTTGTCCAGCATCATTATATCTTACTGGGAAACCATAATGCTTCCAAATAATAAATCTTCCAGCTCTGGTCTCATTTGTCATTTCTCATCAATTGTCCCACTGCCAAAGCTGTCCGGGTGGAACTCTAGAAATATCCCACGCTTGTTAAATGTAATAAATACGGGCATAAAAAGCAAAACAAACAGATACATACATACATACATACATACATACATACATACAAAAAGAGGAATGGAAGAAGGACAGAATTCAAAAATAAAAAAATAAGTTCATCACACTGTGATATAACGGCTTAATTTTATTATCAGAAAGTACAGAATTGGGTGCCTGGGTAGCTCACCTGGTAGAGCAGGGGCCCATGTATAGAGGTTTACCCCCTCGACGCAGCGGCCACATGTTCGACTCCGCCCTGTGGCCCTTGCTACATGTCATTAAAAAAAAAGATGGTTTCCATGTAATGCATATAGCATCCCCATATTTTTTGGAATATCTGTAGTTGTAGTGTATGTCAGCTTTTCCGTGGCCAGACCCCTTGACAGCCTCTTCAGACATTGATTAACAGTTTGTGCTTCAGTTTTCTTCCCCATTTAAAGGAGCAGTGTGTAGGATTTAGTGGCATCCAGTGGCGAGGTTACAGATTGCAACCAACTGAATACCTCTTCCCTCACCTCTCCCTTTCCAAGCATGTAGTAGAACCTACGGTGGCCTTCAGGTAGCGTCAAAAGGTGAAAGGCCCTCTCTAGAGCCGGTGTTTGGTTTGTCCGTTCTGGCCTACTGTAGAAACATGGCGGGCCCTGTGGAAGAGAACCCGCTCCCTATGTAGATATTAAGGGCTCATTCTAAGCTAACGAAAACACAATTCTTAGTTTCAGGTGATTACCCACTAATTTTGCCAATAGATCCTACTTAATCTTTTTTTACTAACCTGAACCCTCTTCTCTTGTCTGCACAGGCCTTGTGTTGGGATCCTTACAGCCCCTCCTGAGGACCAGCAGTGGTTCTGTGTTAAATGTTCCAGCAAGAAGAAGGACAAAAAACACAAGAAAAGGAAACACAAACTGCATTGAGACTATGCAAAAAAGCACACATTTTGGACTTTTTTGGACTTGAAGCCATCACTAAACACTCGTGGCACTGCTGTAAAATAAAAAAAGAAAGTTTAAAAATTGTGGCTGATACTAACATCTGATGATTTTTTTAATGATGTCAGCCATGATGCATTGTGAGTTGGTAAGAAAAAAAGGCTTAAACCAGCACATATCCAGCCTTAGTTCTCATGTGGTTTTCCCTTTTCACCTGTAAATTGTTTACTTGTTGATTTGGATGTCCGGTCTTTGGAGATCATGACAATTATGTTTGTATAAGGAGACCATGACAGTTTGTCCAAGATGAGAGCTCAACAAAGCAGAGAACCAGAGAACAACTAACATCCATTGTCTTTATTTCTGTTCTGTGGCCATTTCTTTTGTTGCAACACAAAATGAATGACCGCCAAGTCAAACCTTAACCCCAGTTTTCTGCAGTATCATTGAAATGTCATGTATATAATGATGATGGCATCAGGTGTGTGTAAATGTGTCAATACCAACTTCCAAGCCAAGTACATTTTGTTCTTAGGTATTCTGACTTGTTAAATCCATTTTCAGATATTTTAACTCAAATGATTTTCTGTAATTTCTGTACATTTTTTAAATTTAAAGTTTGTATTTTTATTTTTTCTTCATATGGATTTGTCCTGGAGTTAATACTGTAGCTGTGCTTGTTATGTAATTCATTTCGCTGATATTTCAATATTAAAGATGAACAGTCTGTGTACTCACAGACTTTAAGATGTAAATCTCATTACCATCAAAATTCTACCCTACATTTAACCACTTCTGTGCATCCTTATTTTGTTTTTTTTTAACCTGGACAGACATATCTAAATGTTTCCAGTAGCTGATTGGTTGTGTTTGCTTGAAAAATAGAATAGATTGGAAACATTTTAACAAACCAATGTTGAATTTTGATCCTGCTAATTTAAGACAGTGTGCAGTTGGTTACAAATCAAATCCGAGATCCTCTCTTGCAGCAGTCTGTGCAATGCATTAGCCTAGATTTGGGACTATTCTACTGAGTTGTCATCCTGCACTTCACCTACGTGAGATATGTGGTGGAGCGCTTGGCAGTCACTTTGCACAGGGTTGCGTTTCCAAAAGATCGATTGTGGAATGTGCGCTTTTCTCGTCTTTAGAAGTGTGTCTGACAATGTCTCCTGTGCCATTTGCAGCAGAGTTGTTTTTGCTTTTCCCCTCAATGACCACATGGTGTCATTCTTTATGCACAGACACTGTAGCATACTGCTCATGACATGTACAGACACCATGGCATGCTTACAAAAAAACAGCTCACAAACCCCGTTATGAATGTAAGAAATGTGACAAGTAGCTTAATTGATGCATGTGGAATCCAAGTATGCAAGTAAAACCAGCTCCAGAAGTGCCATCATTCATGGAAGGACCTATAGACTGGAAATAGGATTTATAGCCCCCCAGAAGATTTTGATTTCTATAGAAGAGAATGTGAGATTGTAAATTGTGTGTCCCCAGTTATCAGTGGAATATCATTTTGTGTGAGGCAGGTTTTGCATGTTTGATCTAACCTTTTCCATTCTTTGAAGTCAAGTGCTGTTTTGCAACTGTTATATCTATAGCAGAAGGTTTTATTACCAGTCAAGTCTGACTTCACATTCTGAACTCTGAAAGGTCTAGATTTGTATTGGATTCTCTTTGCTTTTATTCATTTCTGGGAACAATCAGTGCTGGCTGGACCTCAGAAATCTACTTGGTTGATATTATAGCATATCAGAAATGTATTTTGGTGCAAAACCATTCAATAATTTATAAGCCGTAGCAGTACTTTAAAATCACTTCTTTGACGGAGTGGTGCATTGTACTGAATGAGTTGTCAGAGAGCTCATAGGAAAACCTGAGAAAAGCTCATTAAAGTGATTCAACCTTCTAAGGGTAAAAGCATTCTCTAACTCTGCTATATTTCTGGTGTGATACTAAGGCTGATTTTTGTTTTGATTGCCGTCTGAATCATGACGACATCAGGATGCCTTTCAGTCTTTCTATTTTTTATTATTTCAGTTGTATCCTCATTTAATTGAAGGGAATGCACACCCAATTACTGACTTATTTGGTGAGTGCACTCACAGACAAGTTATAGTTTAGTAATAAATAGGACTGAACCTCAGGCCATCAGATACCTTGATTATATGTGGATCCTTCATATTATCTAGAGCCAGAAAGCACACCTGACTCATTACCTTTTTAAACTTGTGAATTATTCCTTTTACTTATTCACCTCTCCCTCTTTGCGTGTGTTGCTCCCCTAGATGGACCAGATGAAAATCTACCAAGTGTCTTCCGATAACACTAAATCAAAGAGGAAGTGGAAAAAATGATGTGTAACTAAAGTAAAGGGGAAGTTAAATGAATTATCCCCATGCAAAACAAACTGACATTTCAATGTGGTGTTGCTTTTTATCATACGAGCATTCACTCCTGCAAGCCCACATGAACAGTCATTTAACAGAGTTAGAGGGGGAAACACAGTATATTAATAAATACATGTCTATTAAAGTACTTCAGTGATGAATTATTTGCAAATAAGTCAAGTTGTAGATAGAAGGTCATAGATAGCGGTTTCCTCTTATACTAAAATACTACCTTCACTCGTGGTTGCAGGCCTCTCTCGCCGTCTCTCTCCCTCTTCAATCACACATGCTGGTGTCAGGTCTCGTACAGTCGAAGCTTGCTGCTAGCATCTGTTGGATCTTAAATTTTACTGCCCAGTGCTGGTAAAGATAGAGCTCTGCCACAGCTGACATAAAAAGGATTAAGTCTTTATTTCTTATTAGGTAAAAATGCTTTCACCTTGTCTAGATGCATCTACACTGCCTCATAAACAGGATATCATTTTGATGTTATACGAAATATGAATTTTAGTTCTTCAATGTTAAAACTCATGTGCGCAGTACTGTGCATTAGGACACGCTACAGAACACAATGTGCATCGAGCTGTAACAGTTTCAGTTTTAATCCACAAAAACACAGACGGTATTTGTTTGTGCAATCAGTCCCAAGAGAGCCCACAAGTGGTAAAAAGGGAAAGCTGATGGTTGCTTTCACTCATCATGAGGACACCTGCAGTGCAGTAAACGTGCTACTATTTGACTCATGACAGGCATGAGTGCATATGTTTCATGCACTAAAAACCCTTTCTCTTCACTGTGGATATGAACAGGATGTGGTAGTTTTCTCACAGCAGTGCATGTTTGCTGCATGTATAGTTACAGCTCTCACAAGATACAAATGCATTTTAAACAGCATTCATGTGCCATTTTGTGTTGTATTATTTTACTTCTGCAACCTCTTTTGAATTAGGTTTCAACTGGAAAGCATCAATGCACACGTTAACATACTGAGTGTGCTTTTGTGCTCTACATGTTGCAAGAACAGAGCTTTGTGAGTACAGGATGTGCTCTCTACATGGTGCCTGTGGCACTGACAGTCATACTAAGCAGCAACACATCATAAAGAGCGGGATTTCAACATCAGTGTTTAAAATATTTATGTCAGCAGAAAAGAGCAGGGCTGAAATGAAGAGTGTTTTGTGCCATGATCAGAGGAAGTGGAGCCCCATCATGATGGTCTTCTTAGTTATGATACAGGCACAAAATGACATGACCCTGTTTCAGATGACTTTCCTACTTAATGTCACGTTACTCTAACAGGACACAACACCTATGGGAGAATGAGACCTAGATTTGATTTCTCCTGGGTTTTGTGCAAAGAATATTGTGAAAAATGGCTTTAACATTTTTAATCAGATGGCATAGTAACAGCAAAACCTGCTTTAAGTGTGCTAGTTCTGAATATGTGTAGTGCAATGTTAAGCAGCTTCAAAAACTGCTTTGCCTTTATCGTACCAGCTATAAGCTCAGAACATAGGCAAATGAGCTCTGTCAAATGCAAATTAACATGCAAGGAGTTTTCTGATAACACTCTGTTGTTCCGCCTCTTCAATGTGCCATCAGTTGATGATTAGGTTCTAGTAATTTAATTGTAATGTGACAAACCCTTACCTATCCTGGGTCGTTTAGCAGAATTACATACAGGTACATGCCATTATGCTCTGGAACACTGTCAGGCCCATAGGTGGGCCTGTAGCAGTCGCAGGCAGTATTTGCAGGTATTTCAGCGTAGATTGCCTGCAGTCTGAAATGGTGAACAATTGGGTTCGTACTGTCTTTCCTTATTTATATAACAAGTATTCATGCTGACTATAAAGTATGCTTATATTCTAGCAGGCTATCTTTATCCTTATCCACTCCACAATAATAATGACATGAGGTTGTCAACTCTCTACCTGTCACCCACTGGTTAATCATCAGCCAGCTCACAGAGGGACAGTGACATGTAGATCCCCACAGGAGCTGAATAGAGAATGGTTATAATATGTACCTGTATATACAGGTGCTCAGTGATGAGCAGAATGTGTAATATTAAAAAACTTATAATGGGCACAGTTCTAGGGTACCAAGCTTAACAAACCCATTTCCAGTAGTATGTTTTGCTTTGGCCTTTATTTGGAGCAGCTCATTGATTCATACATGCCAACATGCACAGAAGCAGGCCACAAAACCAGGAATTGTGGATAAGATCTTGTGGCAACTTTGTCAATGTTACCTCTAATTTTTCCCCATCTGACAGTGGGAATAAATCACCCATGTCCAGTTGAGTTCTCCTAATATGGGTGTCAATTAGTGCAAGAGTGCTACTATGGCCACAGCTTTACAGCCTGCAAACTGGGCTGCCGCAGGCAGCACAATGCATTAGTGCACGATGAGCTGTCAGAGAGGATTATTTCAGCCACGCCAGTCAGCGAAGGGGGTGGGAGCCACTCTGCTGCACTAAACCGAGGAGAAAGAGTGGGCGGGAGACAGAGAAAGGGAGAGAAATACATAGAGGAAAGAGGGAAAGAGAAGAAAGTGTCCATTACACCGGGTGGATTTTTCCAGAGCACCGATGTTGGAACACTCTTCTGAGCTGGCCCTGGTGCAGAGTTTGTATGCCAACAGCATGCGCTGTCCCCCCTCTGCGGCCGGGATCTCTGTCAGGAATGAGGACCTGCCTGTGAGGTACGTTGGGGTTGGCCCCTCATTCAAATCTGGGCTAGCTTTTGTGGAGCACCCTGTATTTGGACTGCTTCTTTGTCTGGGCTGAATATTGTCACAAGATGTATTATTTCCAGTTGAGGCGTTCTCCCATGCTGTGACTGTGGGCAGGGTCCCTCTGGTGTCACAATATGTTTGTTTTTTTGGATCCCAGAAACTATGTATATGAATCTAATGAATTTGCATATTCCTGTCAATCCCATCTTCCCTAGACAAAAGTTATTTGATCAGGAGGTAGTGGATACATTTTAAACTGTATCAGAATAGAAAAATCAATACCTTATAGCATTCTCATGTCATTTAATTACCTTCCTCCTCTTTTCAAAGTTCCACAAGGGCTCAGATACTTGCATGAACTATAAATAAATAAAGCGAGATGAATATGTCATTAAAGCAGGTGTTTGTCTCTGAAGTAAAAAGGACAAACCTATGCGATTATTATATCTCTCCTGAAGCCAACCCAGGCCTTACTGTACCCCCTCAGTAAAAAAACTGCAAACTATATCAATTATCTTTAAAAGAACAAGGAACAAGTACATCCATCTTGGAATTTGCATTAATTTAGAGGAACTGGACCCTGATGCTAAGGCAATGTTATCATGCGTGCTTAGTACATCTTGACCAAGTAGACTTCCTTTAGAAAGCATGATAAGATGAAGTTCTCTCTCTCCATTTTAAGAGCCCTTTAGTTGGTCGCCATTCTGCAAATGCTTCCACAAAAGGCAAAGCGGAGAAAATGTGTCCAATTTGGGTTTGAAGCGTGCCTATTTTTACACCATGCAGTTTGTCAAGAAGGGGTGCAAATTTAAATGCAGGATGATGATAAGGATGATGGGTGAATGAGTGGGACTTTAGCTCCACTGCATGAGAGAAAAACATTTGATGTAAACAACAAAAGCATGGTACATGTGGAGGATTATGATAGGATTACAGTAGTAATAATGTGAGATTAAGAATAGAAGGCTAGTATTAGAAAGTGCTAGCAACTAGGCATCTGCCTCTGGATTTCACTCCAACAAACATCTCTAAGAAAAGACAAGGAGACGCATAAACTTGTGTATTAACTGTACAGAAAGCAGTACTGTATATATTTTACATACCCACGAGAGTAACATCAGCTGCTCTTTACAAGAATCCTGTTCCTCTTATAACAAATCTATTCAATAAGATCCCCTGAGATCTAATTGAGTCAAAGGAAATATGTGGATGCTGCAGATGGAATGACATTATTGTATTTTTCCTCCATTTTAATGAAACCTGATTCTCCAGAGAGGTTTAGAATCTTTTTATAGCAGCCCCTCAAGCTTAATGCATGTTGCAAAGTGGGCTCTTCTGCATGTATATGGTAAAATAGGTCGCATATCACATTATGCATACAAACCTCTTTTAGGCACTGTTTAATAGAGCATACTCTGCACTGGTGCCAAGTTGCCTTGAAATTGCTATGGATACAAGGATTAAATCGGATTTCATAAATGGGATGTTTCTTAACACTCGCTATGAATAATATTTTTGGATTGTGCAGCTGCTGAAGCAATAAAGAATGATTTGATAATTAAGCTAGCCCCCCTGCCTCTCTGCTTTGGCAAATGGTCCCCCTACTTTTCCCCCCAAGTGGAGAGGCCTCGCCCTGCAAGTCCAACACAACAAAAGAAGATAAGCTTCCCCTCCCCCAGGGAAACAACAGCCCAGCACAAAGAGGAACATGACCTATGACCCTGGGGAAAAGCAAGACAGCAAGAAAAACTGCATTTTAACCATCTCACTTTGACTGATAGAAAGATTTATGGACCTACAGGCAATAAACAAGCTGTACATAGTCTTACTTATTTGTGTAATCCAAAAAAAAGCAGGTCCCTGTATTGGACTGAGATAATATGGAATCAGGAGCAGCATCATTAATCTTAATAATAAGGGGTTCTATATTTAAATTGCTCTCTAATCATAAGATCCCTAACTCATTCACAGACTAACAAATAAAGCTGGACTGGGTCTGATTCTTTTAATGTGCCATTTTTCTTATGTCATTAAAAGAATATAAATAGTGATGCCACACCAGATAAAACATCATAAACTACAAATAGGTCACTAAACTCTCTATAGAAGACCACGTGCCAGTCCCTATGGGGACATTATTATTATAATATTTTTACATCGGGGTAGAGGGGGCTGAGAAGCAGCAGTAGGCAGCATGGTTTCAGACTTTTGTTGAAAAGGCCACGCCTCTGGTTTGCTGCAGCTCGGTGTGCAGTGTGACAGCGGCTTGTCTGAATTTATTTCAGTCGGGGACGAGAGAGAAATTGGGAGGAAGGAATAAGGCGGATATCGGTGCCCGCTCTCTTATGCAGTTTTGAAGAAGACGCCCCCTCCCTGCACCTGTTCTGCTTCGTCTTGTTGCCGTCTCGTCGCAGGAGTTGAGCCTCTTGCGAGTGAGCGGACGTCGCTTCTCATTGTTAGATAGACGTTGTTTTCAGTATGACTTCGGCGTACAACCTGGATTTCCACCCTCTGGCCGAAAGCCGGTTAATGGCTTCGAGCGACACCGTGTAAGTAATCCAACTAACTATCTGCGTTGCATTTCCGTCTCTCTGTGTTAGCAGCGCAAACATTTGTGAGTGTTTTTTAGATAGAAACAACACAGCTCAGGGCGAGTTGGAGTTAGCTACCGTTAGCTTAACTGGGATGCTAACGTTGCTAATCATACGAGCAGTGGCACTACCTTTACCTGGAGTTAAAGTAGTTTGTCTAAGTTGTATAATAAGGGAAGTATCCTCAACAGGAGTCGGTAAAGTAAATTCAACACGAGGCCTAACTACCACTGAGCACACATGGTTTGGGCTAACGCCATATTACTCGAAGTGACTGGAACAAAACGCAGTTTGCTAGCAACGGAATCGGATACTAGGCGCCCTACAATAGTCAAGTGACATGTGCTTCCGGAGATCACTCGTTTCGGTATCAGTCTAGGAAAACGGCATCGATTAGCTTTTAATAACAACCTGGCTTGTCTGTGTTACTTTACTTGAATACACACGGCACCGCCGTCTTGTTTAGTTAGTTGCAAATGGACGTGTTTAACTTACGTTGACGTATGCTCGATCGAAACGGTAACTGGTATGTGTTAAAGGGAAGTGAGTTGAGTTACCGTGTTAAGTTGACGTAAAGTTCGCTAATAATGTGTTGCCGACCTAGTATGTTTGTTTTTAGTTTCATTGGCTAAAGCTCAACAGTAGAATAAGCTTGTTTGTAGGCAGCACACGGGCTATTAGCTCGGCTTGCCTGGCGCACTCCCAGTTCATCTCTGCTAGCTATCCTCGTTAGCTGCACCTCATAGGCTGTGGTGCTTCCGTCCATGTTGAATGTAGAGTGCTTACTTAACGGCAGATAACACGTGCTTTGCTACATTATTGAGCCATTAATGGACATCTTGTGACAGGGTACGTACTCAAAAGTATGAATGCTCATTTCCACCGATGTGATCAAAAACATGATCATGTAAGACAGTCAATCGAATGAGTTAGCTAGTATTTATATATAAATAAAATAAAAAAAACTTGGTATATAAAGTTTCTCATTATCTTGAGATACTAAGTCATTATTTTGAGTTTCTTACTATCTTGAAATACTGAGTCCATTATTTTGAGAGATGAAGTCATCGTTTTGTGAGTTTCTTATTGTTTTGAGATACTAAGTCATCATTTTGAGAAACTAACTGTCCTTTACATAACGCCAGCTAACCATGCTTGACAAAGAACATTTCCAAACTACAGCCTGCTTTTACAAGACAGTTTGTTTAAAAGTTAAAAGGTTACTCTTTCAGGAGTGCCATCTTATATTTGACAGTAAAATAGGCCTGGTCCTTTTTTATTTTAACGATCTTACACTTAAGGAAATGTCGCGATCAAACAGTTATTTTTGTAACAGTATTTCTCCAAACAAATTTTTAAAGTGTGTCTTTATCAGTGTGGATGACGTGAATGGCAGCAAGGTCAGTTCTTGATGTGTGTTTCCCGTCCTTTACCCTTTATTTTGTTCTACTGTGTGGCAGAAAAATAAATCAAATACCAAACATTACCTAGTTCCAACTTAACAAATGTAAGGATTTGCTGCTTGGGGAAGGTAATGGGTGCCTGTATATAATGAATGTTTTTTTTTTTTTTGTGTGTGTATATTTCACACTTTTTCACAGGATATTCTGAGAAGAATTTCTCATCTGTTGGACTTGAGATGGTGAGGTAGTGATTAGATTTTCTTCCAGCTGTATTTGATTGATTTATCCACCTGATTGTTGAGAGTTAGTGACTTAAGTGTGATCATTTGGCAGCCAACACATCCATAGTGCTGTATCAGTAAGATAAGCGTCACAGTGATCCCCTTTGTTGTGGTTGGGAGCTGTTGATCTGTGCAAAGTGTAGAATCTTGGCACATGGTCTGAGGGCTGCCCGGGCCAGCTGTTCTGCTCAACTTGAGGGTGGCGGAGGTGGGGTTGCCATGCAGCCAGATGTTGAAGGCTAAAGGCCCCGACACATGGGCGACGAAGGCTGACTGCCTCACATTGCCTTTGTCTTGACCAAAAATTAGCACTGGAACACACAGCAGATACTACAGCCGATTAGTTGGTTTGATTCACTTTTTAAGACAAAAGTAAAACATTCTTTGATTCCAGCTTCTTAAATGTGAATAATTTCTAGTTTCTTCTCTCCTCTGTGACAGTAAACTGAATATCTTTGAGTCTTTGAGGATGTCATCTTGGGCTTTTGGGAAACGCTGATCCACATTTTTCACCATTTTCTGACATTTTATAGACCAAACAACTAATTGATTAATCGAGAAAATATTCAACAGATTAATCGACTATGAAAATAATCGTTGGTTGCAGCCCTAGTACAGACGGTGCAGAGAGAGGTAGGTCTATTACGGTCTTCATATTCAATTTCACTGTAATGTTAAAGGATAATCGTTTAATGCTAGTTTATTTTGTAATGTGTAGGTATGTAGAGATCTTTTGAACGACAGGTTTATGTTGAAATAAATATACATACACAAGTAGTTATGTATCTTGATATACATAGGCCAACGTTTGCCATCTTATGGACATAATGTGCAAAAATAGATATTTCAATCGCTTGAACCTGTGTTTTAGCCAGTTTTGACAGCTCTGTGTATTTGATCAGATGAGATAAAAATGAGAAGAGCCTTCTGTGTGCCCTCTCACAGTCTGTTAGCTTTCCTCGCTACCATTCTCAAGCAAAACAGCCAATCAAATGGATTGGCTGTTCAGCACATCAGACTTGTTTTTCCGGGGAAAAAAGGCAGAGGTGGTGACAGTGCGGGACATACCGCACAAACTAGGGCGACGGTCGCTCACCATCGGCCTAACTTGGTCGACAGTCGCCTTGGTGGGTCATTGCCTTAAGAGTAGGAAGGCTCTGATCTGGCCTGTCACCTGTTTCTCTGCTCCTGTTGCTACCTTGGTGCTGCAATAATTACACGACTGGCTGTCCTCGAGCTACATGCACAGCCTTGGAATGCTCATAAATACGTCCCCTATGTGGTGCAGTGTGATCGAAGGTTGAACAAATTCCTCTGCAAGCTTAGCAAACAGATATTGTGGGTAAGGGTTACATAAGACCAGATGCACCCATCATGTCCATGCATTTGTCAGTACTGTGCGGCGGTTTAGTTATTAACAAAGTCTACACTCATGTTAAATCAGCGAAATAAGCTATGGCATGTCTGAGCTTATGATTCTAAAATTAGATATCAGTTAGTATAATATTTTCAAGATTATTCACTGTTCAGGTCATCATGCTTGTGACCTACAAGTCAGTGTCTGCAGTACACATGAAGTTGAATAGAAAAGTGCTTCCTGTGTGGACAAGTCAAGAGTAGCACTAATGGATTGAAGAGATGTGACAAAAAGAGAACCTCTCTTTTTAGATTAGCTTTGTGGAGCAAAAAGCTTCCTGTCAGAAATCAGTAATTATTTTTTCTCGATTACATTGTTTTTGTGATCGTTGGAAGCCAAAATCAAAATTTGATTAATTGCACAGACCTAATTGGGTTTTGTATTGAAGATGTTCTGTTGCCTATTACTGGTTAGGGTAATGGATGACTGATAGGGCTGTCACGATTCTCCAAATACACAGTACGATTTGACTTTCGATTTTAAGGTCACTATTTGATTTCATTTTTGATAAAAACATTATTTTCAGCAGTGACGGAAATGCCACAATAAGAGCCACTAGATGGCAGAAGGGTACTTTACAACAGTTTGAGTTTCTCAAAATTAACAAGTTTAATTGAATGCACCATTAGTTTGACGAGGTGCACATGAACAAAGTCCCGTCTGAGCCCACACGCCCTACCTTTGTTTTTTTACATAACTCACTCACGGAGAATGTGAAACGTTGCCACACCAGTGACTTAAGGGAAACGGGAGGGTTTTCCATTTCTGTTGTTTCTCCGTTATCTCTGACTCTGGCAGTTACTGTGTCTTTAGCTGCATGCTACCAGTCAGTAAGCTATGCTGTGTCTCTTGTTTTTTTCTTTGGACATTTGCAAGTAGGCAGGGGGGTGGAGAGAAAAGAAAACGGTGGGAATTGCCAATCCTACTTTTGATTTCAATAGTCAAAATTGAAAGCTCATTTCGATAGATTTTCGATTTGAAATCGTGACACCGCTAATGATTAAGTCAGGGCAGTAAGCACACTGTCAAAGTAATCAAGTGTAATTGCTGCTTTTAGTAAGGCTGTTGCCTGCTCCGGTGAGCTCCACCTGAAGATTTTAATTCAATATTTAGTTGGATGTGTGACTGCTCGTTCACACGAGCTTTGCTTTAGTAACGTAATTCGTAACCGCCAGTGATGCTTAATGTGATTATGGAGTTAATGGGGCGGGCCTTGTCGTCAGATGCTGGCCGTCTGTTAACATGCAGGCCATTCAGAGGCTGACTGAACACGTCTGTCTTCATCAGGGGAAATGCAACAATGAAATCAGGCCATATTGAGCTGAATTGGAGTTAATGCCAGGAGGAAAATATCTTACTAACGTCTCATCAGAACCACAATGTGCTGATTAGGGTCGACCACTTGGTATGGAAATCAAATAACACAGGCCTCATATTTCTGCTTTCTGGCCTCAAGCGACATCCATCCATGGTTTTCATTTGTTCTTTCAAACCTGGGCCACGAGTCTTGAGTGATTCTTCCTCATGGATCCTACAGCAAATGTTATGTAAATCCTGCTGCTGTTTTCTGTGACTGTTTTTTAAGTTACAACTCCAAGCCTGTCATGAGGATATTTTTATGCCAAACGTGTTAAACCTTATTCAACCTGTCAAAGGATGTTCTGCCTCCTTTTGTAGTAGTAGAGAAAATAGATGGAACTAGAAGAAAGAACCTTCATGTACTGCTTGACAGCTGTCAAAGATATTACTATGGCATTAGAGGCTTCTGTGTCTCGTTGAATCAGCTTATGAGGCCACTAGTTTCCTGAAAGAAGAAGCAACTCCTTTTTTTAAGGGTATTACTTGCAAACAGCTGTTTCAGTCAACTGAATTTCCTCTTTTCTCAGAAGCATTACGTGTGTCCATGTGATCTTTAACTTTTTTTTTTTTATCCCCAATAAGCATGACAGCCGCTGGTTGCCAAAACAGCCCAAGGCAAAGACGTTTTATTATATTACTCAAAACAGGAAGAGACTCAGCATTATGTATAACGTTGCCCTAACAAGACTTGTTAGCTCAATATTTTTAATTAAAGCAACATTGTGATAGGTTAATTGAGTAGCAAATAGCATTCATGAATGGCTAGTAATTATTAAAATACAATTATAGCAAGCAAGGGTTTTTAATCTAAGGGACTACAAATATTGCTTTCCATCAGCAGTACAAAACAAAATCATGTGACGTGTTGCTGCTGTGACCCCTGATGGTTTAGGGTTGAGTAATGTCCAAACACCCAATGCTGAGCTTTGAAAATCTTGTACATTACTAGGCAAATTGGCTGGCTTTCTATTATGGGCATAGCAAAGGTGTCGCTGGCATACTTGCGCGGTCAGAGCTCACCAACAGGACAGACACATGCTCCAGATAAATCACCTGTTTTTATGGGTGGTGCAGCAGTAAGCATGCAACTGTCATGGCTTTGGCTTTGAATGACTCGTCAGCTGCTGCAGGGTGTCTCTGCCACATCGCAGGGCTGTTTGTGGAAGCTCAGCAAAAGACTTCATCGCTCCTGTCTCGGAGCACTCTGTCGGGTGGTGTAGGGAGCAGAACTGGGCAGTGTTGACATAATTATAATATTTTTGAGTTAGTACCCTTATCAATGATGTGCCAACATTTCTTGTTTGTGCCTTTTTTAATAAAATATTTAATCTGAAGCAGGGGTGAATGATAAGATCAGTGAGGAGGAAAAGTTGCTAATGTGGATACGATGGCGGTCTTTTATGGGCAGACGTGTCACTAGAAACTGAATTTGAATTAGTTATATTTGAATTGGCTATCTTGAATAATTTAATTGAAAATCTGAATGGAATAATTTGAAATTGAATGTATCAGTTTGGAACTAAATTAAAATGTTAAACTGAATGTACTATTAATGAAATTGATTTCAGTTGCTCTAAAACTGTATTTGGTCCTCACTGAAAATTTGACACTCACTGCAATACTTCCACAGCGGTGCACGGCTGCTATATGTATATAGCTGAAACGCTGCCCCTAGTGCCTTAAGCCATACAGATAGCATTGGTTACATTTTGTCAGGTTTTGAGATACAATGTCCATCTTGAGATCTCAGGTGTCACCCCAATACAAGAGAGGTGAATGGATTTTCAATTGTGCTTAAATCTTTGAAAAAATACATTTAAAACAGCATTGGTCCTGGTTACTCTGACATCACTGAGCCCATTGTCCACCGTTTTAATTGAAAACTAATTTCTACTGAAGTATTCACTCTGCTGTATTGACATGACATTATGCAGCTTAACACTCTAGTTCCACTGATACTACTTAATGTCAGCAGGTGTCACTTAAAACTGACATGCTACTGGCAGATACTAATCCGTGCAGCTGTTACCTTCTGGTAGCTTAGCTAGCATGTCTAGCCATAGTTAATTACTAGCCCTTTTAAAGGAATGTTTCGATATTTGGGGAATGATTATTTGGTTTCTTGGTTAGGCTAGCTGTTTCCCCCTATTTCCAGTCTTTGTGCTAAGTTAACTGGCCACTTGCTTCATATTTTACCTACAGATATGAGAGTGGTGTAAATCTTCTCTTCTAACACTCTGCATGAAAGAGGCATATTTCCCATAATGTATAACTATTCATTAACGACCGCAACGTGAAATGCTCTTCCATAATGTTTGGCATTTTTTCACCTTCCTGTGCTTGCTCTTCTTTACCGTTTCAACTCAAGCGGTCAATACATCTCTTAGTATCTTAGTGTGATCACACTCTTAGTGTGATCACGGTCTGTGCACTTTGAGGAAGACAATTTGAATTTTATATATATATATATATATATATATATATATATATATATATATATATATATATATATATATATATATATATATATATATATATATATATATATATATATATATATAATTACTGCAGTTACATTTCTCTTTAACAGTCCCTTAAGCTGAAAAGACAATGTGCAGCTGCAGGGAGCTTGTGTGTTCAATGAATGTTTAGGAGACACTGTCAAAGAGCCTTCATGTTTTTGAATGCTGTGACACAAATACAGTTTTTCAAGTGAGGTTTAGTCAGTGAGATTTCATCAAAGGGCCCTCAGCAAAATGGCGGCCGCATGCCACTGGCTAAACTGGATAAATGGTGTCACCCACCAGTGCTGTGGCCTTAGCAGACGTAGCCTTCGATGTGTTCCAAAGCATCTCTCTGACTTGGCCCATTGTGCTGTAGAGGAACGGTGAATAGTGTTCTCCAGCATGGGCGAACAATATGTGATTGTTCCCCTGCTGTGGTGAAGAAGCTGTAGGTTACTCTCTGTACCATCGCCAAAGCGCCTGAGAAGGAGATGTACCGCAAAATCCCTGTCTGCAAACAGCGATTTTTGTAGGTTTAGAGCTCTGCAGTGCCGTTTTCCTTTTAGCTGTTGGAGCTGGTGGGAGGGGGGCACTCACCTCTTTTTGGTGGAGAGAGGCTTTTTTTTTATTTTTTATTTTTTTTACGGTTTATATTTCATCATTGAAATGTATTGACAACCTCCAGGGAGGAAGAAAAACATTCAAACTGAGGTGTGGAGTTGGATTTCAGAAGAACAAGAACTGAAGTTTGATTTGTTAGCATGTCATTTAGGTCCCTCAAGGAGTTTGGTGTTTCTGCGGAACGACTGGGCTCAATTTGTAAGAGATGGATGGCTCGTGTCCAAAGGTCTGTGTGAGAGATTGTTTTTAGTGTATTTTTTTTTGTCAGTCCCTCCTTTTACAATTTTAAGAATTTTGTGTGTGTGTCATCCTTTGTACCATAGTCTACACATATTGTGTTGTAGTCCTCTGTGGCACTAGATTGTGTATTGGGAATGATGCTTTATGTTTAGCATGATTTCTCTGCCTTGACATCCCTGGATGGCTGTAGCCCCTGCCTCATTCCTGGTTTCCAGGACCTCTGCACCTGTCAGGGAATATTTGTGTGCGAGTGAGTGAGACAAAGGTGCTGTAGTCGTAGGTACACTGGTGGGTATTGATTCTCTGTCCCTAAGGCTTGCCTCAAAGGAAAATGGCTTGATTTAGTATTTCACTCATCTCCATCATTGCTCTACTAACCCCCTAACACCCAGATTGTTACTCAATACGTTGTTGACTCAGAGTTATTGCACTGTCCATTATTGTAAACAATATATTGTTTCAGCATCTACTTCATTTAAATGCTCTATAAACTATTTGACTCCTTGGTAGTACATTTGAAATGTATAGAAATGAATCGAAGCACATTCAAATTAGTTATGAAAATCCATAGAAACAAACTCTATCCTATTTAATGAATCACAATTTCGCCTCATTTCAGTATGTTTGGGTTATTGGTTTCATATAAACAGTCTGCCTGCACAGTGATGATGACTAATGACAATCCTTCTCCGAGCAGGCCGATTAGCAAACAAGCCAACAAGAGTCTCATAACTTTCAAATAATTGATTATCGGCATTTTTTTTTTTTTTTTTAGGATTTAGATTAAGGAAAATGCAAACCTTGATTGATTAAAGTTGTCGTTCGCTCACCTGAAATGACTTAAATGTGGGTTGGAAATTAATATTTTTGTCCACCTGCCACGGTGACTCAATAGATTACCAATGTTTTTTTGGCTGGCAAGTGAAGCAAATCTAGCAGCCACTTGCATAATTTACCAGCATTTGGCTGATGGCTGGTGCTAATTTTCAACCAACAACTCTTACCATCCACTGCCCAAAGAATCACAATTGGTTTAAGATGGCTAGGAAACTGCCTTCTAAAACAATGATTTATTGTTTTGATTTGGCTGTTTTAGGAGACAAATGCATCGTAAATCTTTCTGACAATAATTTAGAATGTTACTAAGTATTTGACAGTGTGTGGCAGCAACAATACAGTTTGTTAAAATGGATTTGTGATTGACAAAATATTTTGGACCCTAGTATACTAATAACAGATTTCTTTTGTTTCTCTTAGCAACGGCAACGGCAGCAAGATGAACGGGTCGCTTGAGCAATTGGACCAGCCGGACCTAGACTCCATCAAGATGTTTGTGGGACAGATCCCGCGATCCTGGTCAGAAACAGAACTTAAAGAGCTTTTTGAGCCCTTCGGACCTGTGCATCAGATCAACATCCTACGTGATCGCACCCAGAATCCCCCTCAGAGCAAAGGTACGGTCAGAGCACTACATTATTTTATAAAATTTAATTTCATTTGAATTAATCAATTGGATTAACAGAAATTGCACTGTTTACAATTGATAATCTGTTATTTTGTTCAGTTTCTTGGATCTTTCCATTTCATATTATAGGAAGAGAAGATTTTACGTTATTTGTCATGGAATGTTGATGATCTTTATATTTTTAGAGTAAATTATCTGTTTCATTTAAAATATACGTTGTTTATTTTATTTGTTAGAAGCGTAATAAATTGGCAGATCTAAATACTGGTTTGTTACCTTCAAAAAAACGTAGACCTGTATATGGCCACCATTGTCTTCTACCTGTATTTGCCTTGCTTTAAGTGGTCAAGCACTATACACAAAACCCTGTTATTGCCACGTCATCCACCATTACATTTCAGCACAATCCCCTTAGGCAGCGCACAGCATTGCTTGTCTGCACACGCCATGCAGCTGGGTTTGTGCTTACAGATGAGATGATTCAGTAGTCTTTTGTTTAAGGGTTAAAAACTAACCCACTTTTTTTCATAACCCTGCATTATAGGAATATTCTTTTCAATTTACTTTTGCTGTGCTGGCTTAAAAGCAGCATTATATGAAGGAAGTGTTTCACAACTGCAATTTTTCATTAAGACATCTATTGATGCTCTTACCTTTTCAGAAATGGTGCTTGAGTTGAGCGATTCAGTTTAGGTTCCAATTAGAAGAGATGGTAAAGTGGATACCTGCTGTATGCAAAGTGCCATTGGAAGTGCTCAGTCTCCTGTAACTAACTGCAGGTGACTAAAGTAAGCGACGGTTTCCCTGCTGTAACTATCCTGGGTTTACAACATTACCCAAATTTCAATTCCCTTGATGGCTGGATGACGCACTATGGGTAAATGCACTAATCCACTCTGGGGTTTTAATGTGGTGGGACCCTGTTTGATGCTGAACTCGGCGTCTAAATGGAGCGAAATGTTTTGGGCTACCAGTGGTTTCACGTTCCTGACGCACCAAGTCGTCCGGAGCCGTTTGGCCGTCATTAAAGGACTCTGGCCAACCGTCGGCCATACTACTTGAGCCGTTTCCAGAATCATTGGCATTATTTAACCCTTATAAGCCTCTGTTCCGCTGATTGAGTCTGTATAATCGTAGTGGCGGCCGTCTGAGAGCGAGTGTTGCTTGACTGGCTGTTCAGCCAAGTGAATCAGTGATTTTACCCATTTAGCGCAGTCGGTCCTTATTTTTTGCATCCACCCTTTCTTCTTTTACAAGTGAAAGACATGCTGACAACAACGTTGCTACTTGGAGACATCTTGCCTTTCTGGCGCTTATACGCCCTCTCTGTCTTTTTTCCAGCATTCAAACGTCAGTCTACAACAGCAAATTATAACATGACAACTGTGTTGTCTGTGTAAATAAATCGGATGTCTTTTTAAGTGATTAGCAGTATAATTTTCTAAATCTTCATGGAATGTGCAAAAAGGAACCTCTGGATTTAGATCCCAGGGTTCCTCACTTAACTGTAATTATTTGGCCAAAAATAGCATTTAGTATGTCAAGGCCCTTTGGCAACACACCCTGTGACCAGGACAGTGTTTGATTCACATGATCTTTTTTACAAAGAAACAGACATCTAATGTGACCAAATAATCCTAAGTGTGTTCAAAGGTATAATAGAAAGTGTGTGTGTGTGTGATACAGCCAACACTGTGCAGTTCATTGGGAGGCTGAAGACTTCAAACCCCCCTTTTTGTTTTAGCAGAGCCCTCCCCAGTTCTATGTGGAGTGTCAGCTGTGATGGCCTATTGACATGTTAATGCGATGTTAATGTATTCTAATAGATAATCGGGCCTGATCACAGAGTTCTTTGGCTCACTCAGCCTGTGTGAAGTGAATATGTTGCAGCAGCACCCCCACGCCCATCAATTTCACTGCTGTCCTCCTTTCCCAGTAGTCCTACTCCTACTGGGAGAAGTAGGGGCAGATAATACACCCTTCACCCCCTTCTTATGTCTTAATCTAGCTTTTGTTTGATTTGTTTGTGGAAATTGCTGTAATCCCACTTCCATTTTGGTTGTTTACTGTGCCACAGATCTTCAGAGGAGCCATCAGATTTGCGTGTTTGTAGGTCACGTCTACCGCAGGCCATGAAAAAATCATCTGATAACTATCACACCTCTCTGGATGGTTTATTTAGCTCTGGTAAATTGGAGGCAGGGCTAAGCGGCAAAGAAAGGGAAAGCTCAGCTGGTTGTGAGAGAGAAGAGAGCCGCTCAATGCATATTGGAGTTCAACAGCCCTCCCTGCGGCCTGGGAGCTCCAGTAACAGCATAATACACACTATGTAGGTCAGAGACGCTGCAGTGCTCCACTTCCCCAACCCAGTGAAACTGACAGGCTGGAACGCCACTGGCGGTCTGCTGGGACGGAAGGATGAGAGGCTTTTTTTTTTTTTCTTCTCCCTAGCTCTTATTTTCTTCATCCCCCTCCCCCACCTCCTCTCTCCTCCCATGATTCCTCATCCGTGCTTTCACTTCTGCTCTCTCGTCGCTTTGTGCTGTTTTCATGCTTCCTGTGTATATATAAATTCTTATGTAATGCGACGCCACTCTCTGATGTGTTGGCACTGTGCCCTGGCATGCCTGGGCTGTGTTGACCTGCGGACTGTGCATCAGTTCCTCCTGACAGTGACCTGTGGTCACTATGGCCATGTTGCGCAGCAGCCTTCACCTATCTCATTACTCCATTGTCCTCGCTGCAAGCTCCTACATGAGCTGTGTGCACCATCTAACTGTTGGCGCTAAGAATATCCTGTCACATGTTTCTAACGTGATATGCGGAGAACATACACTCATCCGTTTAGCTTCTTTCCTGCTCTGCAGCAGTTGTGGCATTACATTTACGGTCTGTATGCGCTTCTTTTAATGCTGTTTTTGTCTCCTCCCCCCCGCCCATTGTTTGTCCCTGTTTCTCTCTCTCTGCAGGATGCTGTTTTGTAACTTTTTATACAAGAAAAGCTGCACTGGAGGCCCAGAATGCATTGCACAACATAAAGACTTTAAGTGGGGTGAGTAAGCACAGTATGGGCTGCTTTTAGCTGCTGAGCCCCTCAGCATCTCTGGTGCAGGCTGTGAGCTGTATGCTGGCTGATAATGAGCTCTCGGCTCACTGAACTCCTGTCTGACCTGAAAAATATCTTGGTTCCCACTATGCATTAACATCACACGGAGGACTGCCCTGATTCTTAACACACTGAATTGATAAGCCAGCTGACCCTACACACATACATACACATGCAGGTATCGGGTAAAGTGTGCTTGACCAGGCAGCAGGTTATTCATTGAAGCACAGGACCCGATCGCCACAAAGTGGAACAAATTATCAATGCTTGTCTTCATGAATCATTGATGCACATCTACATTTTTATTTTCCAAAGTTGGCGGTATAAAAGGAGGGGAGTTGAAGTATTTTTAACAGTGAAGCCTGATGAGAGGGAGTATGGTCTCTTAATTCCTTATCTAATTTATCTAGAGATAAAGCCCGGTCAAATGGAATAAGTGCAGTCACTTGTTAAGGCCCAGACACACCGACCAGACGGCCGACCCTCGGCAGAAAAGGCAGTTGGACTGATCAGCCACCAAGTTGGTCAAAAAACGTGCCTCGCAACACACCAAAGCATCAAGACGTAATACATCTCCATAACATCAGGCGGCGCTAATCTGTATTGTCGCTCAAAAATGAAAACCGGCAGCTGATTGGACGAACGCATCACCTGGGTCTGGTTTCTCCGGAAATTCAAAGACAGACTGTCATTGCGGCTTGTCCAGAATACAATCTCATATTTTATTAAAATAGTTCACCGAAACGAGATTTTGAGAGACTCTAGTCACGCTCATTCCATTCCCCGTTTCCGGGTTAGCACTCTACCAATCAGGTGGGTCATTTGAGTCCGACTGCCGGCAGTGCCCGCCCCGCCGATTACACATGTCAGATTGGCCAAAATGAAGGCCGATGGCCGAAACACACCGAACAGGCTCAAGTCACTGACCTCGCCAGACTGTCCGACGGCCGATTATTGGCTCGGTGTGTAGTAGGCTTTAAACCCCCTCAGATCTGCCCTGTCTATACACTGTTCTAAAATACTCCCTTCCAATCAATTAAATCGATAACAAACAACTCCAGCCGTCAATTAAATCAATAGCACAGTCTATTGAAAATGGACCCACTGTCAGTGAGGTTACAGGTAAATATTGAAACCGGGTTGATAAATGAGTGTAGCAGGCTGACTATACTGGCCTAGCTCTCTTTACTGGAGGACTATCAATCAGCCAGACATTTCAAATAGTGTGGTCTAACAGCTCAGCTCCTGAATCCCAGTACCCGATCATACAGTTACTGGCATTGACTGCAGGTGACTGAGTTTGGTTGGCGTAACAGTGGAAAAGCTTGATTCTGTTCCTGTTTTCTCTTTTTTCTGTGTCTTGCTCTCCTTGGTCAGTGACGTTAGCCAATATCCATACTGAGCAGGCCATCTGTCTGCTTGTTTCATTTAGTGCTTATCAAAAACAAACCCACCACTTTTCATAAGTACAACCTGCTGAAGCATCTCATGGCTAGATTTATTTATTCTTTTTCATGTCACGTGGCAGGTAAAATGTGCTAAAAGTATATTCACTTGAAGTTCTGTGAGTCGCCTTGGACAAATGTGTTTATTAAATTAAATTTAAATGACACATCCTAAAGCACTTTCTCGCATAATGAACACAGCTTCAGAAAAAGCGCCATGTTCAGAGATGTTAGGCTGTCTCAAATGAGATTTTACACAGCTCAGATTGGCCACACTTTGTTCTAATTGTATGTGCTATAATATTTAATCAAAAACAAAGACTTACTGTACATTTGAAAGCCATACAGAACTGGCTTGCTTGTCAACTATATCTGTAAAATTGTTCTAAAGAAGATGAGGGATGTTGACAGGAAGAATCAATAAGTTCCATCACAAGTCTGCACTACAGCGAGAAGTGAAATTTGATACTGGAGAATTCGATCCCTGTCATCAACTCATAGACACTTCCTCCTGAATCTGGCAGTGGTAAGGAATGATGGTGTTTTGAGTGAGAGAACAAAACGGGCAGAGAGGAATGCTTGAAGATGGATATATGTGTGAAGACATGAGACTCTTGTGATGAGAGATAACAAGACCAATCACCTGCATAGTTTATAATGGTGGCAGGTGTGGTGTTAACCATTTCTTTACCTTTTTTTTTTTTTCTTTTTTCCCCCAGATGCATCATCCCATTCAGATGAAACCCGCTGACAGTGAGAAAACAAGTGGTAAGTGAAATAGGAAGCCAAGATTTAGCCAAGATGAATGTAGTATACGATTTTAAAAAGACTAGGGCTGGATTATGACTGTTTAATGCCAGATAAAGGCCGGAGAGGAACTTAGTTCAGGGAATGTGCAGCAATACACAATTTCTATATAGTGTCGGGGGTTAGGAGGATTAAGGGCTTTAAAAAGCACCAAGGGGAGAAGAGTGGAGCAGGTACAGAGGATCTGGAGGAGAGCACCAATGGATGATAGTTATCCGTTTTGAGAAGTAGACACTGAGGAAAACAAAGCTGCAAGTTGCAGAGATTTGTACAAGAGGCTGGCACCTTGAATGTGGCAGCATGACAAGGAGAGAGCTTGAAAAAGAAGTGCAAAATTTAACGCCTAATGTAACTGCTTTCATAGCTCCATAATTGTTTTGTCTGAATAGCTTTCCTCTTTTTATCCTTCTGCAGCGGTAGAAGACCGAAAACTCTTCATCGGAATGGTTTCAAAGAAATACGGCGAGAACGAGATCAGAATGATGTTCGCGTCTTTCGGACAGATGGAAGAGTGCCGAATTCTCCGGGGACCAGATGGTCAGAGCAGAGGTAGGTGTGCTTTCAGCGTAGGCACAGTGTTCTTCGCGTCACAGCCGCCACCTTCAGTGTAGCGGAGCACATATTCTCATCAAGTATCTATACAGGCCCCTCCCTACTTATTCATTTCAACCCCCCCGCCCCCAAAATCAAGTGCTATTCACCTCCAGTGGCACCCATTCCATCCCCATAGTCTATCCTCCCGTCACTGTTAAACTCCATGTCTTGCAGCGAAGGGCCACTGCACTCGCTGTCCGGCACAATGGCCCGTCGCCTTGGCAACCGCTGGCTGCTGGTGTTCGTGGGCTCAGCTGGCAGGCGGCTCAGCTCCTCCTTTACCGCCTCCTTCATCACACTCTACAAAGGCTGGAATTAGCTTGTTGCCTCTCGTGTTGGTGTATACGATAAAACCTCACAGCAGAGACAGTTGGCCATGAATTTATTTTTTTAAGTACATTTATACAATGTAACCTCAATTTGAAATGGAACCTAAACACCCTTTGATGTTTGCATTTTTCACATTTTTAGCAAATCAAAGCCTTTCGGTGTGTATTTGTGTGCGTTTTATGTTTGTAATCACGTGGACTGTTTCACCATGACACCACATAGTCAAGCCTCTTTGGGTGGCAATTTAATCCGTCAATCACTGTGCTCATGTGACATGTGTTACTGTTCTCCTTGTTGTGTTCTTTCTTCGTGTGCTAACCAGTGAGGGTGGTTCTGTGTGCTTGGGAGTTGCCATTCTCTGTACTGTAATGTGTTTTTTGGGGTTCATAACGAGTTGTCCAAACCTTTTGTCTTGTTTTGTTTCTTCTTGTCCCTCCCTCCCTCCCTTTCCCCCTCTCCTATTGTTCCCCCCCTACAGGCTGTGCGTTTGTCACATTTGCTACCAGGGCAATGGCACAGAATGCAATCAAAACCATGCATCACTCTCAGACTATGGAGGTACTGTACCCCTTAGCACCTATTTCTCATTTCCCCCCTTCCCCCCCCTCATACATTCTGCTGCCACCTTGTGTTGGAAAGATGAAGAAACTGTCCAAACAGATGGCGTCCATTCATCACAGAGCATGAGTCATTTCCAAAACCACTCTTGCTTATTACAAAATTACATTGTCATCTGCAAAATAATTTAATAAAACTTGAAACATTGCCTCTTGCATAGCTGCTGTATCCGGAGCTAACTGGACACAATGAGAATTGCTGTCTTCTCTAATTTTGGCCTGAACTAAATGCATTTCATTAATTGATTCTGATAATATTCTAGAGCCTAGCCATCACAGTCTGCCATAATCAATCTATATTTTGGACCACAGGAAAAAGAGCTCACACCATCTATAGTTAACAAGAATTAACCCAGGCTGGAGTAGCTACTCTGTTAGATTTCTTTAAAAACTGGGTCCATGTCATCATGTAGCCAATGGTATCTTTGTGGAAGTGGAGCAGCAGTAATTTGACAGCTAGCAGGTCAGAGGCTCCCCAGTGAAGCAGCAGACCAAGTCTAATTAGGAGCCCAACCAAACATAACACTCCTTCTACCAGATTAAACGCAGGCCTCAGTGGTGCTGCCACCTATTGCCCCGCATATCGTAACCTCCCCAATTCTCAGCTGCCATGGGAGGTGCTGCTGGTGTAGAAGCCATTTTCCCTGTCCAGCCTGGTCCCTGTCTGGCTCTCAACTCTCAAAATACGTTTGCATCGCATGCCTCGTGTTCATGCGTCTGTCTGAACAACATGGGACTGTCTGTTTGTGAGATTGTGTGTATTGTTATGCATTCTTCTTGTTACTGTCTGCTGACATATCTTTGTTTTGAATGTCTGTTTTCTAAGTTTTGTCTCCATTTGTTGTCTGCTTGTCTGTGGACTCAATTCAGCTCCTTGAGTGATTCACTGTCTGCAGCATTGTCCTGTGCCCCTTTTTGGAATGTGGCCTGGCTCAGCTATGCATGGCAGATGTGTTAGCTTTGATATGAATGCAACATGCATAGAAAACCCTTTTTTGAAAAATTCCGTGCAATCACTGTGTCCTTGCATTGATGAATAAACTGGATTCTTCTGTGTGCTTCTGAAGCGGTCTAACATCTCTGACCTCTTCACTGCTTCAGGGCTGTTCCTCACCTTTGGTGGTGAAGTTTGCCGACACACAGAGAGATAAGGAGCAGCGGCGCCTGCAGCAGCAGCTAGTGCAGCAGATTCAGCAGCTCAACAGCGCCTCCACCTGGGGAAACCTGGCCGGCCTGGGTACCCTCACACCGCAGTACCTGGCAGTAAGTGTTGCTCAAACACACACCACTGCAGAGCTATACAGTTACTCATGTATTCATGTTTCAGTTTCAAAATGTATTAATAATTTAGCCATAGAAGGCAATACATGGAATCAGATAGCAGAGAGGTGTTTTTGTGGTGGTGTGGTTGTCATTAGGGGTGGAAACGGATCACAACACTCACAGATCGGAACACGGTTTTGAGTCACGGATCGGATACATTTTCGGATCGGCACAAAAAAGGGGGGAAAATATGTTTTTAAAATGCTTTCTATTTATAACAATGTCGCTAGTGGTAACTTTCAGTTTGTGTTGATTCTAGTGGCCACTTTGGACAAAGGCGGTAGTGTGTTTACCACACCTGCTGTCGTAAAGATCTTTTCTTTACGGAGCTGTATTACTAAGCTTTACCGGGACCGGGAGGTCCTATAGTTGCGATGAATGTTAGTCATCAAGTTTTTTTCTGTGATGGCCCTGCCCCAGGATCAGCCATAACTACAACAGTTGACTTCTAAAATTAAAATACAATTACGCCTATATAAAGAAATCTCCTGCTACCTTTTACGTGGCTGCACAGGCTTTTCTGGTGTTACAAAGAAATCTGTGACCCGTCAGAATGTGTGCTCTGTAGCGCCGTCTAGCTGCCGTAAATCATTTTGTGACTCTGCAGGAAAAATCGTACCCGGGCAAACGATACTTAACCCTAATGGCAGATGTTTGCCTCATGTTTGCTTTTAATGCTACAGCGTCCTTTTATTTCCCTTAAATCAAATTGTATGTGATATTTGGATAGATGGAAAGAGCAGCTCAGTCAGTTCAATCTGTTTTTGCCTGTCACTACTTAATGTGCATGCAAAAGCCTCTATCTCTAATTTTCTGGCCAGAAACCGCTCAGCTGCTCATGTTATGTCCATGTTTAAGTCACATGCTCATTGGCTCCAAGTCAGAGTAAGCACATGCAGGTCACATGCCATGTGTCCTTCAGCCAGAACACAAACTGAGTGAAACAAGATATTTCTACTCTGAGCCAAAGAGAATTAGTTCAATGTGTAAACCTTTGATTTATTTACATTCTCAACCATCACACTGTTTATGTACTAGCCCCATAATAAGCTAATCTTTTTGATAACTTTTTAATATTTAACATTTTTTGCTTATGAGGGAGTCTATATTGTAAACAAAATGGCCGCTGCATTTCCATCCAGTCACTGTTTAACAAACAGGTAAACAAAACAGGATCACCTAACAATATAATTCAATACAAAATATGCCTGGGAAAAATCCTGCCTTTTTTTTCAGTTTTCTTGAGACTGCGTGGTCTGTTCAAACATGAACCTTAACACCTCACAATATAACAACAAGGGTGTAACGGACCACGGTCTGTACGGATCAACACTTACGATTCGGAATGCATGTAAACCGCGGATTAATTGCAAAGTTTAACCATAATTGTGTGTAGGGATGTAACGATACACTCAACTCACGATTCGATGCGGTTCACGATTTTAAGTACACAATACGATTTTCTCACAATTTATTTTTATTTATTGTTTTCAGAATGAAATGACTGAAAAATATTCCTTTTTATTTATATAAACTCTGCAAAAGAGCAGATGTGTCCTATTATCAAAAGTGCAACTATTAGTATTTTGTCTTAAATAACAAGAAAATAAATAAAATATTAAAAATTAAATTAAGGCTTGTTTATTGCTATGGCCATATGGTTAAATTTAAATGATTTAAAATGTAATACCAATAACTTATAACAACTTTTTTCACCAGTCGTTTGCTGTTAAGCAACAAAAAGAAGAAACCCTAGATGGCTGAAAGGGTATTTTATAATAACATTGAACGCAACATAAGCTTACGGAGCTTGGAGTGCTGAAGTGCAAATGTTGTTGTTGTTCTGGGGTTTGTGGCCATTACCAAACAGCTCCAGGTGCATTACCACCTCTTCCTGGACTGGAGCAGACAGACCCTGATTTGCATTATCCAATCTTTGTGTCACATTCACTGTATAATGGCAACACTTGAAATGTCTCTTGTTCTGAAATTCATCAAAACAAGCAAGTGATTATACTGTTGATGAATTAATACCTTATAGTGTGCCCCCCCATTTGATTCTTGAATTCAGTCTTTGTTTCTTTGTCCTCAACAGTTGCTCCAACAGGCCACATCTACCAGTAACCAAGGCAGTTTCAATAATATGCAGAGGCTAGGAGGTGAGTTCACCCTCTCAGATGTCAAGACCACTGTTCTTAAGTCATCCTCAATAAATGAACAAGCCAACACTACTCATGTCAACAACCTTGCGACTGTCTGATGCGCACATGTTTTTAACTACTGTAAAATACATTACGCTTTCAGATCAGTGGCACATTCATAATCAGTGCTGTTATTCTAGGCCTGTGCAGGCTTCTTAAAGACAAACATGCAGCACATAACCATAAATTGATGAAATTAAACAAGACTAGGTCAAAACCTAGTATATGGCTGCACCATGTATGGTTAATGTGCTTAATTGTGGCCAAATTATTACAGGGATAATCACCGGTAGTGTCTATAATGGGAATATAGATATTACATGGTCATCTGTTGTGGTCCCAGTTTTGTTTTACTGAAGTATCTTATTCCATGACAAGGTAAAGAAATGTTTAAGACAAATAATTGAAGACTGCTTTTCACTGCCAAAGTGTTATTGTGTAATTGATGTTAGTTTGTTAAACAGACCAGACCTAGGTTGCACCCCATGACAATTGAACCACAGCCTCAAATGTTGGTCTTGAGGAACTGCAGCATTTATTCATGCACAAACTGAAACCTACACTGAACATTTACTACCACCTGACAACTTTACGGTGTATTTCTTCTCTGCTGTCTCTGTATTGCGGAAGTTAAGCAGCTGATTGATGGGTTAAAAGCCTATGTCGCGCCAGTACATTTTGAAAGAGTAATGGCCAATCGGGAAACGCCAACACTGACATCATCACGCTCACTCCGACCAATGGTGGAACTTCATCATAGAAGGAAAGAATTTCGAGGTTATGAGCCTGGCCGAAAAGGCACACACCATAATAGGCCAGTTTTGTATGTTGAAATATTATTTCAAGTCAAATACTAAAACCAGTACTGCATTTTCCCATTGGTATTAAGTACTCTAATACAACCTTGAAACGAGTGTGAAAACTAAAATAAACACATTTGGATTGTATTTGGTACAGTAATGCCAAAGTGACCAAATGCAATAGCTTGATTATGATTTTAAAAAACAAAACAATGAGAGATGATGAAAGAACTCTATGGATGGGTTAGATGGTAACCTGACCAACAAGAGTGAATGGAAAACAGCAAGAAGTATTACAAGAAAGCCACGTTGTGTCCAGGCAGTGTAAAATAGAGGAGGCTGTGAGAAAAAGTTTTTAATTGACAGTCCCAAAATCACATCCCGTCTTAAACCGTAAAGATATATTCTCTGTTTGAATTCTAGAGAAGTTTGTTCCCTCCTAAGACTTTCTTAGAAAGGTGCGTGTCTGCGAGAACTTTAGAGTAGCTTTGGAAGTCACCTCTGTTTCTTCGTTCTCGCAGCAGGCATGAACCCCCTTCAGCTGCAGAATTTGGCCACATTAGCTGCTGCTGCAGCTGCAGCCCAGAGCTCTGGCAGCCCGAACTCCACCAGCACCATGTCTGCAAACAGTGCAGCCCTGGGAGCCCTGGCCAGTCCAGGTAATAACTAAAACTAAAACCAACATGAGCCGTAGTATGTGCATGTACTGTGTATACAGTAATCAGCACCCAGTGTGAGTCGAACCCTGTTCATGGTTATTTTTAGTTTAGAGTACTTGTTTATGGATGTTTTGCTTGCTGAGTTTTTGACCTTGTTTGCTAAATTTACTGTTATCTTAGTTTCTCTTCAGACATAACCATTAAATCTTAAGTGTAAATAAAAATCCCTCACCCACTGAGATGAACATACATGTTCACAGTTAGCCTTCATGCTACTGTGATCGTATCAACCAACTGCTCTGCAAACCTCCCTCCGCTATTTGCCTAACGGCCCCCAGCCATTCCTCAATTATTTTATGGGAGTTAATCAGCCTTATATAAAATTTTATGAGCGCCCCAATTTCCCTTTAATCTGTGTAAATATACATTGGCTCCATCTGTCTTGAGTTTTGCATATTGCTGCTGCGGTAACGACCTCTCCGCTTTAAGAGACAGATTTTTAACTGCCCTCTCACTGCAGTGTCATCCTCTCATAATCGTAACAATTTGTGGCAAAGATGCCAGACGTACAGTATAGAGTGATATGAGGTGTGTTGAACATGTGCTAGTCATTCCTGTGGTAATTTTTTATTACATATACAGTGTATATATAATTATTTATTTTTTTGTGTCTTGTAACAGTCGGTTCAACAGCAGCGTCCAGTGCAGGTGCTGCCATGAACACCTTGGCATCTCTGGGCACACTGCAGGGTCTCACTGGCACCTCTATGGGCCTCAACCTCAACGCTCTTACCAACAGTATCAGTGGTAAGAATGTCCGTTTTTAACAGTTGCACACTAATGTCAATGCTGCATTAAGAAATGGTTACCACTAGGGAGCAGCAACACTTAAAAACCTTACTGTTTTCGGTTTGCTGGACTGAAAAGCAAATATTGCTCTGTTCTTGCTGCTGCATGTTAAAGATAGACCCGTTTTATTTGGTACACCTGTAAAACTTAATGCAAATCAATAGAACATATTGTCATAAATTCTACCTTTTACGATGATGATGATCAGTTTTGAGAGGTATTTATTCAACTATGATTTATTATTGAGGATGTAATTTGCAGTGGTATTTCACTGGACTTCATGATATTGAGATGTTCTGCCCATTAGTAACGCATTTTAATATAATGCAGTCCAGAACAACACCACTAACTATGACCTCAGTAATAAACACATGAATGGAATTAACACTTAGGTAGAATATGTGGCAGAGCTGCTGTTCTGGACTGCATTAGCTTGTATAGGTGTACCTAATGAAGTGGCCAGGGAGTGTAACATGAGAAGCAAAAGGCTGTTTGTTTTTCTGCCCCCTGGTGGCCAAAAACATGGAATTCCTCAGTTTTCTGTAAGCTGCCAAATCTGTTATGAGTGTACAACCCATTCGTTTGTTTCCGTTTTCCAGGTATGGGGGCCATGAATGGAGGCCTGGGAGCCTCCATGGCCAACGGGTCAGCAGCCAGCTCCATGGACGCTCTGACCCAGGCCTACTCAGGGATGCAGCAGTACACCGCCTCCGCCCTGCCCTCCCTCTATGGCCAGTCTCTCCTGCAGCAAAGCATTGCTGGCGGCCAGAAAGAAGGTGAGCATTATCACTTTTGTTAAATAACATTAACTTGAGGATTAACTAATTGTATCTGTGGGTGCATCTTAATACGTTTCTAACTTGAGTCTTGTCCGTTTTTCTTATCAAATGGAGTAGGGCCAGAGGGCGCCAACCTTTTTATCTACCACCTGCCCCAGGAGTTTGGGGACCAGGATCTTCTGCAGATGTTTATGCCTTTTGGAAATGTGGTTTCTGCCAAAGTCTTCATTGACAAGCAGACCAATCTGAGCAAGTGCTTTGGTAAGTATGTTGGCACCACTGGGCCCTGAAGCCCTCTTTATTGTATAATTGATGTACGTGCTACGCTTGGTGGTGGATATTACGACGACTTATTGGGATTTTATTCACCATATCCCCCAGAGTTGGATAAGTCCATACATACCCTTCTCATCTCCGTGCGTGTTGTATGTGAATAAGCTAAAGTCCCAATAAGTCGGCGTGTTCCTTTTTTAAGTTATGACTTCAGTACGGTTCAATTATGGGAAGTGAGGCTCTCCCGTGTGTAGAAAAGTACCGCGGCAGCTGCTGCTGACACAGTGATGCACATGCTTGTCCATGGGTAGTGAAGCTACAGTAGTCAGTGTTTTATGTTCGCTGCAAAGACAAACTAAATCACCTGATTAATGCAATGTAATCACGACATCTCCCGGCCAGTTTTCACCGCAGAAAGCTGCTACCAGCCATGCTAAAGCTAACATTGTTAGCCTAAAGAAACAAGGCATCTGTCCCAATTAACGTTATGGTTCGGAGCTGCGATGCTGGAAACGTAAAACTAATCTACAACAGCAGTCTGTTTTTGATATAACGTAATTTACACTGATTTAAGTGTTCTTGGATACAGTTTGTTGCAAGAGTGTGACATGCAGGCTCTGCATGCACAGCATACCACCAATCATGATCAATTTTAATCAATTTATCAAACAACCAAAGCTGGCCCCGCTAGTCGACCACAACCTGATATTTAGAGGAAGCAACATGCATTATTAATATCATTCACTTTAGCCTGGATTAATAGTATTATATGAATACAATGGTGTCATGTCAGTCAACCAGTGTATTTCTTCCTAATTTCCCTCTCCAAAATCACTTCAGAAGAGTAGTCACAGCGCTTACTTGCTTTGGTTTTTGTAAAGCATTACAAAGACTGGTTCATATAAGAACATTTCCATTTTTATTTTCTTTGTAGATGCACTCCCTACAAAATCACCCCAGTAGTTGAGAATGACTTAGTATTTCTAAATAGGGCTATTTATGTCCTCTTGTAAAAATATATATCGCAGGGGAAAAATATATCGCAATGTAAGTTTTTTTCCAATATCATGCAGGCCTAGTTATCATGAAATACTGTGTTTTAAGAGTTAGTTTACTCATATTTAGAGCACTAAATACTCTAAATAGTACCAGGCACCATTGTGTTTAAATGTGAAGGGGGTGTGTTGTAGTTCAAACAGGGTGTTTAATGTATGTAACATGTGCCCTCCACCTTTTTGTTACCAGGGTTTGTCAGCTATGACAATCCTGTGTCTGCGCAAGCTGCCATCCAGGCCATGAATGGTTTCCAGATCGGAATGAAGAGGCTGAAGGTTCAGCTGAAGCGCTCCAAGAACGACAGCAAACCCTACTGATCCTAGCCCTGGGGCCTTCCCCCCCCCCCTCCCCAGCTCTAATGCTAGCACTGCTAGGGTAAGTTCACCCTCCAGCCATGGTCACCACAGCAGAGACTCAATGGGGCAGGGGGGAAGGAACCCACCACAGGAGGGAGACTCACTCTACTCCTAATTTAAAAAAACAAAACAAAAAAAAAAAATGGTTACAATGATCTTTCCACATTTTACTGTATTTCATTCCTGCGGTTTTATCATGTAATTTGAGTCGGATTAAATATTTTAATGTATATGATTATTTATGACTATCACTGGAGTCAGTGTTCGCTGGAGGTATTTTGTGTCACTGTAATTAGTTGAGACCATCAGGTGTGTTTCCATGCCATTTCATTGCCTTCAGGTCAAGCTAGACAGGTTGACTAAGGATCAGTTATTGTGTTGAAGGGCTGAAGCCAGGCCACGTAGACCCAGAGCTTCAACCTGTCTTTGGCTTTTTACATTTAGTCTGTCTCATTTGTTTGTCATTCTTAATGTGAAAATCTTTTGCACTCTAAATTCTTAGATCATTGCTTCCCTCCTCCTTCTTTCCCTCTTCTGTCTCCCACTCTTTTTCTCTCATATCTAAGCCATGTTAAGCTAGGCTACCTCTCTTTTCTCTATTAATAACCTCTTCCAGTCATTCCATCCATCCTCCAAGTCTCCCGCAAGAGAGACTGGCTCTAGATGGATCTCTTTGGGTGCCAAGTATACAGCATGTTGGAGTCTCTGCCATATGTCCTGGTGGTGTCACTTCCTTAATTCTGTGTATTGTTTTTGTGTGTCAGGGGAGGAGGGGGGGGGGGTGTTTACTGCACTGTCCTTAATGTATGTGGTGATTGGCATTGTTTTTGTTGGTTTTTGTGCCTCATGGCTAAACGATTCTTGTGCTGTGCCCCTAACTTTCTCTTCTCTCCTCTTTGTCCCCCCCCCTCTCTTTCTCTCTCTCTCTCTCTCTCTCTCTCTCTCTCTCTCTCTCTCTCTCTCTCTCTCTCTCTCTCTCTCTCTCTCTCTCTCTCTCTCTCTCTCTCTCTCTCTCTCTCCCCCTTTTGTGTTTTTGTTCCTTTTTTAGAACAAATCTCCATGCCTGTTTGCTCATCATTAGCCTAGCATGTCTTCATGATGTTGAAAGCCAAGCCAAACTCCTGGCCTCATCATCCCACCATTGTCTGTGATGTCTCTCTAAGCTCGCCTGACCAATACCTGGCCACCCACTGACCCTTGACCTTAGCTCAACCTGATTTTTCTGCATGTATATTCATTTTGTTTTGTTTTTTTCTGTATTGAAATGTGACAAGTGGGAGAGAGGTCAAGCAAATCAATGTGAAAAATTGCCTGCGTGCATTCATTTAAGAGAACTTTTTTCGAATGTTTTTCCTTTTTTTGCGACTGTTTTAAAAACCAACCTGTGGGATTTCGTATTTTTAATTTAGCTTTGTTTTTTTGTGTTTCTTTTTACCTCTCTCAGTAAAATTCACTTGAAAGTTGAATACAGGGATTGGCACACAGCTGTGCTATTTGGTGCCATTAGCAATATGTTGGCTTCTTTTAAAAGAAGAAATGCTACAGGCCACTTTTCAAACACTTTTTTGAAAGTCTGACCAGTAAAACCCCTCTCAGTGCTCTGTAATGATCTCTACATTTTGCGAGCAGTGTGAAGATTTACACCAAGGCTATTTAAAAATATATTTTCTTTTCATTTACAAAAATCCAGTGTATTTACCTTTTTTTGAACTATTGATGGCACAATAAAAGGTACATTTGCTCTGCTTAGAGAAATGACTACCTACATGAGTCAACTTTTTTAGAACTGATTCACAAATAGACAATCTGTGGTTTAAATGCACACTTAGATTACCTATATTTTATACCATTGAATCTATAGAAGTTTAACTAACAGAACCCAGGCAAAACTTTGGGTTTTTTGTAGATTATGTTGTAATGTCATCTGTGTGTGTGTGGGGGGGGGTCTTCAGTGTATTACATTTTTTAAAGAGGACTAAAATCAGTTTGATCAGCGTGACCGTTTGAGGATCATTTCTAGTAAATTAAAACGAAGTCAAAAAAATCCTCTGCATTAATTGTAATTTCAACATCTGGGAAAAAGTTTAAAAAAAATTTCATAAGGGTCACAGTATGTAGACTTCATTCAGCGTTGAAGAAAAATTTAGTGTTCAACTTCCACGGTACGTCTTGTTGACTTTCTGTGAGTTTGTCATTACTAATTTAATTAATGGATGTTTCACCTTGGTTTAGTTTGGATGCCTCATGTTGAAAGATGATTACAATGTCTGTTAATCATACAGATGCCAGACAATGTATTTTTGTTTGAATTTGATGTTAAAGTGCCCATGTGTCAAACTCAGTGTTTTTGAATTCACACGTTTTTTTTTCCTGTAACATTACCTAGTTTTCTTTATACACACACACATACCCATCCCCACACCGTGACACGCATAACACTTTCTGTGGTTGCAAATGTGGGAGCCCCTGAAGAAGAGATCACTTGGACACAACACACGACCTGTGGGTCTCTGCACATTTTGTAGACACACACACACACTCTTGCTTTTTTATTTTAGTTTTTTGCTGATTGTTCTTTTAAGTGACTTCCAGTATCATGTTTCAGTCGTACACGATGCACAGCACATTAATACTACTAAATCCACCACAAATAGTGTTGGTTTACAAATACATTCCATTTTTTCAACACAAAGTTTACATTTAGTTTTTGCCGGGGTGGTATTTTGTCTGTTGTACTACACGTTGAGACAACCCTGGTAAAATAACAACCACTTCACTCCCAAAGAAGGGTTCCCTAAAACTGCGTACCTGGTGGCGCTAAAAAGTTGTCAACTCAGGGGCTTTTTTTGTGTGTGAAACTAGACACTCACACAGAATTACGACACAAAAATGCACAATTATTCACCATTTGACCTTTTCAGTTTGGATTTTTTTTCTTGAAATGCATAAATATTCCAAAAAAAATAAATATATAAAAATAAATAAGAGGTACCAAATTTGAAACTGAAAGTGCTCGAGGAAAGTGTTGTGGTTTTGTAAGGAAACATTAAGCACAATTGTGGGAGCTAATCACTTTTGCAGAATGTTGTGTGTGTGTGTGTGTGATTATAATCCCCAAATTATCAAGGTACCACTGATTTCACTTTTTAATATGGGCATGTGCTTTTTACAGTGTTTTTTCTATCCAAATGCAATACAATATTCAAAGTGCCATATATACGTCTAGAAACTGCCTACACATCCTTATCAGGCCTTGGTTTAGAGATTGCTGCAGTTCGCCTTTTTTGTCTATTTATGCCAGTTTAATCGAAAGCTCTTGTCACCTGCTCATGTCCCCCCTTCTTCTCCTCCTCCACTCCCCCCACCACCTGTGTGTTGAGTTATTGGTAAATGTGTGTTGTGATGTACTCAATTTGAACAGTTGGTTAAAAAAAATTGTAGATAAACAATAAACTTCCCTATACATTTGAAGTTTAAACCTCTTTCTTAGTGTGAACACGTGTACTGTAACACTTTGCGATACAAACGATGGGTGACCAGATGTGTCAGGGAATTTGTTTCAAAATCAAAGTAAACGAGCTAAAACTCAAGTTAACAAAAACGGCTCGAGTGCCATGTTAAGATCTTGAAATGATAAAAATGTGTCAAACACTGAAATTATTGCAGATCTGCGGTTGGTATGCAGTGTATGGTAAAGTGTTACTGTGAATGAATAAAAAAAGCACAATGTACGGTCCACAGCGGTCCTAACAGGAACTTGACTCACTTCAGGGGCTTCCATCACAAATCCCGTTCAAGCTCTAACAATCACTTTTTTGTTCTGTTTTCATATTCTGAAGTGCTATTTTTTTTTTTTTGACAAGTGTGGTAGCTTTGCATCTCTATAGATATTGTCTTGATCCAAAAGAAAAGAGGAAAAAAAAAAAAACTTTTCCTGTTATTTTCTTGTCTGATAATCGGTAGGACTTTGTTCATGTTCCACCAATAATTTAATAGATGTTTTATCTTGTCTTGATGAAAGCCAAAGTGGGTGCATCTTGATGTGATCTGTAATATGCATACAGTAGTTATTTTTTTTTTTTTTTCTTCTGTTCAGTCAATATACATTTTTTGAAACTGGGTGGGATTTGAAAAAGGAAAAAAAAGACATGCACAGGCTTTCCAATTTCTACAACTGGTTGTTCATATGTATTTTGTACCAGTGAAGCTTTTTATATTGGAAATTAAAGAAAAAAAATTATATTGGAAAAAAATTGTCTGGCCTCTCAATGTGGCCTCGCCTTGACCAGGTCTGGAGTTTGGCCTCTTGGTGGTGTCAAGCAATTTTTTTTTTTAGTTTTTTTTGTCTCTAAAAGATGCCTGATTTTGATTTTACGCAAATCTCTTCGTGTTTCTCTATTCGTTAATCAGTTTCCTTTTCGGGGGTGATCCTCTAAATCGTGGTAAGTTTCATGTTAGTATTTGTGCTGTCCACATAGTTTAATGGTCATCAGGATTTCAACAACTTTTGTGGATAATTGTCTTAGTTGAAGAGTTAACTGTTTAGTTTGAGCCTTGCTTTATACCTGTGTAGAGTTTTCAGATTTTTCCCATAGCGGGGTGTGTAGCCGAAAGACTGTGTGTTCTTTTTTGGTCAATGTTTGTTCATGTGTGGTGTGTTTCTTTGCCTCTGTCTCCAAATTAAACCATTTCCCCTAATATGGACTGTGTCTTTGTGTATTGTGCTTGTCCAGTGTTGTAAAGACATTTTACAAACTACCCCTCCCTCCCCCAGTGTGTCATGTCTCGCTAACTTGTTTCTCTTTGTTGTGCTTCTCTTTGCTTATTTTTGAGCAGTAACCGATGAAGGAAAGCAGGTTTATCTAAATCTTAATGTGAACCTCCAGGTGTCTGATGGGCTGGGGGGTCATAGGTAATTACTTTAGGTTTCATTTATAAAACGCTATTCTACAGCTAGTTTGGGTTTCTTATACATCTGTGAAGCTGCACCCTGTGTTTACACAAATAAATGAACATTTCCTGTCAAAGTTGAATTCACAGTTAATACCTTGAGTTTAGACTCCATAGTAGTTAAATGATTAGTTGATCAACAGAACATTAATGCTTTTAGACCTGAAAATGGTAGTCTGTCATCAGAAATTAATTGGCCATCATTTTGATAATCGATCAATGATTATTACACTAGTTTCAGCTTCTCAAATGTAAGGACTTGAAGATATTCTTTCTTCCCTGACTTGAAAAAATAACTTTTGGTCTTGGATGTTTTTTGGGGAGAAAATGAGTCCTTTGACGATGTTAACTTTGGCTCTACAAAATTGTGAAGAGAATTTCTTGAACATTTTCTGAAATCTTTATAGACCAAATTATTAATCAATAATGGAAATTATCATTTGGTGCAACCCTGAAAGCGAATGTTTCTAACATTTGTTGGTTCCAGCTTCTCAAATGTGAGGATTTTCTTCTTCCTTATGTGTTATACAATTTTACGTTGGATATAAACTAAGCACAAAAAGTAAGGAAATTTGTGTTTGGTAGATTATTTCTCTGTGGTAACAATGCTTTTTGGCAATTAATCTTATACCGTTGGAAAGCCTGTTTAGTTCCCTTTCAAATGGTGCTCCATTTGTAAGGAACATGCATTTATGGGATGAGCAGCAGCGCTGAGTATGTGGGTTGCGCCCATGAAAAATTTGCCAAATCTTCTCTGCCAATGCCAAACAGCTTATTCTGCCATTGACTCGTTTGGTGTTTGGATAAATTCTGCCGATGGCAGATGGATCGTAGGGTCAAAGTGTGGAGAAGACGCGGAGAACGCTATGCTGATTGCTGCACTGATAGAGTAAGACCTTTTGGTGGAGGCAGTGTGATGGTGTGGGGCGGCATCTCCCTCACTGGAAAAATGAGGCTTGTCATCATTGGAGGCAATCTCAATGCAGAGATATATAGAGATGAGATTCTGCAACTAGTGGCAATCCCATATCTCCAAGGTCTGGGACCAAACTCTATCCTCCAAAATGACAACGCTCGCCCCCACAGGGGGCGGGGGTTATCAGAGACTACCTCCAGAATGTGGGAGTGGAGAGGATGGAATGGCCTGCCAGCAGTCCTGACCTTAACCCCATTGAACACTTGTGGGATCAGCTTGGGCGTGCTGTTCGTGCCAGAGTGACCAACACAACCACGTTGGCTGACTTGCGACAAATGCTGGTTGAAGAATGGGATGCCACAGCAGTGTGTGACCAGGTTGGTGACCAGCATGAGGAGGAGGTGCCAGGCTGTTGTGGCTGTGTATGGTTCTTCCACACGCTACTGAGGCTCCTGTTTGTGAAATGAATAAATTGTTAAATTGCCAATATGTCTTGTTTCTTCAAACTTCAATCATTCAATCCACCAAACACCAAACGAGTCAATGGCAGAATAAGCTGTCTGGCATTGGCAGAGAAGATTTGGCACATTTTTTATGGCTGCAACCCACATACTCAGCGCTGCTGCTCATCCCATAAATGCATGTTCCTTACAAATGGGGCACCATTTGAAAGGGAACTAAACAGGCTTTCCAACGGTATAAGATTAATTGCCAAAAATCATTGTTACCACAGAGAAATAATCTACCAAACACAAATTTCCTTACTTTTTGTGCTAAGTTCATTCGGACTTTAAACCTTTGGTTGGAAAAAAAGCAATTGGAAAACGTCACCTAGAGTTCTGTAAATTGTAATGGGTGTTTTCTCCATTTTCTGGCATTTTGTAGACAAAATGACAAAAAGCATCTTTTGATTAACTAATTGATAAGGTAAATAATTATAAATTGCAGCCCTATTCCATAGAAAAGCTCCAAAAACCAGGTGAGGGGTGTGTGGGGGGAGGGGGGTCCAGAGGCATACCCCGCTCTGAGAATTTTTGGCTGTGAAAGCCCAAATTTGGTGGCCTCTGGCACATTCTAATGCCACTATTACATCATATACTAATTTGAACTACTAAACTAAACTAATTGCATATTTTAATTTGCCTACCTTTTCCTCATGAGATGAGATAGTTCTGTTACTTTGACAACATTCCCTGTTTCAGTGTTTGTTTGTAGTGCGTCTTAGAGATGGCTTTGCTGTAAAAAGATGCAAATAAAGATGTAGCGCTTTCAGAGCAACTTGACTATTGTGTAGTATAGTAATATCAGTTTAACGTGGTATATTAAAGATATTTCTATTGGACAAAGGGAGCCTCACCTATATCTCACCCTCTAACCAAGACACATGTCCTGCTGCATTGCATCATGGTCTAATAACAGTGGTGTGGGTGGAGAAAGATCAGGAGGCATCTCCGCTTGTTTTATTATACAGTTTCCTCTGTTGTTGAACTGTATGCTATTAGACTAAGGAGAATATGAGATAAATTAATAACTATAAAAAGCAACATATAGAAAAATAGAAAATTGTCAATTTCTTACCAAAACCACGTAAAATCCTGCTTTCCAACGTTCAAATGTGGAGTCTGGAATTTACAATAAACACATGAACGCAGCACTGATCTCGTTCCTAGACACTGGCGCTACGTCACGGGGCTCCTTGAAGTACTTCGGAATTTTAACACGAGGAGCCGTTGCTCCAAAATGTATTATCATGTATTACAAATACAAAAGTGGTGGGGTTTTTTTTATAAATCTGAGACAAAAGTAATGAAAAATTAAAAGTGAAAGGTTAACTTATGAAACGTGTAACGTTACATGAACCTCAGCCAATAGGCTTCAGATGCGTCGTCTCCTCCCATAACGCCTCTCTCTCGGCAGTATGGCCGCCGTCCTGTAATCGTTGGTGTGTGTGGATATAAAGATTATAGTTTTACACTTTCAAACAATGTCGGCCGTACTTTTCCTTAAAAAGTCGTTGAGCAAACTGCCACCGAGTGTCGCTCGGCAGGTGGTTGGCTGTTGTTATCACACCGAGAAAGGTGTTTACGGATACCGACCCAAACTGACCGAGAGCAACCACAAGTTAAGCGACCGCATCGCAGCACTGAATCAAGGTCAGTATGGGGTTAATTTACTGTGTGCACAATTTAACATCACCCGATAAGAAGAGGAGGAACTGAAGTAACGCTACTGACTAAGAGACGTGCATTGATTCTATTTTATAGCGTTATTTTATTCCAGTATTATGTGTGTAAAATATTATTCCATTTAAATTGACACTTGTCTTGATTTATAGAGGATGGTTGTTGCAATTAACGTTAGCCGAAGTTGACATTACACCCAATGGCTGAGTGTAATGTGTTGTCTTGCAGATCATGGTCTTGCCCGTCTGGTTGAGGCATACAGAGCACATGGACACAAAGCTGCTAAAATTAACCCCTTACTACCCCAACAGCCTGTTGCTCACAGCGTCCCGGAGATAAACATGCTGACTGGCACCATCACAGGACCACTCAACACCTCAGGTAACTGTTACATTACAGCTGTGGATGGAGACCTACAGAAAGCATGCAGAAGTTGGGATAATGACAATCTCTCCTCCTTGTTACCTTGTTTTATTACTTGTATACATGCAACATTTTGTCATTATTATATTTATTCACATTTTCTCATGCTTTGCAGGGTAAACGTCACTGATAGTGATTCATTGATTGTGGTAGAAGTTTAGATCCTTTTAATCCAGTTAAGGTAGCAATACAACAATGTAAAAATATTCCCATACAAGTACAATGTATATATTCAAAATCAGTTAGTTAGTAAAAGTATGTAAGTATCAGCAAAATAAAGTTTTAAAAAGCTGTGCTTTATTATTTGTTTAATATTACTGATGCAGTCATGTATAAGTAGCTGGTCAAGGTGGAGCTAATTTTAACTATTTTATAGAAAGTTTGGCAGTTGTTACAATATATCATATTTTGTCATTTGTATGTAAAATAATTGTAAAATAATACACCTGTCCAATAAATGTAGAGGAGTAAAAAGTACAATATTCCCTTAAGTGTAGTGGAGTACAACTTTTAAAGTAGCGTTATATTAAAGCATTCAAGTAATGTACAAGTATGTCAAAATTGTACTTAATTACAGTACTTGAGTACATTTACTTAGTTACATTCCACCACAGTTAATTGTAATGTAGGCCTGTTGCCAAGTGAAAACTGAAAGTAACTGAAAGAACACATTTACAAAAACCTGGTAAACGTTTTAAAACAGTTTATTCTTCTGTCTTTTCTAATGTTAAATTATCTGAGTATTTGGCGAAGTGCTATACAAAGTACTGTGATTTTATTTAGTTGTACATTTTATTGTTTTATAAACCTAAGGATGGAAATGGTTGGAGGATGGTGTTACCTTTTAGCTCAGGTTAAAATAAAAATTTGAAAAAGTCAGCTAGTTAATTGCATTCACCAGTTACACCATGTATAGAATAGTCCTTTATTAGATAAGATTAGAATAAAGACTGTGGCGCTCTCAGTCCTGAGGAGTAAAACATGAAAATCAACAAACATGAAAAACAGCGCTCCCCTCTGATCACTTGTCGGTGTTATCACGGCTCATTCAATGTGCTTCTGCAGGTCTACGGCACATTGGCAAAGCGGAGGCTTCAGTGGAAGAGGTTCAGGCCTACCTGGAAGAAGCCTACTGTGGCCACCTGTCAGTGGAGACCAGCCAGCTCAGCAGCCTCGACGAGAGGGAGTGGTTTGCTGACCGCTTTGAGGAACTCAGGAAAAATAATTTCTCCACAGAGGAGAGGAGGCAGCTGGCCAAGATCATGCTGGAATCTCAGGTAGGTCCAAGAAGAAAGAGGAGGGTGCAAAAAATGTACTGTATTATTTGACAGATCTTATCATTTTTTCAAAAATCTGTTTCTTAACTTTTTCTTTCCCCACCTGTAGGAATTTGACCACTTCTTGGCTACCAAGTTTGCTACTGTGAAACGTTATGGAGGAGAAGGAGCAGAGAGCATGATGGCCTTCTTCTACGAGCTTTTCCACCAGTTGGCCCACAGCGGAGTCACTGACATTGTCATCGGCATGCCCCACAGAGGCCGACTTAACCTTCTGACAGGCCTGCTGAAGTTCCCACCAGAGGTTAATTAGTCTTACACAGCCACATTTGATGAGACGTGTACTTTAGCTAAATTATCTGTGACCTGACAAGATTAGATTGTTTATGTTGCATGACTGTAATCAGCAGCAGAAGTAAACAGAAAGTCACAGCCAGCTGACAAATTAACAATGGTAAGATAACATCAACCCACACTGTTCTTCCATCATTTTTTTTCTCTCCAGCTCATGTTCCGTAAGATGCGTGGCCTCAGCGAGTTCCCCGACACCTCGTCTGCCATCGGTGACGTTCTCTCCCACCTCACCTCCTCGGTGGAGCTGGAGTTTGGAGCTGGACACCCTCTTCATGTGACCATGCTGCCCAACCCATCTCACCTCGAGGCGATCAACCCCGTGGCTCTTGGCAAAACCAGAGCCAGGCAGCAGCTCAGGCAGGAAGGAGACTATTCACCTGAAGACAACGCCCAGCCGGGGGACCAAGTCGTCTGTCTGCAGGTACACAAAAACTAATACACACATGCAGTCAATAGGTTTAACTTTACAAGAAGAGGAAGAACAACTTAATACCTTGCCTTTTATTTAATAGTAACGCAGGAGAGACTAAAAACATGGGGAGAGACAGGATTATGACATGTAATACAGGTTATACAATAAATTATACATTCCCCTGTAATTTGAAATTAATTGATAAATCAAAACAAATTGTAATGAAATGTGTTGGGCTATTGTATTCATTTTGGGTTTTGGAGTTTCATAAAACATATTTGTTGTTATTGTGATTACATCTTTATCACTCATTACTACAGGGCAAAGCAAATGTATCCAGTTACACTATGTCAGTGATCAGCCCATGTTAAGGAAAAACTCAGGAGCTGCTTAACTTCTGGATACATGAAGGTTCAAGAGAATTAACGTCTTACACATAAGCCTTTATTGATGTTGATCGAGGAGAGATTAAGGTAGACGGTACAGTTTAAACACAATGTGTTATTGGCAGTGTCGTCCTCAACTCTGAGGTTCTGTTCCTTTTGGCTGATGCAAATATCCTTAGCACAAGCTGTCAAGTTTGTGTTTATACCAAGAAATTGATGGCGCCAAAACAAAAGATGGTCACCTTTAGCCTAGTTCTGGGATGTATGCCAAACTGTGGCAGGCCCCTTTACGCGGTTTCCACCGACCTCCAAAAGGAGACAGTCCTGGAACAAAACATTCCCTTATCATACAGCTGTCTAGACTCTGAGGCTGTAGAGACACAAACGTATTCATACATGAAGAGGTGTAGTTATTAAAGACTGGCCGAATGGTGTTGTCTCCTGACCTGTGACCTATGAATAACCTAATGTGTCTAAGCTTTGCCTTTGTCTCATCTTATCATGGTATATCTGGAAATTCCACCACAGCCCATGCATTCATATATATAAATATATATCACTGCATATAAATTATTCTTATTCTTCTTTTCTATCTGCAGTAATTAGCCGCCCAAAAGGAGCCATTATTTTTTTCTTAGTTTCTCCAGTCTTTAAATCCCCTCCATTTTACTCTCCATCGAAACTTTTGACTATTATTTTTTTAAAGATTACTTTTTGGGCATTTTTAGGCCTTTATTGACAGGACAGCTGAAGAAATGAAAGGGGAGAGAGAAAGGGAAATGACATGCAGCAAAGGGCCGCAGGTCGGAGTCGAACCCCGGGCCCACTGCGTCGAGGAGCACACCTCTACATATGGGCGCCCGCTCTACCAACTGAGCTATCTGGGTGCCCACATGTGACCATTTTTAAAGCGTTATTTCTCAATAACCAATATACTTACTAGAATGAAAACAATTGCCACTGTTGCCTACAACATGTGCATCTCCAATAATAGACATCTAAATGTCTTCTTTACTCTTCTATTCTGATTCAGGGTTCAGACTTAGCAGGAGGTAATGACACTTAACCTCTCTGGGCCTTGTTAAAGAAGTCATTATCAATCTGTCCTGCAGTTTTACTAAAAGCTCAGGACAATCTCTGTTGTCTTCTCCACAGGTCCATGGTGATGGTGCTTTTCCTGGCCAAGGGATTGTTCCAGAAACGTTGACCCTTTCAAACCTCCCTCACTACAGAGTCGGTGGGAGCATCCATCTCATTGTGAACAACCAAGTGGGTTACACCACTCCATCCGAGAGAGCGAGATCCTCTTTGTACTGTAGTGATGTTGGTCAGTGAAACATATCAAAATAATTATATATATATATAAAATCAAGCATAGACATCTCTGTCAAATCATATTTGAAAGTATATTTGAAAGTATTTGAAAAGGTGAAACCTATTTGAATTGTCCAAGTGTGGTACGAAATATGTTTTTTTTTTTAAATATTACTTGACACAAGTCATGTATCCTGTTTATAATCCGAAAGTTATGGTCAAATTTGTTACACAGGTAAGATGGTGAACTGTGCTGTGATCCACGTAAACGGTGATGATGCAGAGGAGGTGCTGCGGGCCACTCGGCTGGCTGTGGACTACCAGAGGCTTTTTAGGAAAGACGTCATCGTAGACCTGATCTGCTACCGTCAGTGGGGCCACAACGAGCTGGACGAGCCTTTCTTCACCAACCCAGCCATGTACAAGATCATCCGGTCAGTTATATTCACCTTGTTTACTTTGTATCACAACGCATTTTCACTTTAAAAGTTACTGTAGCATAGACAGCATATTTCTCAGGGTTCTTTAGCACATGATAAAACTCTCGACTGCACACTCGCACACATCCTACGCCCTAAGTTATTCCTTAAAAGAGTTACTTGTGTAACACATTTTAGTTTAAAGAACATCTTAAAAATACATTTAAAAAACAAAAATCTCCCGATGCACAGCAGGAAGTCAACTTGGCGAGCCGCGGAAACCCTGCAAGCGGAGCCCATGGGAACAGTACCATTGGAAGTTGCATCTTGACGTACATAAGAAATTGCTTTGAGTGTCTTTAAATTCCATTTGGAGATTTCAAGATTTTTTCCAAAATAGAGTTAAACCAAAAAAGTTTGTTTGCCTGAAGCAATTCGGAATCATTTGTATAGCTTAAAAACAGACATATTGTGTAATATACTGGTGAATGACACAGACATTGTCACATTGTTGCATCCTCACAGATCCCGTAAGAGCGTCCCTGACTACTACTCAGACCAGCTGATCTCTGAGGGTCTGATGACCGATGTCGAGCGTGATGCGATCAAGTCCCAACACTACGGCATGCTCAACGACAAGCTGTCTAACATGACCCTGTACAGCCCTCCACCCACCAACCTGCAGGGCCGCTGGGGGGATCTGGTGGAACCCCAGGCCAGAGTCACCACGTGGGACACAGGTGTCCCCATTACCCTGCTGCAGTTTGTAGGAGCAAAATCTGTGGCCATCCCTGAGCAAATCCAGCTGCACAGACACCTTGGAAAGACCCATGTACAGGTGGACCATCGTCTCTGTAATTTCTATTGGATTGTCTGTTGTTGACATGGCAGCAGCTAGATGATGTTTTCCTCCTGTGTGAACTCAGGCTCGGTTAAACAAGTTGGAAGAAGGGACCAAACTGGACTGGTCCACAGCAGAGGCCTTGGCTTTCGGCTCTCTCCTCTCCCAAGGTCAGTGTTAAGCAGAAAATACTGTACACCAGATCAAATATAAGAATCTTGGAATATTTATTTATGATTGCTTATTTATTATTGCTGTCAAGAAATGGATTTGTAGATTTAAAATGATTGTGGTTACAGGCTTTAATATTCGAATCAGCGGACAGGATGTTGGAAGAGGCACGTTCAGTCAGCGACATGCCATGGTGGTGTGTCAAGACACTAATGACATGTACATCCCTCTGAACCACATCAGCCCGCAGCAGACAGGCTTCCTGGAGGTAAAATTCGTATAAAACATCAGTGTGAACACAATCTGTTTAAAGCATGACATATTCATATCCTTAATTCTTAAATTAAAGCTGCAAGCAGCGTTGGACGGGCCCTCACACCTTTGTGCACGTCGGGGTTACCGACAGACGCCGCTCCTTTCTGCCGTGCATTTGCGTGACCGTCGGACACCGCAAACCGTCACCAATGAAAAAAGGAACTCTCTGCTGAGTTCAGTGATACCTCACACAAGAGTCTATGAGAAATGGGTCTTTAGTTATGAAAGGGGCGTGGCTAAAGCATAGGAAAACAACCAATGAAAAAGGAACTCTCTGCTGAGTTCAATGATACCTCACACAAGACTCTGTCAAACGGTTCATGAGTTGTGAAAGGGGGCGTGGCCAACGTGTAGGGGCATGGTCAAAATGCAGGGGGCGGCTCAATATTACATTTAGACCACACATTGTAAATTTCATGTAAATCAGATGATGTTTGTCATATAAGGCTGATTTCCTGTTGCCAGCAGGGGGTGCTATGACTACGAGTCAATATTGGTCTGTAGATGTCCTCAGGCCTGGACCCTTGTCAATCACGGGAAATTTTGAGCAGATTGGACAATGTACACTGGAGTTAGAACAACTTCATCGATAAATGCTCAAAATGGCCGCCACGCCCACACTGTTTGATGAAAAGTCTTGCTTTTAATAACTTCTCATCTTTATGGTCTTAAGATGGCACGGACCAAATTTGAAGTTGAGTGGATGACATCTCTAGGACGGAGTTCGTTAAAATATGACGCGTGGAAATGGCCAAAAATGCACTAATTACGCACGGTCAATTCAAAATGGCGTACTTACTGTTGAGTTTAGGGCGGGGCTCCAGGAGGCTTTTATGTACGTCTTGCCATGATACATACAGTATGTGTGCCGATTTTCATTAGTCTACCTGAAACGTACAGCAGGAGCTCAATTTTTGAAGTTTTGTAGGGGGCGCTAGCGAGCCATTTTTGCACGTCTATTTCTGAAACCCTTAAAATATAAAGTTTTCCACCAGGCCCGATGCATAGGCAAATTCAGGTGAATTTTTGAGCATGTTTAGGCCCTCAAAAAGGCGATTCATTTGTTGGAATATTAATTCCTTCAATTTTAATATGGCCTTCGCCGACGTTCTCGGGGCCCTAATAATATCAAACAATTTTCATCCTTTTCTGTTTCATATTATGGTGTGTGGGTGTGTAGGTGTGTAACAGCCCACTGTCTGAGGAGGCGGTGCTTGGATTTGAATATGGTATGAGTATCGCACAGCCGAAGCTCCTTCCCATCTGGGAGGCTCAGTTTGGAGATTTCTTCAACGGAGCGCAGATCATCTTTGATGCCTTCCTCACTGGAGGTACATTCTGACTACACTTGTGCTATCAACAGATTAACAATTACTCTTATCATCATATTTCTGGATTTCTGAAATTTCTTCACACATCAGATATGAAACTGCTGTGTCCCCAGGTGAAGCCAAGTGGCTGTTACAGAGTGGGATGGTGATCCTGCTGCCTCACGGCTATGATGGAGCCGGACCCGAACACTCATCCTGCCGTATGGAGCGCTTCCTCCAGGTCTGTGGGACTGAAATGTAAAGCCAGTCAACATGATAGCCATGTCAACATCCCAGTTGTAATTAGAACTGGGAGACGATGTGTCAGTCTTGGCACTTGCGCTATGCAGTTTCAGCAATTTCTTCGCTGTTTTCTCGCTTTTTGCTCGCAGGTTTCTCTATAGAGCTCCACCTACAGCTTCAGAATAGATATTTGGCAACACTGTCATAAAAACTCGTTGGCAACTCTCCCCCTCCCATCTTCTCCCTCTGGTCATGTGCATTTGTTTTCAAAGAAGCCGGCGAACGCACGGAGCCGTGTCCACTGAGGTTTTTCTCGAAATATTACCCTTCTCTCCCGGGTCCGTAACATTATTCTTTTTTCCTACAATGGCCTTAGAACACTGTCGGAGCAGAAGCAACTTGCATTTGCCAACATCAAGCTGACAAGAAACTCTGTGGCAGATAAAGTTTCTGATCAAAGATACTTACAAGTGCAACAGCAAGAACGCCAGGTCAGCATCGGATTTGCAGGCTTCTGTTTGTCTCAGTTCTCGCCATTCTGAATATGCAGGTCCGATGTTTACTCGTATCTGACTCCTCACTCTCTCAGTCTGCCGTTTCCTGTTTCTCTGTTCCACCGACAATGCTTTCCTAGCTTTCTGCTTCTTTTTTGCCGGCTCAGCCATGACAATAGTGTGAAAAACTCCATCGCTACCTTGTTGTTATAGCTAGCCGGTTCCTGGATGCAGGCGTGTAGCGGCGTGTATGTGTGCAGTGCCGTGAAGCAATTTGTTACATTGCGAGACCTGATATCACGCGATACTCGCTGAGGCCGGGGGCTCGCCGGCCCAAAGTTGCAAGGGTGGTTTTTCCGCTCACAGGCGCTAGGGGGAAGCGAGATGACCACCATTCAACCCAAAAAACAGTCATATAACCATTCCAATGATTCCGAAGCTGTTCAGTTATGGTAAATTAAGCTAAAAAACTGCATAGTTCCCCTTTTAATATTACGTTACTGCCTGAAAATCAAACATGGACGCCTCAGGTCAGACAAAGTCTGTTGTTTAAGGTAGTTAAATCTAAATGTAATGGATATAGTGCTATGTTGTCAACACACAGTATTTCACTCACACAACTACTATGCCACTAACCGGTGTAATCAATAACAAATCAACAGAGCTAATGTCTCTTCATTGTCCATTAGCAATCAGCAGACAAAAGACATCAGATGGAGGCTGTGTCTGAAATCACTCTTTACTCCCTCTGTAATAGGCACACTGTAGTTTATTAATTGAGACATTTAAGAATCATCGTCATTTTGCGTCATCACTGACAGCTTTAGTGTCACATGACAGTAATCTTTTGATTTTTGATTAGTTTTTTAAAGCACTGCTCTATCTCTGCCGTTATTTGTTAACTGCTTTACAGATTTATGTTTGGATGTTTCTTACCAGCAGCTTCCTAGTTGGTAATGTGCTTTTACCTGAATTGTAAATGATTGCTAACTTGTCCTGTTTTGTCTCTTAGATGTGTGACAGTAAAGAAGAGGGTGTGGACGGTGACAACGTGAACATGGCTGTGGTCAACCCAACCACTTCTGCTCAGTACTTCCACCTGCTGAGGAGACAGATGATCCGGAACTTCCGCAAACCTCTCATTGTGGTTGGACCCAAGACACTGCTCAGATTTTCTGTAAGCACTGTAGAAACGTATAACATTTCCAACTCCCTTTCACAGACATTTCCATGCTGGTGGCTGAATAATGTGTGTCGTTTTCACAGGGGGCAGCGTCCAGTCTGACTGCAATGATGCCAGGAACATCTTTCAGACCAGTGTTGGGTGATACTTCAGTCACAGCAGAAAGGTAAAGAAGTCACAACCTCTAATAATTAAACATGTATTCTGTAGTGTGTCCTCAATGTGGTGAAATATATTTAAAGAATAATTCAAATTGCAAGGCTTCAGATGTCAATGCAGTGTTCATAGACTACATTTCTTAAACAAGAATTGTGTCATTGGTTGTTTTGAATAGTCCTTTTAGAAAAACCTGCTCCACGTGGAAGACATTTAAAAAAGCATAACTCATACATTAAGCCCACTCAATTTTATGCTATGCAGTGTCCAGAAGGTGGTGCTGTGCTCAGGGAAACATTACTATGCCCTGCTGAAACAGAGGGAGACATCAGCAGCCAACCAAAACACAGCACTCATCCGTGTGGAGGAGCTATGTCCGTTCCCACTGGACGCTCTGCAGCAGGAGCTCAAAAAATACCCCAACGCCAAAGGTACGTGTAGGACCTCCACCTACCATTAGTACGCATACTGACTTTATAAGTAAATGTAAATGGACTGTTTTTATATAGCGCTTTCCTAGTCTTAACAACTACTCAAAGCTTTTACATAGTAGAGGAACCATTCACACAATTTACACACCGATGGCACAGCATCGGGATCAACTCGGGGTTCAGTGTCTTGGATTGGCAGGCACCACTGAGCCACAGCTGCCCATCAAAAGTTCCATCACAACAAAAACAGTTGATTTCAATCCAGTCATTGACGAAAAGTTCATTTCTGTATGTTTTGTTTAGGTTTTTGTATGCACTGCTGTATTACAAGCAAACCACGGCTCGCTTTATGAACAAATTAACATTTTCACAACATTGTTGTTGTGGACATTTCAGCGTGAAATACTTGACTGTGTTTCTCACCATACATTACCATTTCTGGCCTTTACTATGTTTCTTCTTTGGTTTTTAAGTGATGTAGAGGACAAATTAACAGCCACTACAATAATCCCGCAGTAAAAACAAATGTGCTGATTAATTAATTAATTAATGTGTGATTTAGGGCTGCAACTGATGACGGTTTATATAATCAGTTATTTACAATATCAATTAATCTTTCATGTGCCTCAGTTGAGGAAAAAAAAAAATCTTATATTGCACAGGGCAGAAATAAAACCCTAAAATGTAATAAAAAAGCAGATGCAAACTCAGATCTGCTGGAAGATTGTTCCAGATATGAATGTGATGGAGAGAAACTAAAAGCTCCCATGTTATGTTTTAATCCACTTAACTTTGCTTTTTTTGTTTTTGAAATCTACATAGACACCATCACAGTAGTCTGGCCCACTAAAAATACACATGCTGAAAAGTCTTAGGTCTAGGTCTTGCTGAAACATTAGTTGTTGTAGGCTATGTCCTTCAATTCTCGCTATATTTTCATGTTGTGACACATTGTTTTGTAATTGTCCTGATAAGGCACAAATGGTAGACTGGGTAAACCCAGCCCGATCTGCCGGCGATTTGATTTCACCCTGCAGCTCAGGCTGGAAACCTGTACGTTTATCTATCCTGCTTCCGTTACAAATTTGCAGGCTTAATCACAAACTGGCTTATCCACCTGGCGCGCTATTGGCAGGTTTAACACAATGACGATAGAGAAGCGACCAAGCAGCTTTTTTTTTTTTTAAGATACATTTTAAACATCAGAACAGACAAACACACTTGAACAGGAACAACCACCCTCTCGAGGAAAAGAAAGAGAAAAAGTAAACAAAAACAGAAATCACACCTTGCCTAGTCGCCTTCCTCTATTTCTTGTGATTCTGAGGTCATTAGGTCTGATATTTGTGCTGCTGCACCTTTCCATAGGTCTATAGTTGATGATTTGGCCTTGTTAATCCTTGCTGTAGAGTTGTAGCTGTAGTTGTAGTTGTAGCTGTAGATGTCCAGAAAATACGCCAACCACTGTTTTATACAAAGCGAGTGGGGGGGGGGAGCCAGCGTTGAGCTATCATTTTCTTGGTCGCAGTTGAGCCAGCTAGCCAAACTTTCCTCTGTCTCCCAAGCAGATGTAATTTAGAGTCGTTATTAAGTAACAAAACAATCGGATCAGTAGGAATTCGACATCCTATCACATCAGAAATTATTGGTGTTGTTTTATTCCAGAACTCATGCACCTGTTCACGCTCCCAGACCATGTGCAGGAAAGTTCCAGTTTGTTCAGGTTGACAGAACGTGCAATAGGGAGTAGGAATGACTTTAGAGAAGTATCTCTTCTGAGGAGTCCAGTATGTCCTATGACATATGTTGAAGTGGATCTGCTGGTGATTTGGGTTCTTGGAACAGTAGGAAATGTTGTCCCAAACTGTCTCCCAATTAATTACATTCCCCTCAGTGCTCAGCTCTCGCTCCCATTTCTTTACTATTGGGAGTTCGCCTACGGATACTTGCAACAGTTTAGCATAAATCCTGGACACTAATCCTCTCGCAGGAAAATCAACAAGCCATTTAATGATTGGGTGGGTACCAAGCAGCTTTTTGTTTACATTCAACCAGCCGGCCACCGAAGCGCACCACTCCATGGCAGCAACCCATTGATGCCGCTGTTGCTGCTACGTCACCCGAATCGTTGGTCTGATTGGTTGAAGGACTATCCACTTGCATACAGAGTCATTTGAACTACGCCCGTTGATCACGCCTCTTGTGCAGAGAAAATACAGAGCAGACTCCCCCAGACTAATGTTCAATCTTAAAAGATTGAGCTTGGCCTGGTGATAGCCAGACTACACAAATGGTTCTGTCTTGATTCAAAATGAGAAATTACCTTTTTATTGACAACAGAAATAAATTTCTTGGAAGAAAGTGATTTTTCATCAATGCCCTCGATATAGCCATCTAAATTTGACTGTTTGGGCAAAAAAAAAACTATTACAAAAGCAGCTCCTTAAGTGAGTCACAGGAAGTTGAATGCCATTTAGCAGTGTGCGGCAACTTCAATAGTCTGACAGTCGCCACTATTATTACTGAGTTCTCAAGAAAACATTACACACCTCACAAAGAAACCAGAAATCTGTCAAACAAAAATCTAAAGTATGAAGCTTCACCAGACTGGTAGTTACTGCAGGGCTATTGTATCAAGTGTCTCTGTTATTTTGTCCACCCTCTGAAGCTCAATGAGTGTCAATCTAGACTTTGACTGGGATTTTTTCATTTTGTTATGCAAGACTTCCCAAGCCTGAGAAACTAAAGGCTATCAGTGTCGACATCCTTGTCTTTACCCATCATTCTTTGAATTTGTGGGTTGTTAAGTGTATTTACTGAAGAGGATTTTTGCTCTTCTAACGAACTGCAACACAGTTAGGGCACATCAGAAGAGGAGGATGCCGTTTTCACATAGAGAGCTTCTCCCAATAAAGGACCAGTGTGTAGGATTTAGCGGCATTTAGCCCTCTCTAGATCCTGTGTTCGGTTTGTCTGTTTTAGGCTACTGTAAAAAAGATGGCGGTGGAACGTGATGGATTATTTTTATCTTTCGATTATTTTCTCGATTAGTTGTTTGGTCTATAAAATGTCAGAAAATGGTGAAAAATGTCAATCAGTGTTTTCCAAAGCTCAAGATGACATCCTCAAATGTCTTTTGTCCACAACTCAAAGATATTCAGTTTACTGTCAGAAAGGAGTGAAGAAACTAGAAAATATTTGAATTTAAGGTTGGAATCAGAGAATTTGACTCAAACGGATTAATCAATTATCAAAATAGTTGGCGATCAATTTAATAGTTGCAGCTCTAGTTTAGATATGAGGGGCTTACGCTAAGATAATGAAACCATGAATATTATGAATTATTTTATTATGAATATTTTCCATTTCTGCCAATAGATCCCTCCTAATCGTACACACTGCTCCTTTAACTTTTACCAGCACAACAGTGCATGTACTTACATCACTGTAGGTGCCGATATACTTGCTTTTAACTATGCGTTCGCGTACGTAAGATGGCTGCCACGCGTATCCTGCGTTTCTTTGAAGCGCAGTTTGTGCACGTCTTCAGAAATTAACGCTATGCGTTCGCAAGATGCAATTCAGCACATGAACGTGGGGGCAGCATATCATCTGACAGGAGGGTCAGCCGCTCCAGCCAAGGAATACCTTCCGGTGTCGGCCAGGGATGATATGGCCCTGATCTGCCCCCTAGTGGATATAAAATCTGTCTAAAAATCGTCAGTGCTGTTCAGCCCTCCCCGTTCAGTCAAATAGTTTGCCTCTCAAATTTGAGTCTGAATTTTTCTTCAGCTAATTGGAAATGGTGTTTGGCAAAGGCAGCCAAAAACTAAAATAGAAGAGCTCCAACACAAATATTTACATTGTCAATGAATCTGCTGATTATGTTTAGGATCAATCAATACTTTGGTTTCTGAAATGTTCAAAAGTAGTGAAAACGACCATCACAATTTACCAGCATCCAAGGTGACATATTATATTGTCGGACTAGCTGTCCAACAACCAAGGATATTCAAATTTACTATAAGAGACTCAGAAAACCAGCAATATTCATATATGAGAAGCTGGAACGATTAATCGATTATCAAAATTGTTGCGGATTATTTTTCTGTAAAACAACAAATCAACAAAACAGCTAATATATACATTTGCTATACAAATTAAGCTGCCTAATAATTCCAGCTTCAAATTTTTCTTAAAGAATTATGCTACATCCTTTTTTATTATTTATGATCCCCGTCAAGACAAATGAAGTTTTAGTTATTTGCGTTATTACAAATGTCATCGAAAAGTGACATTTAAAAGGTTCAGGTTTCACTTTGGCTCTCTATTTCATTGTTCTCACCTCCACAAACACACTGAAGCAAATCCAGTTTCAGTTGGATCTAGATAAAACCTTCTGTGGTCAAAGGGCAAAAGACAAAAACTCCCTAAACTACACAAACAAGTCAAAACACTGTGTCCTCTTTTACTTTCAATGTGATTAATGTTTCAAAAAATTCCCTGACAGAGTTTATTTGGAGTCAGGAGGAGCCCCAGAACATGGGTCCCTGGTCTTTTGTAGCACCCAGGTTTGAGAAGCAGCTGGCCTGCAAGGTGAGTAGTGTTTCAAATAATATAATCTACAATATGAAGCCTAATGGTTCTGAAATGAATTGTTAATATTACACATACTAGAGCGTCTCTTCTATCTTTCTCAGCTTCGATTAGTGAGCCGACCTGCTCTGCCCGCCCCTGCTGTCGGTATCGGGACTCTCCATCACCAGCAGCAGGAGGCCATCCTCACCGCTACCTTCTCCTAAGACTCAACAAGACTGGGAACTAAAATAACCAGTAAACTAGCACCACACTACATGCTGGTATTTGCTGTGGTCCATTGTTGCTAAATGTGCTACAAGGCAGATACACGGTACCTTTTGGACAATGTGAATGTTGCGTTTAAAAAAACACCCACCCACAAGCAGTGTGCAATACTGCACATACAGGGCCACAAGTAACGATTAATAATATAACAAGGAAATTTAAAGGAAGTGTTGAAGAGAACCGTGTTAATTTTAGTTGTTTAATTTTATTATCACAGTCAAACAGGTTTTAATTATCATGTTTATGGTTTGAAAGAAATGCCTGAATTCATGTCTGCTTGTTTCTAAAGTTTTCCCCCCTCTCTCTTATTTACTATGCCTGTATTTTGTGTGTTCAGTGGCAAGGCACAGTGGCAAGAAGGAGGACAACTGTAAATCGAGGCCTTAGAGACCATGTTTACAATGTGATGGAAGTAAAGATGCACGGTTAGCTGACCATCGTATTTGTAGCACTGGGGATTGCATCTTAACCTGTGTTAAACTGGTTCGAGCTCCATGTTTTAGGAATCAAAACTGTCGCCTGATGCATTCAGTCTGCACAAGTTTTCTATTTCTTTTTTTACTGTTCTGAACAGAAAATATCAGTATAGGTTGTTAGAAATATCCGTGAAATATTTATGCAAGAACAGGGAGTACTTGAACTGGATTTCTGAAAAGACAAAAAATATGTCTAGATTTTGACTGTTGAATGGTTATCCAACCTCGAGTTAGATGTATTTGAACATTTTATGATACAAATTTAAGCTAAGAAGTACTTGATTATTATGTAATCATGGTTCAAACTTAAGACTTTTTCAATTAAAAAATAAAAGGCATTAAAGGGCTAATGTAAATAAAGCAAATCAGATGGATTTTAAATGGTATTTTCAAATAAATATATTTTCACGTCATGTTTCTTTTCTCCTAATCTCATGCTTATATAAATGCCTGTTAAGTTTGACTTCATGTAATATGAAAATAGGTTATTATTTATATATATTTATATTGTGTTTGTATTCCCCACAGTCTTTCTTGTCAAAACCTGGACAATCATCAGGGAATTCTCCCAGTGCTCCCTGTAGCCAGTCCAGACTTGAGACCCAGTGGACATACATGCACATTTTATACGAACATCTACAAGGCTACAAAAACGCAAAAACATGTAGGAAAGTATAAGGGGGCCAAGGGTCACCTGCTGTACATGGGCCCCCATTACACCTGGCTACGCCCCTGCCTTTAAATCCCAACTCGTGTTAAAATGAAAGCATCCATATGTGCAACAACCAGACACAAACACGAGACATGGTTTAAATGTGTTCTCAGTAGAAACACTGGCGCTGATCAGTCAAGCAGAGTTTCCACCGGGCCGTTGATTTGGTGCAATGCGAACACTTAAATCGTTCATTGTGCACGCTGTCAGATAGACAGGCGGGAGCAGCAACCTCCCACTCCTCCTATTGATATAACAACCACAGTGCGGTCGGTGGGACTCGTTTGCACACAGCAGCTCGGATGCGACTGCCAAGTGTCATCCTCCTGCAAGTAGCCCGACCTCAGCTCACTGCATCGCCGCCCGGGGAGGAGGGGGAGAGCCTGTGTTACCCCGTCACAGTGATCTGAACAGTGGGGAAGCTCAGACTCGGAATCCGCTACGTCAAACAGATTAGTCAAATAACCTCTCGGGGTAGGACATACCTCCAATCTTTGGGCTTGCCGTGCTGCACCCATGGGCTGAGGAAGCAACATAGTGTGACAAATAGCCAGAAAACCTTTGGCGAAATACAGAAGTGCACTACTTTTCTTTTTCTTTTTTGTGTGTCTGAGTGAGACGAGTGTGGTGATCCTCCAGCAGCGTCTCTTCTTCTCTCCCCACCCCTGGTGCGAAATGGCGAAAGAAAACGGCGAGTCCAGCGATGGATCTTGGAAAAAGCATGTCGATGATATCAAGAAGATATTTGACTTCAAGGAAGTCCTTGGGACGTGAGTAACAAGATAACGCAGCCTTACAGAAACTTTGTATCCAGTTGTGTAAATTAGCGCCAGACAACAATGACACACTGCACCGATTTAACGGAAATGAAAAGCAGACTGACAGCTGTTGAATATCCGTAGAATTAACTGCTCGACACAAAGAGAAAGGGCCTTTTGAACTTACAGCCGTCAAAAATAGACATTTTTCTTTTTAAATCAGTTAATTCAGTTAATAAAGGAGTTGAAATAACAGTTCATGAGACACAATAATAATGCGTGAAGTCAGACACGCGTGATGCCCCTCGTTATGTCACAGTTCATTTAAAAACTACTGCAGCTTGTTTTTATTCTCTCCCCAGGGCTGAAGCATGCACTGAAGCCACAGAACAGGCAGCCATTTATTTTGGGGTCGTTTTGTACAACATGATGTATACTATGACAAAGACAGCAGGGCCTATTTACATGCACAAGTGATAAAATCAGCTCCCAAATTAAGGGACCATCTGTGACGACTTAATGTTCTTGTGCTCAATGCCTTTCTTCTTAAAACAGAAGGGTATATTTTAGCCGAGAAACACTATGTCTGGGTTTACAGACAGATACCAGTAAACACTCTTATGAGAACGGCTTGGTTTCATATGTTTATGGACCACTTTGGTTGAAGTTGCCCCCACAGAGCAGACACATTCCAGAGTTTATTTTGGTCCGCTGTTAGTGCTGCTTGACTTCATGTCTTTTCTTCTTTGAATAAGTTATGCCGCATACAGAGAGCGAAGTGTTCCCCTGAATGGAAGACCCCAAACTGCTAAAGGTCTCTTGTGCTATCACACAGTATATTTCTCATTTTTCCTGCTGGTCTTTGTCCCCTAAAGACATGTCCATCTTCTGACTGAGAGGAATTTAACGAGGTGATGTTTGTATTGTTGTTGTTAGGGATTCGGGGAAGGGCCATGTGCAGGAAGAGGTCTCCCTGGGGAAATATGTTTTTTTGTAGTTTTTATTTGGATTCAGAAACTAGTGTCAAATTTAACAACAAAAAAATGGCTTCTATACTCGCTGTGTTTGTAGCTAAGCTGTGAAGCTTTGTCACTTGCATGATAAAACCGACACATTGTGGTTTGCTGTTGTAATATATGCAACCTCATCTTGTGTAAATTTAATAATCTGTGTTTTCTTTATCATCTGCTCATTTTGTGCTGCTCGGCATGACCCCAGACCTGTTTTTTCCTGAGGAGCAGCATCATAAAATTCTCATACAGATTGGTGATTCATAAAGCACACTTGACACTTCATCTGTTGTACTAAACAGTCAGATATTCCTACCTAGAGGTTGTTCTGATTTCCCCAAGGCTTTCATCTATGTGTGAAGCACCTCTGAATAACACCAATGAATCATTGTGATTTACTGTCCACACAATGGCCAGGTTGGAGGAACACACATCCCTCGCCCACTACCTCAGCGCACATCTCCCGGGCCGGTTTGTCACTGTTTGGCCATTAGGATACATGTTGTACAGTGTCCTGATTGACTTTAGGAAGGCCCATTTACCAGTTCCTGTGTGTCTTAATCAAGGAGTGCCTTGTTACCACACAGCAGGGTTCACAACAGGCCACCTGCGGCAGAGATCCCTGCAGCTTTGCTTGAGGATTAGAAATAGACAAGGAGTGTTGGCCAGAGGAAGACACACAGATTATCCTCCTCCTGCTGCTCCACCTTTCAACTGTAGCTTCCTCATCAGGTCTCCCCATCAGCGTCCAAGAGGAATCATCCCTCATTGCTCTTCACTCACCAGCAGTGGAAGTACATTAACATAAGTATTAGTAAAAGTTTACTTGAGTATTTCCAATTTATGTGACTTTATACTTTTAATACACTACATTTCAGAGAGGCAAATGTTGTAATTTACTACATTTTTATTTTGTACATTATGAAATATGATGCATTGTTATAGATAAAAATACCCAACTGTCTAAAGTAGTTGAAATTAGCCTCACACCCACCAGCTACATCAATAAAATCAGTAATAATAATCAAATATCAAACAATACAAAACTGACATGGGCTCTTCTGCTGGATATCTAAATAAATTGTTTTTATTGACACATTGTACATTTCATTAATACTGTACATTTTGCTGTTAATACTTAAGTATTTTTACTTATATTTTGAATGCAGAACTTTTACTTGTAACAGAGTATTTTTACATGATGCTATTGCTACTTTTACATACATACATACATGTATACATTTCCCATCGCTGCTGCACAGAGATTTGATTTCAACAGCAGCTGGAGGCCGGACCATCTGTGTGTGAACGTTATGACTGATTAGATATTGATAGGAGTTTGGGGAGTAGGAAGCCTGCGGCGGTGTCAGTCGAGTTTTGGTTACACTTCATCCCCGAGTTTTCTTGCAGTAGCTGTCATGAGCTAATGAGATCTTTGCTACTGAAGCCAGTCCTCCCACCTCACTGCAACTTTGCCTTGTGGCTAATTTCAGAGCCTTAAGCTGCTGATACTCTTTGGAAACAAATTAAGTAGCCTGACTAGCACCTTCAGAGATCCCAGTGGGCAGGTGCTGTAAATGTGCAGCAGAAAGGGGGTTGCTGCTCACAGTCGGGATATTGAGATACTTTTTACCATCATACTAGATCCGACTGATTTGAAGAATGCGTCTATTCTCTTTCTGATGCTCAGAGTAGCTGCTGACACTGAGTACTGCTCCGACACCAGTTTTTCCCAATTTTAAAATCTGTGTACTTCACTGAACGTGCCACTCATTAGCATCATTTTTATGTCGGGTAACATGATGATTGCTGTGGCTCTCAAATCTGCGTCAGCGACCGTCGCAACTTAAAAGTGTAACGGAAACATTAACAAAGAAAACTGTAGGCTGTTTAATGTGGATGAGTCACACCATGGCCAATACTCTATCTGGTTAAAACGGTCTGTATCACTGATAATTGAATGGGCTGATATCTCCACCAATATTAGTTTATCATCAATATATTGTTATCTGTGTATTTCGGCCAATAAATAAAAAATTGCAGAAACGCCAAAGATATGTATGAGGTAATTTAGAAACAGTGTCTCATTTACACATTCAGCACTTACAAACAACATAGTCATTAATTCAGAGATTGGATTCTGTCCACATGTTGAATGTAAATCCAACATTCGCTCTCCTTTTAAGCTCTGTTTTTGGTCTCTACCAACTTCTGAGGGAATTATCTGACTCTTTAACTGGTAAATGCTCCACCATGTTCACCGGCTAGTCGTTTACTTGGTCTGCTGTTTGGTGCTAAGCAGGTAGTGTATAACAGCGGAAGCAGCTGCCTGCTGTGGCTTAAAATAATGCTGTGAGAGTGAACCAAAGCAGTATAGATGCGGGCCAGACAGCTAAACAATAGGCAGAAAGATGCTGTAGAGCTGAGGGGGTTCTTCACTACAAGCGACCCCTATCACTTTGTGATCCATTTTTAATAAATAAATATTCATATAGAAAAAAATTATATTGTTATCAGCCTTTAAAATCCATTATAGTTTCATTTCTTCATCATACTTGACTCAGGAAAATTACTTGAAGAATGCACATTTTATTTATTTAGATGTCATGGCTGAAAAGCAGTCCAAAAATGACGCTTTCCAGTTTCATCCTCTCTTTGTCATGTTTTTCCAGAATCCCACTTTCTGAGATTAAAGTGCCAAAGCTGTCCTCTGTTAGCTCCCCCTGCAGACCACACAGAGCTTAGCTAATTCATGTCACTTAATGTCCCCTAAAGCTGCATGTTTATGATTCTTTTTGCCATCAAAGAGGAAAATGACCCTTTTTTGTGTTTGATATTAATAAATAAACTGGCTCTACGTTAGATATTAAACCAACCCTGGCTCTAACAAAGCCCTACTCTTTCTGAAACACAGCTTGCGTAGGGAGTAGTTGGGTCCTTGATGCAGTGAAAATGGCAGCTAGGCAACTAGAATGATGGAAGTCCTTGGTTGCTCCCTCTGAAGAAGACACTGCCTACTTCCCACCACCACCACTGTCCTCCAGCTACATTCACTGTGGGTGGAGATAGTTTGTCATTGACCATAATGATGGCGAGTCAAAGATGAGTTTCCATTTGTATTCATGTCCCTGTCACCACCAGTGAATACCTACAAAGCTATAGTATACTATCCACTGCACTCAGGGAGTTAAAATGTACCGGACTGCACTGAAAAGCACAGGAAGCGATAATCACCCTTATTAAAATAATTCAGCTTCTCACCAATGGGCTGATATGTAGCTTTAGGCAGATTTCTGCCGAACATTTCCATTTAAACGATTTTTTTTCTTTTTAGTTGCTTATGAGTGGCATTAGCTCATCACTAATCACTCTATAAACTGACCATCTTTCTCTGTTTGATCAACAGTCTGAAGTTCACATTCCATTAAAGTAGTCCCAGGTCCAGTGTGTTGTTGGGAAATGGTTTCCCAATTTAGTTGTTGGGACTGTGAGAGCTTCTGGATTTCATTCTAGTCGTGTTATTGGAGTTGATGTACCTCCGCAGCACCAGATCATGACTGTTTACTACTTGGAAGGACAGAAAACCAGTGTTAAGGACCAGAGATGAAAACCACCGCTGAATTGATGACATTATTCCTATGCAGTGGTGAAAAGTAACTCAAGTAAAATGTTGAGGTACCATTATATGCAACTTGTGCTTTTTTTTCCTCCACTACCATTGCTTGAAAGAGTTCAAAGATACTTACTAGTGATTATTTTCCTTATCGATGAATCTGAGAAATTAGAAAATGGTGAAAAATGACATTTGAATTACTTGATTTTGTCCCATCAACACTTAAAACCTAAAAATATCCAGTTTACTCTCAAATAAGACAAAGAAAAGCAACATATTCTCACGTTTGAGATGTTTGGCATTTTTTCTTGAAAAATTATTTTAATCAGTTTAAAGAAAAATAGTGGGCAACTATTTCTGTCAATTGATTATCAAGGTTATCTTTATTGTCCCACTAGGGGAAATGTATTTTGCAACCAGACATTAACGACACATTAACACAATAAGTCATAGAGCTGGAGCAGGGAAATGGGAACTCATACCAAGTACACGTGAACAACAGTGCAAATGTGCAAAGGAAGTGCAAGGAATGCAGCCAGAGTGCTATTTGTTTTATCAATTGCAAATCCACAGATGTGGAATCTCTTAGTCCTCCTAAAGGGTGGCCTCAGACGTCCAAAAGCTTAAACTCCTTCAGGAGTGGATGGTCCCGGCAGTCCAATATAGCATTAGCCCTTCCAAGGACCTGCCTGTTGAAAAATTATAAATATTTGACCATTATGCAGATTTTACATAGAAAGCATGTGATCATCTTATAAAATATGACACATTTGATACATTTAAAATGAATCTACCCAACAGGATGTAAAGTAGTTAAAATGAGTTCCAACTCGACCAGGTACTGCTTTAAGATGCTGCTTAGTTGCCATTGAACCACTAACAATTTTCCATTTATATCTAATAATGTTACACTGACAGGGGCCGTTCTCTCACAAGTACTTTTTCTTTTCGATACTTTTTACTGTACATTTTTTTTGACATTTTGCACATAATACTCTAACTTTCTTAGCGTTTTGAATGCAAGAACTTACTTGTAATAAATGGATCTAGAATTACATTAAAATGATTGTATTAGAAATAAGATGGATTTATAGATCAACTTCATTTTTCAACTATAAAATGGATCTTTAATAACCAAAATTAAGGCTTATTTATTGACAAAAAAACAATAATATCAGCCGATTATATATCGTTATTTTTTTTTTACTTTTGTATTGGCCTTAAAAAATCCAGTATCAGCCAGGCTATAATGGAGTATTGTTGTCACTACTTTACCTTATTTATAGGATGTGGACTTATAAAGATTCGTTACAGCATACATAGAAAACTGATCCTCGAGGAGAGAGGCCTGTATTCCAGATGATGATGATGAGAATAATAAAGTGCATATTGCATAAAGTAGTGCCTGTTAATTAGAAACGGTGTCATTTTCGCATAGTTTGTCCAGCTGACACTACAGTTTACAAAAGTCTGAGTAGACAGAGTAACATATCACAGCTGATCAGATGGTGGTGTGAAGTCTGTTAAAAATGAATGTTTTGTGTAACTGTCTGCTGCCAGCATAACTTTTATTACCAAAGTTGAGAGATCTTAGCTAAAACATGTACAATTATGTTTTCTGTATTCTTCTATTCTATATTTTTCATAATCATGATTAGGAGAACTAGTGATGGTCCCAAATACCCAGTATCTGTTTTCTGTTTGCTCTCCCCGTATTATAATTACTTTAAAACTGTAATTTTTACCTGCAGTTTTTAAAAGCATAGATTATATCTGTCATGTTATTGGTTTAAAGCTGTTGTTGCACCGTTAATGGGTGACTTTGAACACAGTAGGTCACAGCGGTGATCGCTCTACCTGGATTATCAAGTCTGGTTTTTCCATCCCATATGTTGCGTAAGGGGCCGCTGTAATGCATCTTATACAAGATGATTTGGTGCGATTACTCAGCAACACCACAATACAGGGAATGTCAATAAGCCAGCCTCAGTCGCTGGGACCACCACCCCTTCCATCTAAAACACTTCTCTTCTCAACTGTGACCCCTCATTTACATAATCGCCAAAGGACAACCAGCTGAGGTCGCGGCCTGAAAAAGTTGTCTTGATGATTGTTTCATACACGGCTTCAATTTGCATCAGACGCAGGTTTCACACAGAGCACATCTCACATTTTACATTTCACATTAGTCGTGTGTGTGTGTCATCATGTCTCTAGCAGACATTGCAACTTTTGTTTCCTGTGAATTAGCAATTGATAGCTTGAATGCTTGCAGCAGTTTGTCATGCTTCATGCATTGACAGAGCAAGAGAAGTCACAGGATTCTGTCATTCGCAGGAAATGACGATGTCAATGTGGTGAGCAGGGGGACAGAAATGTTGCTACACTCTCTAACCACCCTCTCAGTGAGTTCACAGGTTTCCTGTGGTTTCCATCATGATGTATCTCCTGTTGCAGAAAGCGTGCTCTGAAAAACCGAAGAAAAAACCATGCAATAGAGTCGTTTGACAGGCTCAGCGTGCTGTTGGAGGAATTTTGTACTTCTCCTAATGTCCACACAGCTGGAGAATTCGGTCGCACGCGTTGAATAGAAATTATGCTCATTGTCCTCACGGCAACAGCTGCAGTGGGAAGATAGTGCTGTAATGGGCCTGGAAGTAGTGCATCAATTTACACAAGCCCTTGAATTTACATATTGTCCCACATCGTGTCGGAATGAGGTCAAAGTCAGAAGGGCGTACGCTTCAAGCCCTCTCAGTTCTGTTTGTTTGAGTGTGTTCCACCCATAGACCGTAAAAGAAAGGTTCCACCTCATCACACCTGGGGCTGGGCTCCGTGTCCAGGTAGTGTGTTTGTGCACAGTTGTTTATGTGTTGTGGCTCTGACTGCCCCCCCCAGTATGATGGTGGATTGAGGGATTAGCATGGATTTGATGGCCTCGTGGGATTTAGTGCAGCTAGTGGCACGGAGTTTAGAGCCCGTTGGGATGGATTGATTACACTTTGAGAACATAATGGACCTTCTGATGTTGGCCGTCTTGCTTTTTGTAAGGCGGTGGATCACTTAAGGTGTATTTCTTTAAGTCACTTTTGCGTAACTGATGAGTATCCAACGAGACAATTTCTGCAATTAAACCTTTTGTCAAAAAGGGAGAAAACAAATGCAGCAGGCAGATCGCTGCCATATTCATATTTTCTAGGCTTGTCCTTTTTTCATTTTGGCAAGAGATTACCGGTACTAAAGAGATAATGATGGATTAGAAGTTGATTGCTCTTTTGTTACATTATACACTTGGCAACATCACAGATAAATGATTTTTTCCAAGCTTCAGAAACAAAGGTAGCCAACTTATAGGCATTCAAATTACAGACATGTTATTAAATATACATATTCTTAACTCATCATAATGACCATAGTAAAGAAAATGTGATTCATTCTCAACTTCTCCTAATTTGCATAATTCGCACAACTTTATTATTACTATACATATATCATAATTCACCTTCCTCAAAAACAGCACAAGGCTCTGTAGCCTATGGCAAGTTGTGTGATTTACTCCAAAGAAAAACCATTGACCCTGTATTCTGACATATTAAGCAAATGATTCTAGTCCAAGTCTTATCATTTCACATTTTTGCCTTATGGATTCAGGAATCCAACCCATATTACCCTGAAGAGCCAAAAATAGGAGCAAATCTATGAACGGCCATAAAACAGCGTGCAGCTGTGATAAAAAGCCAAAGAGTTGATAAATAATTAATGAATTGGAGTAGAACATAAGCACTCCAGAAAACACTGAAAATCTCAGTACTTTGACCTCAGGCTCAGTTTAATATTGTATTCCTTATGCTTTATGCGTTGTAGCCAACAAGCCTTTGTCAGGGCCATGAGTTAATCAGCGAATTGAGGATTGTTTAGTCTTTTTAGATCATATTAGCTGTTCTGGTCCAGTAAATAAGACCCAAAGTGTTCCAAAATCAAAAAATCCTTTAACATCTTCACGTTAAATCCATCTGAGGGCGCATGAAGGAAAAGGTGCCTGTGAAGGTGTGTGATGAAAGGAGGGGGGGAGCAATCACGCTACCTGCTCAGTGAGATTTATTAAGGTGGACTGAATTTTGTATCATAGCAACAGATACAGATTGCTTAAGCAAATATTCCCTTAATTCTGTATGTGATTTTAAAGGCTCTCATGTATGGAGACAGATGGTCTGAGGAAGACACGCTATGTGCCGTCCTAAATGGGTGTTTTTTAGAGGTTTTAAAAGTGTTTGCCGTGCTTTTGGCTGCACACGAGCACCAAGCGTAAGCTAACACAGATGGCTGTTGGCCATAGTCAGGGACTTGAGCCAGTTCTCAGTAAATATTCACAATATGCTGTTTGTGTACTCTGGCCTGTCTGCCTCTGAGAACCCTTTATCTACTTACTGACGATAGGTTTTCTGTCAATATTGACTGAGCGCATATAAAGCAGGACTAACTAAATGTTTCTCTTTCTCTCTTGCAGTGGTGCGTTTTCTGAAGTGGTGATGGCTCGGGAGAAGGCCACAGGAAAGATGGTTGCAATCAAGTGCATTCCTAAAAAAGCGCTGAAGGGAAAGGAGACGAGCATCGAAAATGAAATCGCTGTGCTTAGGAAGTATGTACCGTATAACTAAGCTGCGGGGGAGTTTGCACAAGAAGAACACCAGGGTCACCACCTCGTGGCGTCCTTGGGGAAGCGCTAGTGTGTCTCTCCTCTCTGAGTAATGACTCAGAGTTAAGATGCTGGTGCCGCTCAGTTTATTTAACAGCCATTGTCAGGCTTAAGTGACTTCCTTGTCGAATCTCATCTATCCACCATTTTGGGTCTTCACAGTGTACTCACACACACTCGCACACATACACATGGTATGATAGGATTGCTCTAACACCAGGTGACACTCCATCCTCCCCCAGGGCCTGATGGGTAATTCCCCTGAGTAGCTCAGTTATCAGTCACTCTTGAAGTGAGCATGACAGTTGTTGGGTGTAGTTGCCTGGTTACAGTTGCTATCCCTGACTTTCTCCCCTTTTTTCTCGCTGTCTTGATTTCTCATCCCTTTTTCTCCTCTTCTTCATACTCTTTACTCAGTTACTCGGTTTACTCAACAGTCCTCAAACTGCAACCTCATTTTCGTTCTGGAGTTTGTTCTGAAAGAAAGTTGTGAAGGTTGTTTAGTCCTTTGAGACTCTTCCCACCTCCTCCTCTTCCACCCCCACCTTTTCCTTTTCAGCCACCTGCCCTTGTGAACATGTTCTGTCAGCTGCATATCTCCTGGCAGAGTTTTTTTTTTTATAAATGAAAACCTTGTTGTGTGGTTGCTTGGACACAGGCTCCCAGCATCTTCTTTAGGTGCTCCTGCTGACGGGGGTTGCCGCTTCATGACTCGAATTGATTTGCATCCTCTAAGAATCACCCCTCCTCCCTCGCTCTCCAATCGCACACAAAATGTTTCTCCTTTGTGTGAAGGATACAAGCATGAACATACACATGTGCACAAGCACACACAGACGAGGCAAAAAAACTCTTCATTTTCAGTTGGCAGGGCATCATTTTAAAAAAAAGAAAAGGCTAATTGCACCTCATTCGTGGCCTTTGCTGAAATGAACAGAGGCTGACAGCAAGCAAAGTGAATTTTCTGTCTTCCCTCTGCAGGATAAAGCATGAGAATATTGTGGCTCTGGAGGACATCTACGAGAGCTCAAACCACCTGTACCTCATAATGCAGCTGTAAGTACATCAACCCACCACATTGTTTATTTAGGTCAGCTCTTTGTCTCTCATTTGGCTGGTCATTTTAATAATGTGTCTTTTTTTGCTTGAATAAGCTTCTGTAATGTCCTTGCAGCATTTTTACCCTCAGATGAATGTCTGAGTGAATGCAGTGATTCTTTTAAAGGTGAACGAGATATTACAAAATATGCTTTTCCGAGGATTAGATAAGAAGATTGATGCCACTCTCATATCTGCCTGTGGCAGAGATCATGTGGACGACTAGCCCCAGTTTGTTCCTTTCAGGTATTATTATTATGATTATTATTTTATTCGAGTCACAGAGCTAAGCTCTGTTTTTCAAAACATAAATACCCGGTGATCTTTGAAAAACCCAGAAGGTCATTTAAAATCACATTTTGCTGTTCTGAAGGTATTTCCGGGATCCTCACAGACTCTTCTACCCATCTGGATGCAAAAATACTCATCCGCTGCATGATACAAAAGATTTGTAAGGTAGCCAGAAATTACACATGCTTAAATTGACACAAGGAATAGATAAACAAATATTTTTTAACATATAATAATAATAATAATAATAATAGAAAAATGAATATACCGTTAAAATATATATAAAATAATAGAAAGTAACACCAATATAGACAATTATAACTGATAATTAGCCAGCTGTTTCCCACTGTCTCCAGTCTTTGTGCTAAGCTGAACTAAGCTAACTTTCTCCTGGTCCAGCTTCATATTCACCTTACAGACATGAGAGAGGTATATATCTTCTCATCAAATTCTTGGCAACAAGGGAATAAGCATATTTACTTTATGCTCTTAAAGCTTGAGCTTGCGTTGAGGCTGTTACAGCTGTTGATTCCATTTAATGGTCATTTGAGGATGTGGTCCAAAGTGTTGTTTATGTTGCAAATATCTTGTTAAATGTATTTCAGTCAGTGTATGTGTCTGAAAACCTCTTTGCTGTTTTCCTGTGTGGCATATGTCGTCATGATTTCAGAGACCTTTCCCCTCACCACATCATTTCACAGTCTTTGTGACTAATGCACCAACAATTTAAGCAGTGGTTTTCTGCCCTCATTATACCTCTGCCTTGAAGTCTCACTTATAAAACGGCTTTCATCCTTGAAAGCAGGCACATTTTCAGAATTGATGCTCAACTTAATATGAGTCACTTACTCTTTTTTCCCTTTGTCATTGCACTTTAAAGTTGTTGAATTGAATTGCTGGTTGCAATCAATCAGTTGCAAACACTTCAAAGTTAAATAATGTGACGAAGGGTCAAGTCTCAAAAGTCTTGATGACATAAAACAAATGAATTTGTAAAAATTCATATTCATAGACAGCACACAGAATCATTTATTTATATATATATATATATATATATACATACACACACACACACACACACACACACACACACACACACAGTGTCAGCGAGGCAGATTGTTCAGGGTTGCTATTGCAGAAGGAACAAAACTCCTGCTAAAGCGAGCTCTTCTCCATTTTAATTGTTCTGAATATCAGGCCAGTTAGGAGTAATGTGAAGTGTTGGTTTGGGGGGTGATCTTTGTCATTTGATATTGTGAGTGCTAGCTGTGTGCTGACCCTGAGGTTTATATCTAGTAGACTGGGTGTGGGAAGGCAGATGATTTAGGAGGCAGTGCGTCTAATGCTGGTAAGTTTTGTTTTTGTTGGGAATGGTTAACATGGTGAAGACGCACAGGGAACAGGACAGCAGGATGGGTTGAATTATGATTTTGTAAAGCAACAACAGGAGGTGAGTTGCAACCGCACTGGATAATTTTACAACACTGTAAACTACAGCTGCAAAATGACAATTAAATGTAATCATTCGATCAATTCTTGCACTGAACTGAATAAGACATTACTATTATTTTGTCCATCCCATGTACTGTTGTGTACCAGTGTCACTGTTGGGTTCCTAAACAATAAATAACTGGAATTATTTGGAAGTGTTTTGATCAGTAAACCATTTACTAGAGAAATGCAGGTGTGTAAAAAAATATTTTTAAAGGAGGCTGTTTTAGAGTTTGGGGGATCAGATAATTTTGGTGCAGGATCTGGGGTGCAAGTACATATTGCTACAGAAGTAAGAAAACATTGCGTTTATAAAGTGGACTAAAAAATAGATCCTTATGTGGTTCCCCATGTTATTTTTTACTGCAGATTTAGTATTCCCATGTAGGTTAACTTGGCTGGCACCTATGGCAAATATTAGTGTCCACATGAAATTAATCATTTGTAATTAGGTAATCTACTAATATTCGATGAATATACCACTTAAAAGTAAAGTGTCATTAGATAAACCTGTCTTGTGTGCTGACAGGGTGTCTGGAGGTGAGCTGTTTGACCGCATCGTAGAGAAAGGTTTCTACACAGAGATGGATGCCAGTCGGCTCATTCGACAGGTTTTGGATGCAGTCAACTATCTACACTCTATGGGCATAGTGCACAGAGACCTAAAGGTACAAAATCCAATACAAGCGTTGAAAATTTTTTCACTCATCGAGGAGAACTCTTCACATTTACAAAGAGGGGATATCCCTGCTATTTAACCTGCGTGAGTGATATTATGTGAGCGCTTCATGAGGATCACCCACAGAGGTTAAATGTTGGGGATTTTCCTTCTTGGTAAAACTCATGAAGCCTCTTGGATGAGCCATAAACCTCCCCCAACTCTTGACTGACAAATCCAAGGGATCTATTTTCATGTTTTGTATGATATTTTACCACTTGGATGATTGAAATGAATCCACACACACACACACACACACACACACACACACACACACACACACACACACTTTTTTTACCTCTTTTCCTCTCATTTCCAGCCTGAGAACCTGCTGTACTTCAGTCCCCATGATGAATCAAAGATCATGATCAGTGACTTTGGCTTGTCAAAGATGGAGGGAACAGGTGACGTGATGGCCACCGCCTGTGGGACTCCAGGATACGTGGGTGAGGACGCCCTCTGAGCTCTTGAAACTTCCCCCGAGCTAATTAGATGCAATAGTTGGCTAAACATGATTTAATCTAATCTGCCAGTAGACACAGGTCAGCCTTAGCCATTTGCTATAGGCAAACCAACAAACATTTACATTCTTCTTCAGCCTCTGTGTTATGGTTGAAAACTGTTTGCATTGTTTCATTAGTTTTTTTTGACCACGTTTAAAAAATAATTTCATTGTTCCAGCTCCTGAGGTTTTAGCTCAGAAGCCCTACAGTAAAGCCGTGGACTGCTGGTCTATTGGGGTCATCGCTTATATTCTGTAAGTGTTCACTTTTAAATCTGAATATGGTTTTTAACTGAAGCTTATTTTGTGCATGTTTGATAGCTTGATTCTTATGTATTTTTTTTATTTATTTATTTTTTTACTTTTATCTAAACAGGAAGCCCAGAAACCACCAGCAAAACGTAATTGAGATTAAAAACTTCTTTATCGAGAGTATGATCAACAAAGGGAGCAAAGTTAGAGTTAAGACAACCTCATAAAACAGATAAGACTACAATTGAAAAATAAACGAGTCTGCAGCCATGCTAGCTCTGTGAGGCTGTACTTAGGCAAAAGTTTAGTTCAAGTTTATTGTCATATGCATATTAGTACGAAGTACCACAGCAATGAAATACAATGTGCCTTGGCACTCTCTCAGCACCAGTCAATAATAACAATTATAAAAAACATAAATAGCATTTTAAAACATCTAGAAATATCCAAGCACAATAGACATAGTGACTAAGACCACAGCCCTCCTTCCTGTTGCCTAACGTTAGCATGCTCACAATGCTAACATGTTTAGCAGGTAGACTACACCGTGTCCGAAATTCTTAGTAGTACTACTACTACTACTACTACATACTGATTCTAAGCCGTTTTTTTAGCGTGTAGTGCATTCACACTAGTAGCCTATTAAATCTTGGGAAAACATTTTGCATGTCTACTTGTGAAGTTCAGTTGGCAGTTTGTTCAACAACTGACATCACACAGTATCACACATATTGTATAATTTCCTGTATCAAATAAGTGTCTGATATTTTTTAAACTTAACTGTACACGGTATACTATGAGGATTAGTATGTAGTAGCCTATATACTGTATATAATTAGTATGTAGTAAGCATTTGGAACACGTATTAACGTATAAGTACAGCTGAGGGAATTTGGAAATAAATCAAAGTATTGGACAAATTTAAATTTGAACTGATGATGAACTAGATGAAATGTTAAGGGAATCACCAAAGTAATTACAATTTCATCCTGAGGCAATACCTCTTAAAAACAACATAAAAGCAGTCTCAAACCATCAAACCTGAAATAAATCCAGATTCTAATATACACCATTTGATCGTAGTCTGAGTGATTCCCACAGCTACTGTTCCTATTTTACAGAGTCTGTGAAGCTTTAAGTGGAAAGTGTTACATGACGCTGCCAAATTAATAAAGTGGTGTTGCTCGTTAGCAAAGAGAAAATCCCTGGAGTCGTTATACATTCGTTAGGTATGAGGAATTTTAAGGTAATTAAGTGGAAGAGTTTCTGAAGCCCTCACAAATGAGCTGGTGTTTTTTTTTATGGAATAATTTACACTGTTCCATAGTCAAGATCACAATTTCAATATACAACATGAATTGATGTTGTAGATTTAGAGTTTGCATGTCATGTTTTTCCAATATCATATGTAAATGGGTTGTGTTTGTCTTAGTATTCATGTAGTCTCTATAATCCCTCTGAACTCCCCCCCCCCCTTTGCATGCTATATGAAAAATCAAACTGCCAGTGAATGAGATTAGGCCACAGCAAATCCTCTTTAGATTTGGGTTAAAGTTTCTAACATCAGCTGGATGACGGCATTCACACAGGCTGTTGTTGTGTAATCATCCATCTTCATCTTCCTAGGCTGTGTGGTTACCCTCCTTTCTATGATGAGAATGATTCAAAGCTCTTTGAGCAGATTCTCAAGGCAGACTATGAGTTTGACGCACCATATTGGGATGACATATCAGACTCCGGTGAGCTATGATGTGTATGTGTTTGTTTGTCTGTGTGTGTGCATACACTGTGTTTTTAGAATATAAGAGGCAAGACGACATGTCATAGAGTCTTGTAGTCAACATGCTAAAATGAAAAATGTGTCTTTTATGGGCATGCATACAGTTCAAGAAATATACATTACATTAGTATTTTCTTTGGTTTAAAGTTATTTAAAGAAAATTCTTCTGGTAATCAGCTACATCTTATACACTCTACACAACTACTGAAATACTTTCTGGTTCCTCCTTAAAAACTGAAATAATAAACTGGGCTTTAGTATCTGTGCTGTCTCAGAACATCATCTCTATTTTCTCTATAATTACTACTAAATTACATGGTTCTTTGCAGGACCTGTTTTAGGAAAATTGTTGCAGGACCCTTTGCTGTTCCAGAGTATATAACATATTTTCAGCTGGACATGTTGTTGACCTTTTCATTTCCCTCTGCAGCCAAAGACTTCATCAGCTGCCTAATGGAAAAGGATCCAGAAAAGAGATTCATATGTGACCAGGCTCTTCAGCACCCTTGGTGAGAAATTAACCACTGCCACACTGCACCCCAACCAGACAATCACAGAGAACCCCACACTTCTTGGTGCGATTGAACAACAGTATGACGCAGATTGCCAGGCTTACGCATTTGTCATGGAGAGCATGTCCTCCCACTGTCATCTGTCGCCATGGCTCCGAGCCACGAACCCACCTCTGCTTGGCACCGCCAGCCCTAAGAGAGAAATCTGCTGAATAAATGGTTGCCAATTAGTGGCTGACGTCCTGAAGGATCCTTGAAGAATGTGGAAGCCTTAATGAACAATTAGGATGTCTTCCCAGGCCTGAGCCGGAGCTTACGAGAGCGAGCGGAGGTGGGCTGCTGTCTCTGGCTGAGGTGGCCAATATGAATAGGTCTGTTAGCCATAAATGGGCCTTTTGGGTCCTGGGCAGGTGGTCCCTCTGATACAAATATGTGGTTTGTGACACCAGCAACAAGTCATAACCGAGAGAAATGGCTTTCATTGACAAAGTTTCATACAGAGATATTAAGATGAATGTGACAGAAAGTGATGTAGTGTGTGAGCTCCTGCAAAAACATCGGGCTATCAATCAAAGATGTTTTAGCAGAATGAAAATAAATGATCCAAGCAAATACGAAAACAGCATGAGGACGATTCCCAGAGGTTTTACAGATACAAATATAAACCATTTGGGTAATGCTGTGTTTGTATGTGTAAATTGTTATTTACATGCTCTAAAATTACTTGACTTTAATTTTCAGGATTGCTGGAGACACTGCTCTCTGCAAGAACATACATGAATCAGTCAGTCGACAGATGCGGAAAAACTTTGCCAAAAGCAAATGGAGGGTGAGCACACAAGACTTATCAGATATGACTAAAAACTAGGGCTGTCAAAATAACGCGTTAATTTTGATTAATTAATCTGAGAAAAAAATAACGCAGATTAATCCATTCCATATTGACGTTTGACCCAGAGCCGTTCTAGCCACCATTCGACTGTAAAATTAAGGAGGGAGACGAGAATGTGCTGCCTGGATCATTAATTGGAACATTTACTTGTAAAAATCTTCTTCCTGCCAACCCTGGCTACCGAAATCTGGTGCCACTGATATGTCTGCGCTTCTCTCTGATGCTTGGAAGACGATACAGGCAACACAAACACCGCTGCACGTGACGCTAGTTAACACTATACTCGACAGCAGCTAACGTTAGCCTACCGCTAGCTAGTAGCTGGATTAAACACGGTTACAATGCTGACAGCTAACGCTAAACGGTGTAAAGTTTGACTGTGTTTCACTGTAGAGGATTCAACACCGGTATGTAACAATCTGCAGCTGCTGTTGGAGAAACAACACAGACGGTGCGTTCAATGAAACTGGTAAACTACAGTGTCGTGGTGCATTTGAAGTTATTGTAAATGTCCTTTACCATCTGGTGGTTGTTTTTGTCATTCAATTTACTAGTGAAATAAGTTATTAGGGGTCCAAGCCCGAGTCTGCAAGAACGGGCAATAGCAAAGCTATGCCGTTCGCACAGCAGGGTCGTAGAACCCTATTGTTTTTCTACTGATTATTATTCTTCTCCGCCTAAAACTCTGACTACAGCCTAAACCGTACCGTGGTGTGGGGTTGGCATTTTCAGGAATGGTCCAGAGCTCCGCAAGGACCTCAGGCGCAACAATTCACCCACTTCCACCACTAGGTGGCGCTATAGCAGAAGGCCCTATAACTCCCACACCGTACACCGTACATTCAAAAACCATACATCCACGCGTTCCCTGGATCCAACTGAATCATGTGATATAGGTCACGCCCATTTCCACCTAAACTTTTATGCGTGAAAAATCGCGATTTATCAAAAACCTACTTTTTCGAACTCCTCCTAGACCGTGCAACCGATCGGCACGAAATTTGGCAGGTAGCATCTCCAGATGGGCCGGACAGAAAGTTAATAAAAAGAATTTTGATTTTTATAGGATAAAAATTGCAAATATTACGCACAAACAAATTTGTGTAGCTAACTATGAAAACACCAACTTTGCCATATCTCTGGTAAAATAAATGCTATCAACGCCAAACACTAGATTCTTGTTTACCATGACCCTATGAAGGTCACCCACGTGGTTTACAAAAATTGGCCACTAGGGGGCGCTACAAGTACAAAAAGTCTCATGAACCGTTCATCCAATTTTTACAAAATTTGTTGGGTACCATCTAGGGCCACTCCTGAGGCCAACCCTAGAGTGGGGTACTGAGGGGTCAAAGAGGGCGTGGCCTATGGGACCCATGTCTAAATTTACTACTTACACTAACGTGAACAACTTTAAATTTACAGGGTAGATAGACAATGGGTCATGGAGCACACCTACCAAAAATTACACATGTGGACCACTAGGTGGCGCTATAATGTTTTTTTGCCTTTAACTCCCACATTACACGTCACATTAAAAATCCTTACATCCACTTTCCTTGAATCAAGCTGAATCACATGATATAGGGCACGCCCATTTCTGCTTACATTTCTTTCCGCAATATCGCGCAATGCGCAAAACCAACTTTTTCGAACTCGTCCTAGGCCGTGCGATGGATCAGCACGAAACCTGGTCCATAGCATCTCCAGATGGATGTGACCAAAAGTTACTCAAGGAATTTTGCAACGTTAAGTATGCGCATTTGACGACCAAACAAATTTTCCTAGCTAGCTACCACATACGTATCATATCATATCTCGACCAAATTAAATGTTATCAGCAAGGAACTTGAGATCATTGTTCAACATCCCACTACGATGCTCTGTACCGAATTTGGCAAAGATCGGCCTTTAGGGGGCGCTATAAGCAACATTTATTTGTTTTGGCCAATAACTCAATGCATTTAAATGGGAAATTTGCAATTGCAATATCTCTGCCACAGTAAATGCAATCAACACGAAACTAGTGGTGCTCGTTCGGCATGCCGCTCTGAGGCTCTGTACCAAATTTAGCGAAGATCGGCCATTAGGGGGAGCTATAATCAACGTAGACGAGTTTTGGCCCTTTTACTCTATGTTAATGCCATATTTGCATGTACCACAGACCTTGCAGCTCACACTTCTCAATATTTACTGATGTTTGCCTCCTACCGGTAGGTTTGGGTTTTTACTTTTGCGTGCTCCCCTGGTTTTTTACAATAAACAAACTTCTTAACCCACCTGACAAAGTTTCTACAACCTTCACAGTGGACAAATGCAACTCTTTTCTCTCACTTTTTCAATCCAAAATCAACACCATTCATAGGTGCCGATACCGTGCAATTAAACATTGCAGTTGGTGCTCAGTGGAGCTTCTGTCATAGTGTGATTGGTTATGTTAGTGTCATTGATTCTTAATTTCCCACGAAGCACCCACGGAGGAAAACATAAATCGGCGCCTATGACCCCATTTGCAACAACTTGACCACCTCCCCTGCTCCTTCAACCACCACACCTGCCTCCCCCCTCCACCCTCTCGGTCACTCTCTCATTTCTCTCTGCTCTCCCCTGCGGTCAGGGGGGTTAAGAAGTTTGTTTATTGTAGAGCATTCTTAAAGGTGGGCTGTATATGCATGGAGGTGAACTGTTGACCGCTACGTTTGCAACGGCGACGTACCGCAGACCTCGAGGCTCGCGCCTCTCGATATTTACCGACGTTTGCCTCCCCGCCTCCCTGGCTTCGGGTTCCGCTTTTGCGCGCTCCCTGGGGCGTCGGGGGCGACTGCCGTGGGTGGTTTGGGCCCCGTCATAACTGCTTGCAGTTCTAGTTGTTATTGTTATACATTATTATTAAACATTTAATTTTGACCGTATGGCCTTAGCAATAAACAAGCCGTTCTTTAATGTCACCAACTGTTGTTTAGTACCCTTTTTTTTTCTTTTCTTTTTTTACTTTCTTAAAAAGTATCGGTTCAGGCACCGTTAATTATGTATGCAAATAATTTCGATTAATTAATCACAGCGTATGTAATTAATTAGATTACATTTTTTAATCGATTGACAGCCCTACTAAAAACACAATATTCTCTATCTTTTTGAATTGCAAAAACATACAGTGGTTCATCTGTACATTTGTCTGTTCACACCCTCTCTTTACAGCAAGCTTTTAATGCGACGGCTGTGATCCGCCACATGAGGCGCCTGCAGCTGGGCACCAGCTTTGGCAGCAGCATTCACAACGCCAAATCCGTTTCCAACCCTCAGAGTCGTGCTCCAGCCAAGAGCCAGTCTGTGGACTGTGCCCCGCTCTCCCTGGAGGACTGTGAGTGACACGTCAGATGTCTCTGTAGACATAAACATGTCCAAGTTTTAATGCCGCACTCAGCCCAGCTCTGTCAACTATGCTGCCTTCTTCACCGAGATGATTGGAAACTAAAAAAAGCTCTTAAGGTGTAATTTTCAATTAAACAGACTAAACTGATTTGACACGAGCCACGTGATCACGTTTCTTAATTTTACATGAGATTTATACATATGAAGAGAAGATTTTTGTTTACTTACTTTATCAATCATGTGTCATGTGTCATAGACTGTTGCACTTGGTGACTTCATTACGATGGACATCACTGTAGTTTGTTGTGAGTCAATCAGCTGCTGCTGTAAATACACACCAGAGCACCAAATGTGTTTTAATCCAATGCTTGAAAATTGCAATTACTCCAGTTTGAGTAACATTTGTATATAACCACAGTGCTGGGTTGTTTCAGGAAACTATTAAAAACTATTTTCAGTAAAGTATTAACAGATGGCCTTGGCATTGGGATACACCTAATCAGAACCAGTTTGAACGACATGCTGTCTGATCTAGTAGAAATCAAAAGGGTTTGTATATTGTTTTTCAAACAGCTGCACTTGAAAGCAGAATTAAAAGCCAGCCATCGTAGAGAGGGAGAAGACATAATGTTAAAATATTGAGGATAACAGCGTACGTTTTCCTCTCGAGAAAAAAAGTCAGAAAGTTACAGAAATGATCGAACCCGGAGCCCCCTAATCTAACTTCAGAACGGTGTTGGGGGAGAGCGTTTCCAAAGCTATTTTATTATCCAACAAGCCCTTCTAAAGAAGCATACTGGTGCCATAACGCACGCACACACGCACGCACGCACGCACACAGTGGTTTTGGTCTTTTCATGGGATTTTTTGACAATAATCAAAACAGAACATTTCCAGACTTATCCTTTTACTATATTTTCTCCCACAGGTCCTCCAATAGAACCTTTGCCCTCTACTGTTAAAGTGTACAATCAGGACTCTGATGCCTCTTCTCTTGTACGAGAGGAACCATCTGTGGTGGCCGAGCCACCGCGGCCAAGACCCTCCACTGTTACAGTCATCAACACTGGGACTAAATGACGCCAGGTTCCGCGGGAGGTGAGCTGGGAGACCACAGAGCTTTGAGACGGGATACAACCATCCCAGGCCTCGTCGTCGTCGCCCAGTTCGCCCATCCTGCAACCTCCCATCTGTTTCTGCCAACCACGGGAGGAATTTGAGGAGCTTCGGCTCAGCTCCATTTACCATGGTTCAGTACGGCACCCCCGTTGCTTCCCTTCCCACTGTCATAAAGACCTGGAAGTACAGAGGGGAAGATGCTCACCAGAAGTTATTGTGGAAGCCATGTTCAGCCTGGATCATCAACCATGGTTGTCTGGCAGATAAACAAGCAGCTGGGAAGTGCCACACTAAAGGGAACTCTTTATTGAAGCTGCTATCAGTTTTGACTGTGAGCGTCTTGAGAAAAGGACGCTCCACTGTATGCCTTTTGTAAATATCTTGCCTGGAAATGTTGAGTGGAGTCATGTTATGCAAGTGAAATCTAAGCTTCAAGCTGTGGTAAATAATTGTGACATCTTCTGCACTCTGAACTTCTTCTTGTTGTTTTGACAGCTCTTCTTAATTTGCTGTGGTATTTGCTACAATGGCTCCCAACAGTGTGACATATGTGTTATCGCTCTCTCTTTGCTTTTAAAGTGTGCGGACAGGAAATACGAGCAGGGCAGTGTGCTTAAATCACGGCTGTGATTGCTGACAGGGCTGGTGCATTGCACTTAGGTATTGGATTATTTATTTTCTTACAATATATTATTTTGGAAGAAATGTGTAAGTGTGTTATAAGACTGGACTGGAAAGCTATTGAATTGGATGATAAAAATACAGTATCTAATAGTTGTTACTTTGTAATTGCTATTTTATTTGAATTAATTTTTTGACGTGACTGTGAAGTCCTCCTTGGCCACAGGAGGGCAACCACGTGTTGTTGCTGTGTGACCAGTTCTCAGGGATGTGCTCCAACATGAAGCCAACCAAACCACTCTCACTGCTAATGAGGATGTTGATAGTGATAGTTGAAAAGGTAAACCTCCTGCATATTATTCTAACGTGCCATTGGGAGAGTTCGATCGATGGTTTATTTCTTTAAATCCATCATTAGTGACAGTATGAGTGTAATGTAACTTGTACTGAATGGGTTGTTTTCCCTTTAAAAATCTTGAATTATATTTGGATTTAAAGAAAGTGTTTATCAGTAAAGTGCACAGTCGTGTCTGCAGTAAAAATGTAAAATGACAAATGAATACAAATGTATCTAGATAACGATTGCTCCCATTGCAGAATCGTCAAATCAGTACTTTACAGTTCAGTAGTCATACTATCATGCTCTGCTTCCTTTCATGAAGTGGCTGGTCTGCGGACAGCTCACTTACTCTGTGTTTAATCACTGTGCTTTCATACACGCCTGTTGAATTTAGCAGAAAGACTCTTTCTCCTTTTCTCCTCCGCTCACTCTCTAGAGCAGAGATCTTCAACAGGGGGTCGGGGACCCGTAGGGGGTCCTCAGAGTTGCTGCAGGGGGGCCACCAAATTATTTTTCAATAGTTTAAAAAAAATATTAAAATTAAAATATGTCATATACATGAACATGAATATGAATCCAACATATTATTTGTAGAGATAAATCTTTTTTTTTTCATTTACACAACATTGATTCTAGGCTTACTGGCTTATAGGTATGATAGCCATCCACAGATACAGTTAACCTTAAGGATTCACTGTGCCACATTGTAACATTAAAACATGAGTAGAAATATATGAATATGTCAACAATTATTATTTTAGTAGCTTAGTATTGTATGCACCATAAAAAGAACACTCTAACAGAACATGCCCAGTATCGAGGGCTTTGCCATCTTGAATTATCTAGAAATGTTGTGGTGAATATTGACATCTACGTACTGTAAATACAAATCTCAACACAGTTTGTGCTTGGGTCTTGTTTATTTTTGTCTTCCCTATATCGCCGCCCAAAAAAAAAGAAATCAACAGAAAGCAAAAAATATGAACCATTGAAAGCCCCTTTAGTTTGCATGTATTGTATATATTGTTGCAGAAATATGCATTGGAGTTGTAGATATTAGTGTATTAAAAAAAGGCTTGTTTGCATGAGTTGTTGCTTCTTTGAGAGCGAGTAAATATCAGGTTAGTTTGTACACATTTCTTATAGTGAAAATACAGATACAAATGTTTAAATAATTACCAGTATGTTAGAAGATTTAACTTATGTCATCAGAAGTGAGTAAATATTGTAGTAAATACAGTATGAGTAAATACAGTTTGTTCACATGTATTCTTGTGTAATGTAGCATAAAATCATTGCACATCCTCTTAACCCAAGCCCTTAACAGCGGAAAAAAATATCCATTTATCAGCTCAATACTTTTCCTCATTTTATGAGACTTGATTATAAAAATAATTTTGAACTGATGACGTGCTTCAGGAGTCAGCTACAGAAATGTACTTCTGTTTGGGGCTTCAGAGACCCCAGCTGTTAAATACAATGGATTTTCATCTGCTTTATATCTATGATATGTGTTGACAGAACTTTTTATGCAGTACTACCCTTCCATAATCCTGAATAAGTATATTTATGATTTCTGTTATTGGACTTAGGCCATAATAATAATACATGCTGTACACTTCTTTTTTCTGAATTACTTTTTAAGTTATCTTTTAAGCAAATCTGCCAAACATCCACTGGTTTCAATTTCTCAAATGTAAATATTTGCTGGTTTTCTTATTGCACTATAATAGTAAATTGACTATCTTTGGTTTTTGGCTGTTGGTCGGACAAAGTAAGCAATTTTATTAAGTCAGCTCGGGATTTGCAGTGATGGGATTTTTCCTGTGTTTTCTGATATTTTATAGACAAAATGAATAATAGATTAATTGCCAACGTAATGAGTATAGTTCATTTATTGATAATGAAAATATTTTTTAGCTACAGCCCTAAATGAAAGGAATGTGTATTTGTTCATCAATAGCCCATTGGAACTAAGGCCAAAATCAACAACACAATGGTTGAAACAAGCTGAAAATTCTGTAGCTGTTAGGTGTCAAGATGAGAGGAGAAAGGCCTCGTTGTGTGGTTAAAGATGTTTTACAGCAAAGCCTCACTCCTCCACTGCCCTCCAGTCTCAGATGGACTGGCGGTTGTACTCGTGAGGAGGATGCATCCCGTCGTAGTGAAACTCCCTCCACTGCTCGGTGCTCTCTCTGGTCTTCTCGTTTTGTTCTGGGAAGATTATGAGAATTTTAGTGGATGAATGAGCTGGTTGAGTGAATGAACTCATCCCTCTCATCAGATATACCATCATGCTCCTCTTCAGCATAGCTCTCAAACTCGTTCCTCTTCTCCTCGTGAAACTCTCTCTTTCGTTCATCTGCAGCCAGAATCTGCTTCTGCTCAGCTGCAAGCACAGAGGAGGAGGATGAATTAACTGTGAGTGTAAAATGATAAACATCCCAGATTCAGTAGTATATTGTCATATGAGGCAGCACATTAGACACAAACTGTAGGCCTACATAAAAGAGCTGTTGAACAAAGTAACTGACTTTAAACAACTTTAAAATACCACACCATGAGTTGAGTTAGCCTGAGTGTCCCTTTAATAGTCCCATCCATAAAAATATGGATTTCTTTTTCATTTTTATTATTTAATTATTTTGCTTTTCCTTTGAACACTAATAACAAATATTTTAATTGTTATTGATTCATTGCATGAGCAAGATGGTTGAGCAAATTTTTAAATATTTATTACAAAGTAATCAGACTTATTTGGAGGATATTTATTTATGTATGACGTTCACTAAATAAAGCTAAAATAAAACCTATGAAAACCCTAAGCAAGCTTTTCAACAGCTAACTTCCTGGATGGAAGCCACTTGAGATCTGTTTCTGAAAACCGCAGTGCACCCTGGGGATTTGTGTAGGCCTAACATACTTCAATCGACTCACTCAGCTTGCATTAAAGCTTTAGTGCGTACATTTTTTATATTAATGAACGTCCGTTACATTCAAGCCATTGCCAAATGAGTTGCTACAAAGCTAATTAAGACTATCAGCTCCAGACAACTCTCTCTGTATTTCTCAGTATGGCTATGTTCAGAAGATTGTGGCGTTCAGTGATTTTCCCGCGCAGAAACTCAAGTGAAGATAATTGCCTCTTCTGAAGAGTCCATCATGTTTTTTTAATCCTCTGTGTCCTCCTTGGCTACTAGCAACTGTGTGGAGGAGGGGGGGTCACAGAAGGCTTGTATCATGTGGACACGCCGACAGTTTTGTTGTCATTACTTAGAATTCCTCATGGGGGCGGCAGAAACTACGCACTATAGCTTTAAGTACAACAAAATATCACAACTCATATGCTCTGCCAAAGAGAAGACCATTAATATATTAGTATAGACACACACACACACACACACACACACACACACACACACAATGACTGTTGAACATTACAAAACTACAGTGACGGAAACAGGTCTAATGAGTAATGTCTCACCCTTTTTACTCGATCCAGAAATATTTATGTGGGTAGAAAGGAACAATTAAAGGATAGCGTCACATTTTTCACACATAGGGTCACATTTTCTTTGTACAAAACTCGCAAGCATATATGTACATTAGAGTCATTGGTTTAGCAGAAGCTAATATGAGACTTCAGCAGTCTGTTAGACAAATCGAGTGGGTATTTTCCAGCATTACAGTCTCTTGGGATGGGTTCCATTTTGGATTCGGTTCGAAGTTGGTACTAAGATAGATATAGAGAAGTGACCTGCTTGTGACCTCTGACCAGCGGGATTGGACATTAAAGTACTCGCTTGTCATGTTAGTGTCAGTGAAACTCACACACTGACTGCAGTTACATTAGAAAGAGCCATTAGCTGAGATAAGAAAGGTTTGGGATAGCCATGCTAGCCTTTCCAAAGTCAGGTCACAACCTTTGACCCCTTAACAGAATTCCCATCACACGTCTGCACGTGCAGTGGGAGCTGAAACTCATGCTGGGAATTCAAGTCACTTGGTTTTATATTACAGAGTTTAATGTTTATAAGATCAACAAGGTAGGGGGCCAGACAAAGAATGATTCAAAAACCCTATGATTCAACAAGGAAAAGGTAGAGTTACCCTGCCCAGAGGAAGCCTGGGGCCCCCGTCTGGAGCCAGGCCCAGATGGAGGGCTCTTCAGGGAGCACCTGGTGGCCGGGTTTGCCACAGAGCCCAGCTGGGCACAGCCCGAAGAAGCAACGTTGCACCTCTCCATCCCACCTGTGGGAGGAACCGCTGGGGTCGGGTGCGCTGCCACACGAGTGGCAGTGAAGGTCAGGAGCCTCGATGGACCAGACCCAAGCAGCAGAGGCTGGCTCTGGGGACGTGGAATGTCACCTCTCTGTGGGGGAAGGAGCCGGAACTTGTGTGGGAGGTGGAGCGCTACCAATTAGATCTGGTGGGGCTTACATGCATTGCATGGGGCTCCAGTGGGGGACTCCATAGTTCTGCTGGGGGACTTCAACGCGCACGTGGGCAATGATGGAGACACATGGAGAGGCATGATTGGGAGGAACGGCCTCCCTAATCTAAACCTGAGTGGTTGTTCGTTGTTGGACTTCTGTGCTAGTCATGGATTGTCTATAATGAACACCATGTTTGAACATAGCGATGCTCATAAGTGTACTTGGTACCAGAGCACCCTAGGCCGAAGGTCAAGTGATCAATTTTATAATTGTATCATCTGATCTGAGGCCATATGTTTTGGACACTTGGTCCAAAACAACATTTGGTGAAGAGAGGGATGGAGCTGTCAACCGATCATCATCTGGTGGTGAGTTGGGTCAGGGGGTGGGGGAACACTCTGGACAGACCTGGTAAGCCCAAATGGGTAGTGTAGGTAAATTGGGAGCGTCTGGAGGAGGCCCCTGTCTGACAGACTTTCAACTCATACCTCTGGCGGAGCTTTTCGTGTATCCCTGTGGAGGCTGGGGGCATTGAACCCGAGTGGACAATGTTCAAAGTTTCCATTGCTGAAGCTGCGGCAGGGAGCTGTGGTCTTAGTGTCTTAGGTGCCTCAAGGGGCGGTAACCCACGAACACCCTGGTAGACACCGGTGGTCAGGGAAGCTGTCCGACTGAAGAAGGAGTCGTTCCGGAATATGTTATCCCAGAGGACTCTGGAGGCAGTTGCAGGGTACCGAAGGGCCCAAAGGGCTGCAGACTCTGCCGTGAAAGAGGCAAAGCAATGGGTGTGGGAGAAGTTCGGAGAAGACACAAACCGTTTGCCACCTCAGGAGGGGGAAGCAGGGAACCATCCAAACTGTGTACAGTAAGGATGGGATGCTGTTGACCTCAACTGAGGAGGTAATAGGGCGGTGGAAGGAGAACTTTGAGGAACTCCTAAATACAACTAATACAAAGGGGGGGATTGTCGTCAATTTCCCTGGTGAAAGTTGATGAGGTAGTCAAACAACTCCACAGTGGCAAAGTCCCGGGGATTGATGAGATCCATCCAGAAATGCTGAAAGCTCTGGGTGTGGAGGGGCTGTCTTGGACACACCTCTTCAACATTGCGTGGAAGTTTGGGACAGTGCCTAAGGAGTGGCACACCGGGGTGGTGGTTCCCCTGTTCAAAAAGAGGTACCTGAGGGTGTGTGCCAATTAGAGGGGTATCACACTTCTCAGCCTCCCTGGTAAAGTCTGCTCCAAGGTGCTGGAAAGGAGAGTTCGGCCGATAGTCGAACCTCAGGTTGAAGAGGAACAATGCGGATTCTGTCCTGGCCGTGGACCAACAGACCAGCTCTTGACCCTGGAGGGAGTCTGGGAGTATGCCCATCTAGTCTACATGTGTTTTGTGGATCTGGAGAAGGCATATGACTGGGTCCGCCGGGAGATACTGTGGGAGGTGCTGTGGGAGTATGGGGTGAGGGGGTCCCTACTCAGGGCCATCCAATCTCTGTATGACCAAAGCGAGCGCTGTGTCTGGGATCTCTGCAGTAAGTCTGACTTGTTTCAGGTGAGGTTAGGCATAGTCAGGGTGGGGAGGGGTTGCAGTTCGGTGGGCTGGGAATGTCATCGCTGCTCTTTGCAGATGATATGGTCCTGATGGCATCATCGGCCTGTGACCTTCAGCACTCACTGGATCGGTTCGCAACCGAGTGTGAAGCAGCTGGGATGAGGATCAGCTCCTCTAAATCTGAGGCCATGGTTCACAGCAGGAAATCGATGGAGTGCATACTCCATGTAGGGAATGAGTCCTTACCCGAAGTGAAGGAGTTCAAATACCTTGGGATCTTGTTCGCGAATGCGGGGACAATGGAGCGGGAGATTGGTCGGAGAATTGGCGCAGTGGGGGCGGTATTACATTCAATTTATCCCACGAAAAGAGAGCTGAGCCAAAAGGCAAAGCTCTTGATCTACTGAGCCGCTGCTCCTTTTGCGTCGAAAGGAGCCAGTTGAGATGGTTTGGGCATCTGGTAAGGATGCCCCCTGGGCCTCTCCCTAGGGAGGAGTTCCAGGCACGCCCAGCTGGGAGGAGGCCTCGGGGAAGACCTAGAACTAGGTGGAGGGATTATATCTCCAACTTGGCCTGGGAACGCCTCGGGATACCCTAGTCAGAGCTGGTTAATGTGGCTCAGGAAAGGGAAGTTTGGGGTCCCCTGCTGGAGCTGCTGCCCTCGCGACCCAACCCCGGATAAGCGGATGAAGATGGATGGATGGAAGATCAATAGATGAACTGTAGTTCAGTATTCGTGACTTGAGGGCAACTACCTACTTTTTTTGGTTTGCTATCTCTTTGTGCACAGCAGGGTTAATCATACGTCATTTTCTACACCTGACACACCACTGCAGACCTGCTTCTTATGGCTCACCAACTCCCACAAATAGTCAAACAGCCGCATTCGTTAAGAGGCTGCTGTCTACGTTTGATGTCAGTACTTTGCTTCAAATTCACTTTATCCACCTACTGAAACATGTAATATATTTATCAAATACCTATGCGAATTTCATCTGCCTGCAAGCGAGATGTTGTGCTTTTATGTCGTTATGCAGCAGGAGAGGCTCTTCAGAGTGAGCACAGTTTATTCGTCTCACTTTTTTAACTTGTTTTTTCTCTGACCCCTTTCTGCCTGTGTGTCGCCACATTCCACATTCAACTCCCAACCGCTCACCCACTCACTCACTCACTGTAAGTCCATCTCAGTCTTTTCACTTTGTTTATGGCTTTGTGTTCACTTTATCACTGATTTTAACTGCACTGTGTCTTGTTGTGACACACACACACACACACACACACACACACACACACACACACACACACACACACACACACGGCATGTTACATTACACAACTCCAATTCAGAGCAGCGGTCTCAGTGTGTGCTCTCACCTTCCTGTTGGCAGAACAGTGCTGTTAAATCACTCGAGAATGTCAAACATGGTACAGTATGTGAATTTTCACAACACTTGTAAGGAGAATATTCACTGATTTACTCATGACGTGCATGTGTGCGTGTGCATGTGCATGTGCATGTGCGTGTGCTTGTGCGTGTGCTTGTGTGTGTGAGCTCCATGCTGCCCTGTGGCTCCTGCTGCAGCCTCCAGCCGAGGAGGCTGAACTGCTGTGTGACCAGACAGGTCTGAGGTGGTCTCTGGTCAGGCCAGGTTCACTAAACAGTTAACAGCAGCTGGCTGTCAGCCTAAAAAACATTCAGGCTGTCATTAACATGTTTGGTCACTGTCCATTCAAACTGTGCCAAAACTTTCTTAAAACATAATAAGGAAATGTGTCAGTGTGGTTATACTGTAAAATGTCAACTTTTTCCATTACAACACAGGGCCTGTTTATGCTCCTGGGGACAAAAAGAGGTATTGTTATTTCATGAGTATTCAGATGCTTAACACTTTTTTTTTTACCTTGTTCATATGATCAGTGCTTTGTTTTGTTGATGTTGAGCATATTAGCATCTTTTTTTCTATCCCAGTGATGTCTGATGTCTGATGTTTTTGTGTAGGTCTATACTTTTTCAAGGGCTTTTTGTGCAAGACAATTTATTTTAAAAGTAAATGTCAAAATTACTGTACATTTTTTGTTTTGTTTATTTAGGATCCTCATTAGCTCCTGCATTGTGTTTTTTTTGCATATGTTTAATTTAAATCAAAACAAACTTTTTTCCGATTCAAATGTAATATTGTTAATGCTAAAGCAACAGTCAGCCTTATCCTGTCTTGTTTTGAGAGAATAACAATAATTTGGATTTATCACAGCTCTTTAGCAGAATTTGTTTCATGTTTTAAGAGGTAACAATTGCGAGAACGTTTTTGCACACCATAAAGTTTTAAAAACAGGTATCTAGGATCACAAACTCTTGACTTTGAGGAAATCAAAAAATCCCACACAGTGTTGATTACCTTTTAAATAATAATCTATCACTAATAATAAAGTGAGTACAAGTGATCAGCAGTGTGCAGGATTTTCTTTGGTTTCTATTTGTTTCAAGAAAAATAAACATTGAATGCTGACATCATTTCTTAGTACAGATGGTTTTGTAATGAATTGTTAATAATATTATCACCAATTTGGATGCAACATAATGATTTCTATTGTGGCGTAACAATGAAGAAATTAGTGTGAGTGTACCTCTGCTGCCAAAATATCCTGTATAATAAGACACAGATGCCAACAATTACGATACACACATAATAACAACAACAACAACAACAACAACAACAAATGCGCTTCACCTCGGCTGATCTCAGGTCAAACTGCCACAAACCAACCCAAAGTGAACTCACCGTTAATCTCATCCTGAGACTTTGAGGCCCGTCTGCTGCGTCTTCTGAAGAAGTTTGATGCATCTGCCTCCTTCATGAAGATATTCTTCAGCTGATCTGCAGTAGGGAGCAAGAGGAGGTTCAGCTCACAACATAAAGGGATAAAGAGAGGGGATGTAGAAGAGATGCGGCTGATGTAGCTCCTCACCTTGTGGATCTTTAGCTCTACCTGTGCTGTTGGGCACAGCTGCAGTGTCTGCCTCTGGAGACACTGGGTCAGAGGACAAAACATGAAAGCTCTAAATTAAAACACAGAATTTAGGCTCCCATGCTTACCCCTGCATGAAATACATACAACAAAAACAGCTATCATCAGGTTAATTATCCTGCATTAGACTCACAGGAAAGTGCCAGAAGCACAGCGAGGAGACCCAGGAGGGTTGCATACGTCCAAGACATCTTCAGCTCTGTGTCTGAATTTGTTGAGAGATATGAGTAATGTGGAGGAGGCAGAGGTTATGCAAGAAGTGGGGTGGGAGCCTGGAGGAATATTGACTGCTTGTCAGAGGAAAGGGAGGCACTGAAGGTGAAGATCTGGTAAGAGGCTGAATCCAACAAACAGCAGAGAGGGTTTCCAAGTTACAGGAAGGTGCTGAGGACTTCATTTTGACTTGATAAACTTATTGTGTTCCACATCTTTGTCTTTTTAAGTAGCATAGGCCTGTGAGAGACTTTTTATTTAGTCAAAGAAGGGAACACATATAGGCCAAAGGACACTAAAGGCTGACTATGCACCACTTGCCTGTAGAAAATTGATGATAGACAACAAAAACATATCTGGGGGAAAAAGTGACTGAAAACAAACTGAGGCCCAGAGCTGTAGCCTGGAGCCTAGAGGTTTTTCTTGCCAAATGTCTATGTCAGATGCAGCTGAAAGAGGCCCCTCAACAAGACCAGTCTCTCTGCTTCTTGCATAAAGTACTGCCGGAAAGTATGCAGCCTTCTGTTTGCTAGAGTTTTTTCCCCCACCTAAATTCTGGCTGTGCCCAAGAAAAGACTGAATGTTTAAATTGTTTGGTGGGGAAATCCAAGGTGGAGGGATTGTTGCTCAGGGAAGTGAGAGGAAATTGGAGGGAGGGTTTCAGAAAATGGGTTGTAAGTTTGTTCAGGTAAGTGAAAGGCATGTGGGAGGAAGGAAAATCATACTTGAAGTGAATTAGGACATTACATATCAAAAGAGTCTGAGAGTTTTGTATTTAGGGAAAAAGCTACATGGTTGTTTGTTTTTGTCCTGTTTTGTTTGTCTGTTTGTAAGTTAGCAGGTTATTAAATTTGGTGGGACGTTAAAGTGATTTTGAGTATCTGTCATCCAAAACTTCTAATCAGGCATTATGCAGAATGGCCCATTTCAGAATAATGTATCTTATAATATTTTGCATTAATATGTACATCATATTAATGTTGCAGCTGGTAAAGGTGGAGCAAATTTTTTTTGTATGTTATCTGAAACATATAATAATAAATGTATTTGTTGATTTATGTTTTATATTATTAATCTGAATCTTTAAAGCAACTCAAGTTTTACACTCTTCAGTCTACACTCCTCTACTACTGCCACTGAGTCGTTCTTGCCTTTCATTAGTGACTCAGGTTTGTGGATGTGTATTTGTTTGAGTGCAGCATTTCCTCCATTAGGGGCCGCTGTGGGTTCGCAGTGACAGTCTCCCTGCTGTTTCTAGCACCAACAGTTAGGTGGCGCTGTTTCCCCGCTGACATTTTGAAGACACGGCTGTGTGGTGGTGGTGGTGGTGGCAGGCAGGCAGGCAGCGTCAGCAGGCAGAGGACAGGACACATTCAGAGCAACCAGTATCACCATCGTCTCTCGCACTGCCATGGTCGAAAACCCAACAACAGCGCTTCCTGTTTTCTATTGGGAGTGAAACTTTAAAGCCTTAAAAAACAAACCATGCTGCTGGAAGCTATAACCCCGCGGACATAAGCGACATTGAAGACCAGAAAGTAGCTACCACCACACTGAAACCAGAAGAAGAAGCAGTCGTTTTTTTCACGCTCGGAGGGAAAGACGGCATCCGGCCTGAGAAGAAGCTCCGAGGTCGGGGACTCCGGTCGGAGCAACGTTCATCGTTTCTGGTGAGAGTCGCTCACGTTTTCGCTGTAGTTTCTGTGAATTTTACAGCGGCTTAACCACCGGTTAGAGTCGCCGTGGCACAAGAAACATTCACACCGCCCTGCGTTGACACTAAACGGGTTTTACAATGTTTACTTCACAGCCCTCGGTGTGAATGCAGTCGTTTGTTGTGTAAGCTATTCAGTTTGTACCCTTCACCTGTGAATGGCATTTAACTAAAACAAACAAGTTTAGCTACATGCAGCATACATGAATGACAAAATAAGTTCAGTGTGGCTAATGCTTAATCATGTCTGCCCTCACGATTAAACATTAGTGTCAGCTTTGTTGTTAAATATAGAGCAACACAAACAGTCGGCTGGTTAGTTGCCACTAAATTGTATGAGGTTTGGTGGTAGAGGGAGGGCTTTGCAGGCTGCTATGCGTGTATTGTCTTGCATAGTTGCCACCAAAACATTTACTGACCCACATTTCAGAGATGTCCTATCTTTCTGGTCCATTTTTTTTTTCTCAAACTACTTGGAAGCACCGTGCAAACTGTACCAACCTCTGATCTCACGCACACAGTCGGTATTAACAGCCTAACCTTGTCAGTTGTTTGTGGAGAAGGCCAGGAGCAACAGACAGTAGCCTGCATGGGAAACAGTTTCTAGGAATCTCACCCTCAAGAGACCGCTTTCAATGAATTCCTGTACGTATGTCTTCTTCCTATAGGGCGTTAACCTGTATGGTAGTGAACTGTATGTGTGTGGGTGAGAGAGAGATGGATGTGAAGTTAACAGGATGTCCAAAAGGAAGACCTCATTGTTGTGCGGGGGGGAGAGAGAGATGACCATGGCAAACTCATGAGGAAGTTCATCTGGTGTGAAAAGACCCAGTAGCCTATGTGGTTACATATTTATTGCCACATTTATTGTTCTCATGTTGTAACAGCCTTATTGGAAGTGACTCAGAGCAATTATAATGTTAGTTATTCTTTGCATGCAACTCTTTATTTGTGTAGAATATAAACTGTACTGTTATAACAACTTTTGTGAGTATTTAATTATGCTCAGAAACTAAAATTTGGAAAACAAAAATCTCAGTAACATAAGGGCTGCAATTAATGATTACATTATCAATTAATTTGCTGATTCTTTTCCTGATTAATTAATTGATTGTCAAGTATATGAAACAGAATCTGAATTTTCTTATCCCAGGTTGACATCCTCCAGTTTCTTGTTTTGTCTGATCAACAGTCCAAAATCCAAAATATTCCGTTGACTATCACAAAGGACTAAGACAACTAGCAAATGTTCACATTTGAGAAGTTAGAACCTGCACACTTTTGGCACTTTTACTTAAAATATTGTACTTAAAGGTGCTGTAGGTAGGATTGTGAAGATCCAGGACTTGGCCAAAAAATCTGAACATCGACAACTTCTCAGTCCTTCCCCCCCCTTTCTGCTAAAGCCTAAAACGGTCTCCTAAGCCCCTCCCCCCACAAGGGAGAATGAATGTGTGTGCATGAGCAGTGATTGACACGCAGTCAGACCACCCCTGCCCCCCTGGCCCTGATTGGTGCATCTGAACAGGGAGCGGTGGATTTTTCCAAATCGCACTACAGGTTGTAGGTGGTGCCAGAGGAGCTGGATTTTTTTATTTTTTTATTACCTGCTTCATGTAGTTCTACTGGAACATAGTCAGTTTCAGCAAATATGACAGAAAGTTAGTTTTCTAAGTCTTACCTACTGCACCTTTTAAACAATAATCAAAACTGTTTCTGACAAATTTTCTGTTTTGGATGTTTGATACTAGTGCCAAATCTGATCAGCACAGATACCAAAACAATACTGTATTTTTAAAAAGATCAGTGTTTATCTACCGAGTTGATTTTTTCCTTTCCAAACTTCTTAAATGTTGTCTAGCAGCCGAACAAGAACTTTACTTAAATAAATGCAGTCAAATATATAATTTAAACCAGAAACCCTCTGATAAAAAAATAAGTAAAGAAGCAAGCATTTAGTGAAAGTTTGTGAGGACTGAGGTTCGATCCCCAGTCCTACTTGTCACTCTTTACAGTTTAAATGTTTTTTTTTTTTCTGAATGAAAAAATAGCTCAAAGCACTCGCTCTCATTTCCTGTGAGCAGGTTTCAGTTTGACAACCTTAAAAGATCTTTATCATTCAGAAGCTTCAGTAAGGTGTGTTAGTTTTTGGGCTCAAAATACCTCATGTTGAGCCTGGTACCTGCAGGCGGGCCGGGAGCTGTTGGGGGACTGTGAACCCGTGTGTGTTGCTTTGCCGTGGGGTTGTTCCCTTGGTGAAGGCCTTGGGGATGGTGGTGGCAGAGTAACCTGACCCACTGTGAAACAGCTGTAGCCACGCGTTGCCGATCCCTCGAGTCTCAGTGCAGCTCAGATGATGGTCCAGTGTGTGTGTGTGTGTGTGTGTGTGTGTGTGTGTGTGTGTGTGTGTGTGTGTGTGTGTGTGGGAGCATACACATGATGAATGGATGTGTTTTTGCCAAAGATTCATTCTCTACTTTTGAACATTCAATTATACACAGAATGATTTCAAACCAAACTTCAGAGACTTTTTGGCCGATTTTAATTCTATAGTACAAGGTTTACAAGTGTGTGTTCTCTCTGAGTGTGTGTGAGCGTATATAAGCGGCAGGCCAAGACAGCTGGCTGAAGGTTAATGTGTCACAGCTCGCCGGGGGAGCAGCTGCTATGTCACAGGCACCACTCCTGTCTAAAGATAGCCATGAATACAAACTCTTCCTCTTTTCTTTGCTGCATTAACACAAGAACTCTGGCACCAACATGCAGCTCAATCCCCACACATGCAGTTGCCCCACTAGACAAATGCTGCTGCTGCTTGCAAGTTTGGCCGCCTCCATCCACTCCCTGATTCTCTATCTCAGTCTGAATCTTGTAAGTGTCTGGTGGTAGTAAAGACCCCACTGCAGTCACTGAGCCAGCTGGCTGGGAACCTCTTTGATGGATTTATACAGTAATACCTCACACCACATATCTGGGTAGTGTCTGAAACAGGTGAGGGACAAATTCTGCCTTTTTTCCCCATCACTCTTGGCAGAATTTGCGAAGCTGTCTGAACACTTGTCTGGTCTTTTTTTGGAAGACACACACACACACACACACACACACACACACACACACACACACACACGTTAGTACAGCCAGCATAGCTTCACATATTTGACATATGCTGAGGTGTTCATAATTAAGTTCTCACTGGTTTATTAAAAGACCATGTTGTTAAATCCATTTAATTAGAGGAATTTAGAAACCCCCCGGGCCCACTCTACTTTGGCTTAGTAGGTTTTTCTAATCAGGGATTGAGAAAGTAGTATGTTCAACAGCTAAAAATAAGTTTCATCCTAATGAAGCTATAAGAAAAGGACCACAATGGTGTGAGTGTTTCCATTTATTGACATCCATAACAGATTGGTCGACAAAAAAAAACTACAAACATTTTAATAATCAATCATTCATCAAGCTAAAATCCCGAACATTTGCTGGTTTGAGCTTCTCAAATGTGACGATTCTTTCTGTTTCATATAATTATGAAATTAATATCTTTGTGTTTTAGACTGTTGGTCAGACAAAACAAGACATTTGAAGACATCAGGGCTCTCGGAAATTGTTTTAAATATCTTGTGGACATTTCATTAGTTAGAGTTGATTATAGCTGAAACAATTAGTCAGTAGTCAATTAGTTGATAAAAGATTTATCACCAACAGATTTGATAATCGATTAATCATTTCTGTATTTTTTCAACCAAACAAATAAAAAAACAATCTTGTGTTCCATGCAGTCCTAACACAGACAGAAAAAAATCAGTTACAAATAAGATACCATGTTAACTTTCTACAGGGTTTTTCTCAAGTGCTGCAACACACAACTGTGCCTGGCATGCAGGCTGTCTGAAATTACTACAAAGGCTGCTGAGAGCGGTTTGTGTTTGCAGTTTGATATGAAACTGATAACCCCATCCTGCCGTCTGCCCTTAGTTAGATAGCAGCGTGGCCTGTTGTTCCCTTTACAGCCATGAAAGGCTATCGGGGGCTGCTGGTGTGACGATGAGCAGGACAGGGAAAGGCTAATTGTCGCTCTCTCTCTGATGCTAATGCTCTGCTCACAAACGGACGCCAGGTGACTTGACTCAGGCTTATATCAGATGAGTCCCTGCCTGGGCGATTATCTCTGTAATGAGCCAAATAGGCTTTTTATCTACAATAAATAAAGACTATCAACATATCAAGATATATCTATTTATGGGGAGAAATGAACACCTAAAATCTTGTAGCTGTAAAACTTCCAGGATCCAGTCTGAAATTTTGTTTTATTGGTTCCTCATTTTATGCACAAAGGATGATAATCACAAATCACAAAAAAGAAAAATGGATTATATTGGCGTGACATAAGTATGCTGCCTGGGTCCACAAGGCTTATCTGTCACAATTCATGCGGGCCTTTCATCCCATTCATAAACTGTTATCATGTGAAGTGTAAGTGGTGCTTTACATGTATTATTTTCATATGAATGGTGTTTTTGATTTAAAAGTCGTCGTTATTTGTGACATATTTATAAAGGGAAATTATTAAAATTCATGTTTTTGTGATTTTTCTCTCCAAAATTTCTTAACGTAATTCTGGGTTTATTTGTATATTTAAGGGTAATCTCAAAAGGTGCCCATATTGTGTAAATATATTAGCCTAAATCTAGAAAAATGATAGCAATGGTAAAAGGGAATTTTCGGTGTAAAAGTGTATTTCACTAACCTGACGCGCCATATGGTTTGTTAACATAGAACCATCTGAGAAGCCGTCATTGGAAACTGTTTGGAAAAGTGCAGGCACTTTAGAAAAATAATCGTTCTATCACGTCCTCCATTGTTGTTTTAAACGAACGGTCGCGGCCGTCATACACGTAAACCACTGATTGGTTCGGTAAGCTGTAGCTTAGCTCAGACACAAACGCATTAGCCTGCTACTTGAAACTTGACAAAATACATTTTCGTGTGAGACGTGATTCTTGTGTGATCTTGTGATCAAAAATCCAGCTGCCGTGCAAGGTAAGTATTTCACAACACAGATTATGAATTTGTAGGCTGTTCTACAGTAACACCTGTTTTTCCTGGAGTCTACAAACTGTATTATTGCTCAGGTAACTATTAGGGCTGGGAATCACCAGAGGCCCCACGATACAATACTTATGTCATGATACAATACTATCGCGATTTTAAACATGCAATGCAATTTATACCTTTTTTTTTGCAACTTAAAATTGATGTCCTCAAAGAAAAACTCAACATCTGTTTTATCTAAAAAGATAAATTGCTGTATGTTCATCTCACAAAGCAGGGTCAGGATTGAAAAGGGCAAAGAAAAGAGGAACATTTGATGAGAATTATAGCCTCAGCTGCTGCAGCATGCCTGCCTGGTTGTCATGCTCAGCTCAGCACCACGCAGCACACCACCACCACCTGCGTCTCCTGAAAAAGCTTACTTTTTACTGGGCACAATGCAGCCTTTATATAAGGCCCCCATAATGGAGCCAGTTCCTTCACTCATGTCCTCATTGTCTTGGCCAGGATGAGAAAAGGCTGCTCTTTAGAAAAGCGAGGCTGAGCTCACCCTTGAATCATGCCAACAGTTACGCTTGTTCTCTGTCGTCTTCTGTGTGCGAGGCAACCAAGGGAGGAGAGGCAGGCGTTTTTCGCAGTGACGTTAGGTGGTTTACTGAACCCTGTAGGGGTCACAAAGAGGTTGCGACCTTGCTTTTCCTGTTTCTGTGGGTGGCCCAGACAGCAGACACCCTGTGGCAGTAATGGTGGCTGTGGTGCGATTGGTTCATCTAGCACAAGTGGGACAATTGCACAGATCTCTGCAGTGATGGTGGCTTGTGCAGCTCTAGTCTGGCATTACAGGGCTGTTGTGGGGGTGGTGGTGGTTCCTCACAGCAGGAACTCTTAGCCTTTTAAGTAGCCCTCTGTCATCATCATCAGCACAGTCTCTGTTTGCTCGTAGCTGCAGAAGGAAAAGGACAGAATCCATATGAAATGTTTGTCACCACTGCAGCATCCATAATGCCTGCAGACTGTACTGCCAGGAAAACAGAAGTGAAAATATTTTAGCATACAGCTGGAGAAGAGAGTTTGTCTGTGAAGCGAGAGTTGTGTTATGGTAAGTATTGATGGCTGGTTCAGGGGATGAAAATGCAGACGTAGTCAGGGGGAGCTGCAGGAGAGGAAGGGGGGTTAGGGTTGCTATAGGGTGTGAGATGGAGGGAGATGGAAAATCAGCATGCATGCAGTCTCCTGCAGTGCTCTGCATTTTCAATATGGAAAAAGCAGTGGGGTTGCCGTGGTAACAAATCCAGAATCGGTGCAGCCCTCGGACCCCTCCACTTCAGCCCCCCTCCCTCCCCCCTGGCCACCTCCCAGCAGATCTGGAGCTCAGACCGGCCTACTTAGGGGAGCAGGGATAAGGCTTGGAACAGGGATCATGTCCAAAGCTCCACACTCGATCCCAGAGCAGGAACAGGAACGTGGCCCAGCGGATACAGTTGCACAGTAGACAGACCCCCCCTCCTCTCTACTGCCGTTAACTTTCCATTGAACTCTCAGAAAGTGATTTGTATCCTCAGAGTCTGCTGGACTGTAGGTCATATCCCAGTTATTTATGAGATGTTAATGTGCTCCCTCATATCCCCATCATATACATTCATAAATTAAGAGGGGGTACTGGATATTACCATGGAAACTGAAGAGAGATTTACTGCAAAAATCAACAGTGAATGGCCTGTCAGTGTATCCCAATTTTGGTGCAAGAAAATCTTGATTTGAGCTCATCTCAATGATTGAAAACAAATTATAGTGATTTTTTCCCCCCAGAATAATATCAGGCCTACAACTAATGATTGTGTTCATTATCGCGTAATCGCTCCCTTATTTTTTTCTGATTAATCCTATAAATCTATGAAAAGTCCACAACATAGCCTAAAATATCCATTTCAGTCTCCTAGAGAAAAGAGGAACATTTGTCTTGTTATGTCCAACCAACAGTCCAAAACCCAGAGATCTGCAATTTTCAATGATATCAACCAAGAAAAGCAGCAAATCATTATTAATAAGCTGGAACAAGCAAATATGTGCCATTTAGCTTTATGAAATGACTAAAACAATGAATTGATCACCAACATTGTTTTTCATTTTGTGTCGAATCATTGACTAGTTGTATAACTGCATATCAAGTGTGTCACTTGCTGTTGGAAGAAAGACTGGAAACCGTTGCTGCAAACTCATAACTCTTAACTCTGATGAAGTTGTCTTCTTCAGGGCAGCCTTCAACAGTGGTGAATACATAGTTTTCCATCAGTTTAATGAACTGAAACTTTTTTCTATGTAGCTCCAAATTGCAGGCTGAGTGTATTGCTGCAGCAGGAGAGTGGGTAACGCAGCGAGCTGTTCAGGAGATGACAGACTGCTTGCCCATGCTGGAGCTGATGTGTCATGAGGCGGACTGATGTGAAGCTGTTGTGAAGTCGAGTTGATGTTCTGCCTCATCTCGGTTCCTTGAATAATTAGATTGATTGTTGCTTGACTAAGACCACAAAAGGGCAATATGTATGAATATACAAAAAAAATATATAATGGAGTCCCTTGTACTTATGACACCATAGATTTGCCAAAATGAAACTTTGATGTTGTGACAAAGACAGCTGGCCAGAATAAAACCAGGAACGTCACGCTTACATGATACTCTCATTCTACTCAACCAACAGCCCTAAATGCATTTTACTGTCATGTTACATGATTTTTGGGTATTCAAGTAGACTTTTCAGCTACTTTGCTGCTATCTGAAGCTGCAAATAGATGAAGTTTCCTTGTGTAGTTTATGATCAACAGTTTAATATTTCGTCCTTGCACTGTCCTAGTTTGCTTTGGCCTTTAGCCCAGTTCAGACAGACGGCTGCTGCTGTTCGCTGTGTGGAGGGAATGGGGGCAGGCTCACTGCCTCTTAAAACTGTGTACAGACTTTTCGAATCTTGCAGTATCTGGGGTGAGAAATAGGCCATGCAGCTGCTGAATCATCTGTATCTTCACAAACAGATGTTTGTGGGATGTTTAATGTGAAATGAAAATTTTAAATCAAGGCGCCATGTTTGAAAAACAGTTTTGTTCACTGATTGGCTGCCGCTGTTATGTTTTTGATCTCTCTGTTATTGTAACTCTTTCTCCGGTCTGACTTTTCAGTTCCGGTCTGAAGTTCAGATTTATTTGCCAGTGTGAGCCGATGCTTCTCCCAAAAAAGAATTCATAATGAAAAGTTAGTTTCAACCCTTGTATGTAAAAGTTGTCTGTCATGCTTTTATCCTGTTGTTCTGTGTACAATGAAACTGACAAAATGAAGTTCAAATCATGGCTTCTTAAAGGACTAGTTCACGTATTTCTTTAAGTGTGTCTTCAAATAATATTCACATGCCCATATTTAATACAAAACTGTTTTTTGGTCGTTTTTTTTGTCCATACTCTCCAAGAAGAAATCCCTCCCCGCTGCAATTCCAATGGAAGAGATGGGGAACAGTCCTCGCTTTGTGCAAAAATACATTCTTAAGTTAAGCTGATAATATAATAATATGAGGCTTCCACAGTCGTAGCTACATAAATCAAATAGGTATTTTCCAAAAGTATTGCTTTTTTATTTCCAGTTAGCTGTAGTTCAAGAAAATGCTGTCTGAAGTAGCACAAAGAGGGAATTCATTCTAAAAAAACTTACTTTGGAAGATCCCCACACATATTTCCTTCTGCTGAACTTTGAATGCATTTTTACACAGAATGAGGACTGTGGTTTGTCCCCCATCACATACATTAAAATCTCATCTCTTTACGGCCAGTATGGACAAAAAAGAAATAACCGCAACCAAAAACTCTACGTATACCCATGCGAGTATTGTTTTAAGAAAGAACCTATCCTTTAACTGATGATTCAAATCATCAACATTTAGAGGGCCGTCTTATTTTCAGCCATATCCTGTTCCGCCACTATGTTCTCATTATTTGGCTTTGGCTGTGTGAAACAGTTGCATCTCTGAGCAGAATTCAGGTTATGAGTGATATTTGGAAGACAAAAGGCTGTCAGTAGGGAAAAGGCAGCGAGCCCTGAGGGGCTGTACTACTCGTGTGTTTTCATGTCTGGCTTTACTCATCATTGTCGCAGACAGACACTTGTCCAGATCTGCAGTAGTAGTGGAGTCATGATCTCTACATTGAGGTCATAGGTAGAGGTCTCTCTCTCTCTCTCTCTCTCTCTCTCTCTCTCTCTCTCTCTCTCTCTATACTGTCTAAGCTCTCACATTTAGGTACTCTCATGCACATAGTAAATGCGGCTGGAATGTGTGATGTGGACTCGACGTGGCTCAGGCTCGTCCTGCTCCATTCAGGAGCAAATCCCCCTGGTTTAGGATTTGCTTTTACAGTCCGGTGTGCCAGGGACCGTACTCTAAACTCACCCGTAAGAATCTTTCACCAACTTGTCATGTTTTCCCAGGAGGAGGAATGTAAAGTAATGTGCCACAATGAGCTGAGTCATAATTAACGTCAGAGTTGTCTGGTGATGAAACGTCTTTGATTTCAGTTTGATTCTTGATGTGGGATTGTGAAACATGGCTGCAGGCGGGTGTGGTGTATTCTTTTGAATTAAAGGCAGTAACGGATTTTGTCAATGAAATGTCAAGGCCCGCATCAACACTATTGTTTTACCTACCTGCCCAGGGACTACGGGTGGAAAATAGCAATTGTGCTATAACCTCATGGTGCAATGCATCTCTCCTTGTTCTTATACAAGGTTAATGTTTAATTGTGCATTGTCCCTGTTTAAATAAAATTCTGTAACTAAAACAAGCTGTGTCTATTAGGGCTGGGCAATATATTGATATTATATCGATATCGTGATATGAGACTAGATATCGTCTTAGATTCTGGATATTGTAATATCGTAATATGACGTAAGTGTTGTGTTTTCCTGGTTTTAAAGGCTGCATTACAGTAAAGTGATGTCATTTTCTGAACTTACCAGACTGTTGTAACTGTTCTATTATTTGCCTTTACCCACTTAGTCATTATATCCACATTACTGATGATTATTTATCAAAAATCTCATTGTGTAAATATTTTGTGAAAGCACCAATAGTCACACTACAATATCGTTACAGTATCGATTTCGAGGTATTTGGTCAAAAATATTGTGATATTTGATTTTCTCCATATCGCCCAGTCGTAGTGTCTATTCTTACATGGTTTAGAACCACAACTAACATGTTGTTTTATTTGTCATCCTCAGGCCTCCCCTTCCTGAGAGCTCCATGGAGAAGATGAAGCGGTTCAAGCGGCGTCTCTCTCAGACGTTGCGAGGCAGCCACACCGTTGACGAGTCGCTGTCTGAGCTGGCGGAGCAGATGACCATCGAGGAGAACGGCCTGAAGGACAGCGGTGAGTTTTAGAAGTAGTTTGTAAAGAGTTTCTCAGTGTTCTTTAACATACCGGTAATAACACAAGGATCTCCTCAATAATGTAACAGTTGTAGGGTTCTGTATGTTATGGCCATTACTTGAACATGAACATGAATTCTTTTTTCCTTTTCTTTCCATCATTGGCAAATGGCTCTAAATACTGCACTACCCATGAACCACAGCTGATGGGAATCAGTTTACACATTCAGAATACCATAAGCCCTTTTCAGACATGGCATCTGTACTATTGCTGGCTTCATTCATCTGTTAGCTGATTAGTTGAAAAATGATATGAAAGAAGAAAAGTGTTCTGAAATGCTACATTAGTTATGGATTTTAAAAGTTTTTCTGCAGTTGAGTGACTAATTGAATAAGGGACACTGTAGTCTAACCTTTATTATTAGCAAACCAAGATTGTCGTCATGACTTTTTTTTTTTTTTTTTTTACAGAAAAGAGGCTCAGGTTCATTCAAACACCAGACTGACGTGTAAAATTTCCATCACGTTTACATAATGAAGTGCATCTGAAAGTGGACTGAGTTAAACTGCTGAATATGTTATCTAATCTAATCTATGCATAAGCTCACCATTAGCGATACTCCACTGAATTTTAAGCTTGATGAGCATTGGGAGTCGTGGTTTACTTTTGTCCTTAAACTTTAATGTTCATCCAAGCCTTGGAAATCCTTTAACTGCCAGTCACATAACATTGACTGTTCAGCAAGTTAATGTGACATTTACAGAAATAACTTCACAAATCTAGTCTGATATGACTCGCAGAGATTGTCGTTGATTCATGTTGATCCTACTGAAGGTTGTCGCCTCTAAGGTGTCAATAAAAGCAGAGTGGCACAGCAGCTTATCACTGCTTATAGTCACAAAATCTGCAGGGAGCGAGGGAGGGAGCATGACTCGATATGCTACTACATCGTTGCCATGGTGCTCAGGATCTGGAAACATTCTAGAGTTTCCATGACATTGCCACGGCAACTTGGATGACTTGGTGAAACCAGTCTGGCATCTTTTTTTTTTTTTTATCTTTCAGCTCTTCTTTTTCTCTTTAGGCCACCCAGAGGTCCCCCCCCCCCCACCCCAAAGCTTCTTTCAGGCCTGTCCTCAGTTTTCCTCTCTTGTCTTTTGTCCAAATGAGAAGTTTTTTCCCCTTCTTCAGTCAATCAGATCGTCCAAGTTCTCCCTAACCACCTCCCTCTGAGAACTAACTGGGCTTTGTAAAGAGATTTTTGTATAGTGATTAACACCAGGTTTGGTCAGAGTGTTCTGGGCTTGGTAAGTGGGGACACAGAATCGTGTGTGTGTGTGTGTGTGTGTGTGTGTGTGTGTGTGTGTGTGTGTGTGTGTGTGTGTGTGCGTGTGTGCGTGTGTGCGTGTGTGTGTGTGTGTGTGTGTGTGTGTGTGTGTGTGTGTGGATTTAAGCAGCCTGTGTAACACAGTATGGTAGAGAGGAGACAGACTGAAGTAGCCAGATGAGATGTGATCTGAACTCTGTGATTGGGGAAAGCGTTCTGGTCCTGATCTGATTATGATTATGCAACACTTATAACTCAGGGCAGGGATAAGGAAGAGGTAGCATAAGGGCCTATGGATATTACATGGGGGCTGTGTATTTTTTTGTTTTTATAGAAAATCTAGGAAATGATTCATTGGTGTAGAAGGGAATATTAGTGTGTGCAAAAAAAACCAAATTAATGACTTGTAATATAGGACACAACAAAAGTGTTGACGTCTGTGCTTACAAAACTGTTACGTAATGAAATTGTTTAGCTTAACAAGACCCGCACGCCCACAGTACTCCAAATCAGCCTCAAAAGGCAGTCTGAACCATGTGAGCTTAATTTTGTCAATAACATTTAAATTGCTGAAATTTACTGAGAATTGCTTGACCCTGGAAACTAAAAGCCAGACAATCAGAAAGCGATGGGGGGTGGTTTCGATGGGGACATCTGCAACTACATGTCTTATTTCCTGCCTCGGATTTATTCAAGTTTAAGACAGATATGATTAAATAGTCGCTTTTTCCAGCTTGAAAATCAGTGCCAATGGTTGATGACAGCCAAGTCCGGGGTGCATTTATCTAATCGGGTGTGGGAAGGGTTACTGTGATGTGGCAGTGAAGGAGAGCACATTCAGTCATCTGTTATACAGCCCAAAACAAATACCCATTGATGCCAGCAAGACCACAGTGACTGAAATAAAATATTAGCATTGGCTTTTTAATTCTAACTCTTCATAAAAAAATCTTATTTTTATGACCTCACAATACATAAAAGGTACCTGTTTGGGGTTTATTTTTTAGGATTGCAAGCCTGCCAACAAAAACTGCATTAGAAAATGTCCATCATTTCAAAATATAGGCCTAACAAAAAGCTACAATGTGAAAGAAAAACAATGACTCAACAGTGAAAACACAGTCACGTTGAAGCTGTGATTTTACATGCAGATTTAACACTCTTTGTCATATTTTGCAATCATAGTAATTTGGGGTTGCAGGTTTTGTTGAATGGTTTGCGATCACACATTTCTTCGCATTTTTGTTAACGGACAAAATTTACCCCATACACCTGTTGAATTCTTTTTTGTCGGATTCACTGATTTGTTCTAGGGGTAGCCTATAAGGTTTGAATAAAATAGTAAATACCAATATATATTGTCTGTTTTTCGCTAATCTAGCAGATAAAATACCCTCATAACAAAAACAAATCAGAAAATAAGCATCTAAGTCCTGCTTGTTGATTCCCAACACTAACCACTTTAACCCTCCACCCAAACATGCAAACAGAGGCAGTCATATAAAAGGCCAAACCAGACTGATGAGTAAGGATGCACTGTAAAACCTTATTTTGATCATGCGCATAAAAAGTCATAAACACCTAAAAATATCTTTCCCTGTCGGTTTTCAGAGACAAACCAATGTATAACCATCTTCCTTTTCTGTTACTCTATAACCGTTGCCTTATGTCTCGTCCTAATCTTCACTGCCCTTGTTGCACATGTCCTACAGTATCCTTTTGTCTCTGTCTGCCTGCTAAACAGTTTCAGTTGGTGCTACTCTATATACAATAAATCTTTCACCTCTGTCAGCTCCATTCTTGCTTTTGGACAAATGCTCCTCTGTCAGGCAGTTTTCGACCCTTTTCTCCAGGCAAAATACACTGCTGATACTACAAGACACTTTGTTTACATACTTGAGTCTCTCACTTCTCTACTTTTTATATTGACTATTTACAGTATAAGGGTCACACTGGATTAGAGAACAGACCACATTGTAACTGCCCCAGCTCTGTTTACTATTAGGTAACCTTTGTTTCAATGGCAGGCTGCAGGAATGTGGTATTTTGGAAAAATCAATGCACATAAAGATTAGACTGCACCAAATTCCATCGGTTTTCATAATTTTTTTTTTTGTATAGCCAGGACAAGTACTGTTACATAGAAGCTGCATTGTTTTTTTTTAAGGATGTTTACAGGTGTGCTAAAAATAAGACCATCAATCATTTAACACATTTCAATACCATAAACTGTTGATTTACAGTACACAATCTACTGTATAATCTGTTGTATAGTAATTCATCAGTTTCCTTCGTCAGTCCTTTTATCTCTGTTTCTCTCTTTGTTTTTCTTTTTTTATGGATGTTGGCACAGTTCTTTGTTCTCAAACACCCTGTTTTCTTCTGTTTTTGACTCTGATGATTTTTTGATTCTCTTTTTAAACCAGTGAAAAAGAAAATTCCGTGTTCTTGTTCACGTCCATTAATAGAAACACGCTATGGGCCCTATTTTCACGATGTAAGCGCACAGCGTGAAGCGCATAGCGCAGGTGCGTTTAGGGCATGTCCAAATCCACTTTTGCTAGTTTGACGGTGGAAAAAAGGGTCTGTGCGCTGGGCGCATGGTTCAAAAGGGTTGTACTTAGTGACTTCATTAATTCATCGGTGTGTTTTGGGCGTAGCATGCAATAAACCAATCAGAGTGTCATCTCCCATTCCCTTTAAAAGCCAGACGCGTTTGTACCATGGCATATTGCTATTATGATGGCGGATTTGCACCGTAATATTTTTATTTGTAATCTTTTGCATGTTTGTGTGCTGCTGCACTTCCCTGTGTGTGTGTGTGTGTGTGTGTGTGTGTGTGTGTGTGTGTGTGTGTGTGTGTGTGTGTGTGTGTGTGTGTGTGTGTGTGTGTGTGTGTGTGTGTGTGTGTGTGTGTGTGTGTAAAGGCTCTGATACACCAACCCAACGACCGACCGTTGGCAGAAAAGGCAGTCGGACTGATCAGTCTCCCCGAGTTGGTCAAAAAAAGTGCCTCGGAACACATCGAAGCGACGCCGACTTGAGTGTACGTTCTGCGCGTGCGCGAGATGTAATATGTCTCCATAACAGCAGGTGCCGCTAATCTGTATTGTCGCCCAAAAAATTAAAACTGGCAGCTGATTGGACGAATGCGTCACGTTGGTCTGGCTTCTCCCCCGAATTTCAAAACCGACCATAATGGCGGCTCGTTGAAAAATAATTCACCGAAACGTGTTTCTGACAACATTCTAAGTGAGAAATAGGCCATGCAGTTGCTGAATTTGTCTTCATTTCAGATCGGCACAGGTCAATTTAAAAGATTTTCGTCTCAATTTTGAGAGCCGTTCGTCACACTCATCCCACTCGTCATTTCCGGTAATTGGTCACTGAGTCCGACTGCCCACTGGCCGATTCAACAAGTCAAATCGGCCCAAATGAACGCCGCCGGCTCCTCCGACTGACGACGGCACGGAACACACCAAACAGACTCGGGTCACCGACCTCGCCAGACTGTCCGATGGCCAATAATCGGGTTGGTGTGTCAGCGCCTTAACAGGCATAGTGTGCGCGAGCCTAGGCACATTTTACTAATTCGCTGTTAAAATAACAATGACTTTAGACCAGCTTTTTGTTGGTCAATGGCGCAATCGCTTCTCATTGCCTCAAGATAGCAATACGCCAAGAATTCACCTGAACACACCTCCCTGTAAGACCAGCACGCCCATGGGCGCAAAGATGGGCGCAGGTGCATTTGCTATTTAAACAACGTGGCCGCTGGACGGGAAATTGACAAGTGCGTCGGTCTTAAACTAGTAAAGACACTTGCGTTGCACCGGGTGCAAGATAGGGCCCTATAAGTGGAATAGCATTTGTTCAGCATGCAATTGACTATCTAACTCAGTGACAGCAGTTAACTGATATTACATGCAAATCTATGCACCAGTAGATTACAAGTTAAAACCTCTTATGTAACGGTGATTATTTTATGCAGTCTGGTGTTATGCTATGTAACCATTAATGTATAGTGAGTGCATCAGAAAGCTTTTAGTCCATTAGCCAGCAAAATGCCTGAAATCCTTACCACCTTCCAATTAACATTAAACAGTTGGACTTTCAGCCAACTTGATTTTGATTAATGCTTACTGAATGGTTGGAAGATGGCACCATATTGTACACTCCATGACAAAACTTTAGATCTTTTTTTTAAATGATTAAACGTCATACTTTAGAAAACAATACAAATGCATATAATGATTCTGAAATATAGAATATGTGGAAACAAAGCTAACAGCGTGTAGAAAAATAATTGGTCATGTGTGCTGTCGAGTTTGAGCATTTAAGCAGAAACAAATTCTGTATTAGCGTTGTTTTTCACAAACGTTATACTCAGAAATAGGCATAAATTTCCACCACCATCAAGTGAGTGTGAAATTCATTGACCAGTTTGTTGATGATTTTGGGTCAGGTAATGCTGGAAAAGAACCAGTTCGTAAAACATGTTAAACTAAAGAGAAAAAGCGTTTAGCACCTTTTATGGTGGAAGTAAACCTAAGAATAAAGGGGGAGACAAAAGAGGAAATTCTGGTTGGATTGGATCTTGGGCCTCTAGGTGTGTGTGTGTGTGTGTGTGTGTGTAAGGAGCAGCAGTATTAATCATTCATGTGCTTTTTTCTGTTAGCCTATCAGTATCCAAGCTGACACTGTTCTTATTAAGCAGCTCAGGTATTGACCATGATGTGACAGATTAACATTAAATATTTTTTTTTGTCAATGTCATTATAAAACTCAGTGTTTCTGTTACCAGTTACACTAATTCAGTGTTGGGCATGCTCATATGATTAGTCAACCATAGAGCACTGTGCATCAATATGCATGTAAATGTTGAAAAATGTTGACTTCCACAGAGCCCATGGTGAGGAATGGTTGTCCCCCTTCAGCCCACAGTGTCCACTCCTTCCTCCACCAGTACACAAGCTCCTTTAAAAAGCCACCGCTGCGACGGCCTCAGAGCGTCATCGGAGGAGGCCTGGGCTCTCTCATGGTCATGCCTCGCAATGGCAGTCGCCTCGGTGAGACATCCACACACGCACAAACAGGCTGTGATGATCACATTTGATATTTGTCTTTCCTGCGCTGTGACTTCAAACAGGTTTAGTACAGGAGATTTCTTTTGTGTCAATAGGTAGAATGTTGGAATGCACATGTACTGTACATTTGGGTGTGTGAAGCTGCTAGATTAAAAGTCCACATGTAGAATATCCTGAAAACTACAAATCCTTGTATTTCACATTTCTACCGAGTCAGCTGAGCCTACATACAGAGCGGTATATTACAGTGTATATTACTGTGTGCTCAAACAAACCACTGCTAGAGGCATATATCAGTACAATCATTCCAGTGTTACGTCCAGTCACACAATAAGCCATTTGTTAAAAAATTAGACTAAAAATAATGACACTTCCAGCAAACCAGCGGCTTAGATTCTCAGCCTAGATACGATATTTAAATTCACAACACTCCCTAATATAAGCATAAAGCCTGCAGGAAATGGATATGTACTTTATATCTATGAGTCTGTTTGGCATGGGAAAATTACAGTGTGATGTATGGATTTGTCTTGTAAGGCCCAGTGGCAATGAAATAAATTAAATCTATCAGTCAAACTTATTAAACATAATGCACTTTTTGTATCTTCTGCTCGACACAGCCAGAAGCTTGATACAGACAGACTTGGGAAAGTGTCCAAAAGAGTGTTTGTTTTTCCTGTTGAAGTCATTACCTGTCCTCCACAGACCTGATCCCTCTATCAAATTCTGTCAACCTCTTTTTCTTTCTTTCTTTCTTTCTTTCTTTCTTTCTTTCTTTCTTTCTCTACTCCAGATATTGTCCACGAGAACCTGAAGATGGGGTCGGATGGGGAGAGTGACCAGGCATCGGGGACTTCCTCCGACGAGGTGCAGTCGCCGACGGGTGTTTGTCTGCGGAACAGAGGGAACAGACGCATCTCTGCAGAGGTGGGGATTATTTCTTTTCAGTTTTCAGACTTAATTTGTCCTTGCATAGCGTTTTTAAAATGGTGGATATGTTATTGGGGGGGGATATGAGTCATTTGCTACATTAACAACCTTTGACATTTGAATATGTTACTGTTCTGAATCATGACATTTACCTGGCTTAGTGGTTCAGCTTCCACTTTGTCGTTGAAGCTATGTTTTAATTAATTCACTGAAAAGTAAAGGAATATGGGCGTTTTGTAATGGACCTTTGGTATTTAATGGTGTGTGCATTAGAGCACCATGCTGTAACTCAGCGTAGGCAGTTTCTCATAGTGTGTCATGAACACGCTGAAATCTTCAGCTGCCCACAAGATCTCAGCATGGGACACACACACACACACACACACACACACACACACACACACACACACACACACATATGCACACAGTGACTCCACATACTGTACTGCTGAACATCCTTTATAATCTGTTGTACACAGTTACACAGTCGCTTTCACCCCCACCCCCCTCCTTACTTTCTCGCTCTCTCTTTACCCATGCACTGATTCAGTAAAGGGCCGATTTTGACTCCTCTGGTGATTACATCATGTCAACACATTATGGAAAGACTTCTCGCTGTGATTATTATTATTATTATTATTATGATTGTTTGTCTAAGAGGGATTTAATTTTACCATAAGCATCTGAAACTGAGGCGTGTGATTTTATACGTATTAAATACAGTTCAGCTTTGTTATCCTAAATTCATAAAGTTTAAACATTTGGGAACAAAAGTAAGCCACAGTAAAGATAACGTTGTCATGGCTTACACAACACTACGCAGTTTTATTCAGCAGAGCATATGGAAAGACAGACGTGCACACAAAATGTAGAACCAGATCAAGAGTGAAAGCTTTAATCCAGCCGGCTCGTAGGGACACATGAAAGGCAGCGTTAAGTAAGAAGAGAAATCATGCCGCTTTATTTTAAGGTAACAGATAAAGTGTGCTCAGTGGGGTTTTCTAGAATTTTGCAGATTTTTGACATTGGCTAACATCAGATTATTAAATTAAATAGAATCAGATGGACAAAATGACAAGTGTTTGATGCTTCTTTCATTTGTTTAGTGTTCAACATAATCAATACATTCGGACATGATGTTTGGATTGTTTTTGAGGACTTTAAACAATATCTGAAACTGTGTTTTTATCTCTTTCTTTACAACAAAGCCAAGAAAAGTCCCTTCAATCCACCTTAATGGCTACTAATGGGATTTGAGTCAGTACAACTGACTGTCCAGTTTCATAGTGAAAGTAAAAAAGAGAATGACAATGAACTTCTCGCCTTCCACATTTTTATTTACATTGTCATTACATGTAATATTCTCAAAACTTACTTATGAAACATACTTATGATTTGTTTAGGGAATAGAAATCTAATCATTTATCATTTTTAAAGGTTTAGTTTCCATTGTTATGATTGCTGTTTTGAGCCTTGAATAATCTCCATTTCCCCCCCCATCTACATTTTCACATATGAGGGGGAAGATGGAGGTCTCAACGGTCCGGGGACTACTTTCAAAAAAGTGTAAAAATGAAATATAGTTTAAAACCATTATATTAGAACATTGTTTTAACAATTAAAACATGACATCTGACCCATTTAAGATGTTGCAAACAATTTTCACAAAATAACTAAAGCTAATTAAATGTAATAAAATATGCAACATCTAACAAAAAGAGCAGACATACTTTTTTATTGTACTGTATGTGTGTTTTGCTTTGTGGATGATGTTGACATCTTGCCAGCGAACCACATGTTGCACAGTACATGCTGGGTGATCATGCGAGGAAACGTCTTGTGATTGAAGAACACACACTTCCCTCGCTCTGACAGTGTTTATTGGTTGGTTTGAGTGCAGGACCTCTGGGGATTTACGAGCAGATACCAGCAGCTACACAGACAAACTGAGCATTCAAGACTGCACATAAAGAAGAAAAAAAACAACTTTAAACGCGTAGTTAAGCAGCTTACTTCATTTGAGGCTACCCACACACAGAGACATGACACATCACCTCTCGCTGTGTATCGATAGTGTGTGCAAGCAGTACACCCTACACTTCCTGTGACTGTTTCACAATCTGAAGAGGTTTATTTGGACAGAAGCGTGTACACAAGCACACAGTTTTCATACTTTCTCGCAGCCCAACAAACACTCTGTGTGTTGTTTGTGTTGGTATGAGCAGCGTGATTGACCGTGTCACCGCGCTTGTTGTTGATGAAGTGATCCAACGGAGAGATCACTGTGTGGCCTCATTCTTTGCCTTTGTGCTGATGTGACACTCAGAGGAGGGACAGTAGAACAAAAAAAAGAGGAGTAAGGAAATCCCTCCGTCTGTGTTCAGGTAGAGGATTGTATGTCTCTCACTGGAGAGGAAGCAGTGCTGTTTGGGGATTACATCACAAGGATTACTGTAATACGGCGCAGATGGGCCCCTGTTGTAACAGATTAGGACGGGTTGATTTGAGGGCGGGGTAGTCTTTAGGTGATGAATGGCATCACTTGCTCTGGGGACAAAGCACCAATCCTGATTCACAGAAACTACAGACCAGCAAAACTGGATATAAAGTAGAGATACAGAGGGACATCATAGCATATGTATATGACTTTATTTGTAGATTTTCACCATGCATGTAGAGCTGAAACAATTAAGATGCAGCTATTTTGATAATTGATTTATCGTTCAGCTTCTCCAATACGAGAATATACTGCTTTTTTTGTTCTTACATGACAATTAACTAAATTATCTTTAGGTTTTGAACTGTTGATCTGACAAAATAAGCAGTTTGTAGACATAAACTTGGGCTCTGGGAACTTATAATGGAAACGTTGGCCTATTTTCTGAACTTTTATAGACATAGCAAGTAACGAGAATAAGCGACAAAATAGTCACATGAAGACAACAATCGTTGTAGCCCCATAATGATTATTAAAATTGTTGTGGAGGAATGTTCTGTCAACTATCAACTAATTGTTTCAGCTTCGCAGCAGTGAGATGTAAATTAGGAATATATCATTCTGGTAAAACACACCTTTTTTTGCTTGAAATTAATGTTTTTGTTTGTTTGTACATGGTCCTTGCAAAACAATATTTGTATAATCATACAAAACAAAACATCTTCACTGCAGCAAAATGTCTTGTTACACTGCATCAGAGTAACAATTCTAACAAACATGTCCACATATTAACTAATTTATTAACTGCCCTGTGTAATGTACAGTGTGTCCTAATTACTGAAGTTAAAAAAAAACATCACTTCCTATAAAACCGCATGTCCAAATCTGTCAGCTTTAGGCAACCGCAGGGGCAGAAAACTGAGTCACTGTCGTGGTTTGAATTAAAGGCTGACGGATTAGTTCACCAGTTCACAGGTCAGTCACCTTTGGTTCCAGATTTATCAGTAAGCTTGTTGTTGAAATGCGGAAAGTTCAAAGTTGCATATTTGTGTATGCTGATGAGGAGGGAAGGGTGTTACTAAGTGTCCAGTGTTACCTCAGAGGGAGTGAAAGATTTAAAGCAAGCTGAGAGAGAGAGAGAGAGGGGATTAACAGTAATCTAACAAATAGAGGAAATGCATGATGGGAAGAATCCAGACGTTTTATTGTGAGCGTGTTTGATTTTATATAACAAGTCATTAGGATCATGCTTTAGTACTTTGTTGCTCTGGGAAAGAATTAACCACAAACTCTTAAAGGGCTCCACAGGCCTTCTTTATTATGTACCCAAGTCTGCTACACAAAACTGTATCGACGCAAAGCTGCTACACGTGTATTTATACACACACAGCCCTCTCTGTTGACCAGTCAGGCCTAAATCTGGCTGGTTTCTACAGATTGTACTTGTTTACTTTGGGTTTCCGCCATTTTGTTGTCAATCATTAGTATTTATTCAGAGCTTACGCTGTTTGCTGAGGGTTTACTCCTGTTTTTCCATGGTTTTACATCATGTTGACACTGTTTTTCAATTAGGTTCTCTGTTGTTTTTATCCATTTGTGTGTGTGTGCAGGACCTGAACAAACGTCTGTCTCTGCCGGCCGACATCCGGATACCTGACAGTTACCTGGAGAAGCTGCAGCTGAGCAGCCCGTCCTTTGACCAGCCACTGAGCCGACGCTCCCGCAGAGCATCGCTGGTGAGACCAAGAGAGAAAAGAGGGGAAAGATATGGAGGGAGGGAGAGAGAGAGTGAGTGAGTGAGTGGAGAGAGGGCAAGAAAGAAAAGACAATGTGCTGGCAAAAAAGAGAAGGAAAATTAGAAAGTGGCAGTGAGTAGTGAAATGGATGATCAATACAAAGTAAACATAATTCAGTTTTCAAATTTTAATGAACCCTCTGTACACTACCTGCTCAGCACCAAACAGTAGACGGACAAAGTTAGTGAGCGAGTTAGCTTAGCGTTTTAATTGCCTCTTTGGGCTGGGTGTCACAGCCGCTGCTGCTGTTCATGTTGAGCCAGACTACAGGACAATGACTTGACTTCCTGTTCTCATACACCTGGCATAGACCTGTCCCTTTCACCTCATGCATTATCTTTGCCTCACGTCCCTATCAGCTGATAAACATTTATGTCTGTTTTGGGTTAATAAAGCATATTAGATACCTTACAAATCAAGGTATTTCATAACAGTCC